>NC_141777.1:34216714-34541714 GCF_054643075.1 Acanthaster planci
GTCGATTTATAGCTCGGGTAGTTTCTTGGTTTTCACCTGACATGAATGCAGAATTCCAAATCTGCACGCCAGTTATCAAGGCTGTAAAATATGACAGCAACGAATGACCAATTCAATGATTTGGTCATGCATCCCACATATATGAGCAAGTTGGATGTTTTAACGAGAACAAGATTCAGATCGAGCGCATGAATAAAAATATGGGTTATGTGAAAAAAGACGTCTTGACTGAGCAAATTTAGTAAGAGAATAATAACCGTCTACCTTCCAGCAGAAGCAATAAGTAAATGCATCAGTTAAACTCTGAATGGTCGAATTGTCTTACTGCAAAACACTTACTACTTGTTCCACTAAATCTTCTGCAATTATACTACCTGTTGTGGCTAAAGGTCATCTGATATAGAATACTTACCCTTCATTCATATGACCCATTTAACTTAAAAAGCCCAATAGAAAGTACAAGAACGTTTATTCATGTTTTGTTTGTGACCAACCAGTGGAAGGCAATCCTTATTCCAAAATGTATCAATGAGATGTGTCATTTTCAGCATGGTCTGTAGTCTGTACATCGTTGGTCAAACTGATTCACATTCTGAAGACATCTGCCTAAGTGAGCAGAAGGTGACAGGATCGAGTCCAACCGAGGAAACTAGTAGATCGTTCCACAAGCCTTCGGACAACGCTGAGTATAAAGTGCTCTAAAATATGCGTCCGTGAAGGGCAACACGCGATACGCAATGGGCCCTATGTGTATGAAAATTACTGTTTTCCCAACACCTTATGACAATTTTTTTTCTCTCTCCCTTGAAGAATCAAGGTTACAGTGGTCTACCAAGCCAAAATCCATTAGTATTCTGTGCCTACTAATACAAACTGGGTCCAAGTTTGCTTTTCTTTTGAGTGAAAGAGTTCTTATCCATTTGTTTTGCCAGTGTGACGCCGGTCTGGGAACCAGACTCTTCTTCGAGCACATCCGGTTGCCTCCTCAGAAACTGATGCTGATAGGGCCCGCCTGTTCCACCACCGCCCAGGCAGTGGCACAAACGTCATTCTACTGGAATCTCATCACGGTAACCTTTGTATCCTCACCAACTCCACCTCTGCATTTTCATTCAGAGAAGAAAGTCGCTGTTAAAACCAGACCAGCACCGCCTGCACACGAGTACTCTTCCAAGTTTGCTATATCTCTGACACTGAGAACACCACTGCGTAACAACTGCACTGCATGACCCCAGACTCATCACAATACATGTAACTTACTTACACATGAAATATTGTCGGATTGAGCATGGTAAGGGTTAATATATTTCATTGATAACGACGGTGCACGCTCGGCGCCAGAGTGTCTGTACATTTCTATGAATGTTTCAATATCATTGTCTCTACCACGAAATATCTTTTCAGTGATGCGTCTGGATGAGATATTTATCTGCATCACAGACTGGGTCTGGCACTACTTTGAGAGGTGGGATGCGATGTGCCGTAAACTGATTGATAGCATGTCATGGCTTGTTCATTCACACTGCAAAATTACTTTATTATATCGAACACTCTTGGTGCCTATTCACACAAGACCACTGGTCCTGTTTTATTCATGTAAAGATAACCAAAGGGGTTAAAGTGACTAAAGCGCAGAATCTCCCCTGGCCTGTTGCCTAACCCGAGAGGGGGGGGTTCGTCAAACCCAAAAGTGGAATTTTTGGCACCGTAAATACATATTTTTACACAAAGGCCTATCGTAATGTGCTTTGGAAGACAAAATCATCAAGTTCCATGTTTGTTGCGAACCGAAGGATGCATGTAAGACTTGTATAGGCCCCCTACTTCAGTTTCTAAGTTCACATCGTAAGCGTATCGTAAATTGGTCTGGTATATGAATTTGCTCTTCCCCCAGCACGTTGAATCGGGCGCTGGGTGACAGCGAGCGAATGATATGAACATTATTATTTTAAAAATCTCAGAAAATCCCACACGAAAATTCCGAAGTTCAAAAAAGTGATAAATGGAAGTAAATCATCATTACCTCCACTCACCTAACTAAAAATTGTACAAAAAAAAAATGGGGGGGAGCGCATTTCATTTTGCACTTCGGGTAAAAATCGGAAAATCGGACCAAAATAAAATGCTATCGGAACTTTGTAGCCGATATGTGAAATCGACATTTATGAATCAGAATATTTGGAGTTTGATCACATTTCATCTTTTGTGAAATTAGAGGTAAAATATTGCTCCATTCACAAACGTTAAAAGTGAAAATTCGAAGTGCCCATAGGGTCCGCGCCACTTTCCGGTACGCATTCTTCAATTGTAACGTGAAGCAGCGCGCGAACGAGTGTTTTCATTAAACCTAAACTTTTTCAAGTTCTCGAAATTACCAATTTTCCAATTTTAATGGGCTGGATTAGTGTCCTTGCTGGGTGGGCCATGCAGCAGTTCTTTTTTAAACAGTAACTAAAAGACCAGTAACATGATAAACAACATGGATTACATAAATGTAAAAGACAAAACGAACAGACGTACCACACAATTTGTGAGGTGTGAACGGTAATTGCGGTGCATTTACAAGTCTATTCAGTCTTTCAGGACTGGTTTCCTTCATTTCTGACACGTGAGTAGAGCCAATGTACACGTCAACCAAGGAAAACATGACTGCCTTGTCCCCGCGACAAGAACGCTGCGTCGCTGGTGGGCCCCATGTGTGGCTGGCCGGCTGCGGCGGCGACCCGGGTTAGGCCGCGTTAGGCACGGCGCGGCGTTTAGTGACGGATCTCATTCTTCAAATGTTGCCGTATAAGCCGCCTGGAGTTCAATATAAACTGCAGAGCTATTTTCAGCGTGAGAAACAGAGTATAAACCGCGGCTTATATTCCGAAAATTAGGGCATTTTAAAAGTATATATTTATTGAGGGGGAAAAAAAATTAACAAAACCAAAAACACCACCAACAAGCGGAACTCTGAAGCAAGCGGGGGGGGGGGGTTCGAACCTCCCGACCCCCCCCCAGCCTACGGGCCTGCTCCCCAGGTTTAAAGGGGCTAATGTACATGTACAGCAACAATAAATCATAAACACGCGCTTTTAGAAACCGTTGGTACAGTGAATAACCTCACTGGCTGAATTAATGCTTAATTGGCAGGGTTTGATTTCTGACTCGGTCGTATTGGCCATTTTGTCTCTTCACAGAGGTTGAGGAGGGTGACTGGAAATAATGTAGCGAATTATGGGACCAAAGACACGAGTTTAGGTCTACACAGACTTGAATGTTTCTATATTATGGAGCAAGCTTCATTTGGCTGTATCTTTCCATTAAAGAAAGAGTCCAAAGTCCGTTCTTCACGAACGTTTTATGGTGGAGAAAGCTGTTGATGTTAAAAAAATGATTAAGATTTCGTTTAATGAGATCACTCTGTAAACAAACCTTTTCAACATTTTGCAATCCAAAATGGGATTCGAAGGACAAACAAGCACCGTATTATATGCAACCCCCCTTGCAAAACGTTGGTCATTTTCCACCTTGTGAAATATACGTTGAAGATATGCAATATTTTTTCCTCAAATATTGAATTTGTAAGGGTTAATATAGAGAAATAAACATTTGGGAATCCCTTTCACGAGCCGTTTCTGTCTTTAACGAGGATAGTGAATGTCAGTGAGGTAATACTGGCCAGTCGGAATAAGGATTGACGTTATTTTGTCTCGCATTAATCAATCCTCTTGAGTACAATTATAGACCATACTGATAGGTGTTTTTAAAAGACATTTGAAGGCAATTTTTTCCTACATTTTTAGAAATTATCTTTAACTTTAAAACTATTTCTTGTTTACTATATGCGCTTCTGTGACGAAATATTCTGATGGAAAACTTGATTTTTTTTTACAAATTCACTTCCTTCATATGTACATGTAGGTCCCTGAATAAAATGCATGGCTTTTTTTATCTTCTAATCTCATTTTTCAAAAGGCTCTAGTATCTTTGAATTTTAATCGCTCCTCCAAACGAGTCAGGGAACAATGTGGCTGGTCTTTCCAATTTAATATAGCCATTAAAAACTATGGAAGCCATAAAGTTAGTTTGCGTTATTATGCAATTGAGTAGTTTGAAGATACGCCAGGAATCGTCGGCAAGACTAAAATTTGATCATAAAAACCTCCTGACAAAGCCCCATTGAACTGACTTCTGTCGCGAGAAACCCAATTCATTTTGCTTTTAGCAAATTATGAAAGGGGCTCGCTGACTGAATTGAATTTGCATTCATATTAAGTGCTTTGATATGAGCCAATTTCATATAAATTTTCTAAAAAAAGAAGAAAAAAATTTCTTAAAATGGGAGAGACGTACGTATCTGACCACGAGAGAGGCGAGGTGTACTCATCTTGAGTTCAGAGGAAAAAATATTACAAAAGGTATAATAGTCATTATAGGACTAGTCCTTTGTAGAGTCCTTTGAAAACAGCTAATGGACACTAAACTTCATAAGTCAATTCATTCTCTTAATTTATGAATGTGTTCTTTAACGAAGCGGCTTTGGAAGAGGCATTTATATAGCAAGGTGATGTGTGGCCCAAGAAAAGTTTTCTAAGTGACCGAAGGCATTGTTTTGGATGCAATATCATGTCAAGAAAACACAGAGACCTGCTTTTTGTAAACAATAACGCACACCACTCCAAGAAATAATGAAATTTCATTTGATTCAGCTCGTATATGATTAACCCAAGGGAAAAAAATGCATGTTTGAAAAGTATACCTTACAGGGAAAGAAACATTCCACGTTTCCTTTGGCCGCGTAGATTGTAAAATTGGTGTGGGGATTACTATTTGTTACTTCTGTCCCGAAATACACGTCAAATCTGTAGTTCTTATGCTCGTCGCTATTCCGTGACATTCGGTCTTCCCAATCTAATGTATGGACACTGAACATGTCTACATGAACGGTTACATTCTTCAATTGTCATCAAGTGCACACACAGACATTGCAGGGCAAACATTTTAAGAAAGCAATGCCATTTTGTCTCTCCCTGTGTAAACTCAAACAAACGGTAGAAAAACCAAGGAAAAATCCCCGGAAGAAGTGGAATTTGATTGGCAGAAAACGCCGAGTTGTATAGTGCCGAGTTCCTCAGAACTGTAAGGAAAACATTCGCGATTTGATACGTGCAAGATGATGACTCATGGGCTTTTTATTTGACAAGACATCTGATATTTCTGATAAATTCCACATGACGAACTCACAGACGCCCAATGTCCTCTGTCTACCCTGTGCTTGCAGATGTCCTACTCCGCTGCGTCCTCTGCGCTCTCCAACAGGGTGGTGTTTCCATATTTCTACCGTACGTACATGCCCGACCCAATGCTCAACCGGGCCCGTATACGCCTTATCAAGGAGTTCGGCTGGCAGAGGGTAGCCACCATTCACGAGAATCAAGATCTCTTTTCTTTGGTAGGTGAATAGTTCGAAACACGTAGGTGAAGTTTCTACCCTAAAATGGCAAGTCAACCCATATTTTCGTGGAGACAAAAAAATAAAGCAGAATGTGCAGGAGAATGTTTCGGACTTCCCAACAAACAGAACGTATATTCAGTAGCACTCGAAAAGGGAGAACTATCCAAACAATCCCGATAAATATGCCGTTCTGATGTTATATTCTTCATGAACGGAATAATATTACAGATGTACATGTACATCTGTATCATGAACATCGCCCCCGTAAAGTGTCATATGGTGTCATCCCTCCCACTTTTCAAATTTCCATGGCTGGGCGAGTCATCCCCCCTAAAATTCCCCCTCTCCCCATGCCCTTAATTTCTCTAAATTTACACCACTGACGTCACAAAAGGGAGACCGCTATTTCAGTAACAGCCGCCTGGTAAAGTCAATGCCACGTCTATTCCAGCGCGTTTGAAAAATTCAAAGAAAAATCAAGGATTTTGCTATCGCTCAGAGAGATTCTAAAAACATGACCTTCATTATGTCTGTGTATGCTATGTTCCTAATTGTACGAATTACCTCCCCCTTCCCTTCACTGCAATTTGCTCCAATTTTTGGCTGTCTTCTTTTGTTGGCCTGTTACTTTGCGCTGAAATGTGCGTTGGAAGGGGAAAACTCCATTATAAGTGCTGGAAACCATCCATGAAATGGAAACCTGTATCAAATGAACAATGAGTAATATTTCGTTGCTAAAAGTGTTATCTGCTAAAAGGAGTGGGCGTATTATTGGTTTCTATTCTCCGGAGCCTTTTACCATGGAAAAAAATCCTTAGATATTGATTGATATTACTTTAAATGTGATTCAGTAGATGTTTCAATAAAAGACTTAATAAAAGTTACCGAATTATCACATATAAATTTAAAACATGTTTTTATAAGAGCGCTGGATTCCTAATTATTTTGAGGTATTTCTATATACTTAACTATATTAAACCTTTATATATGTTTTCTATATCGCATTGCATACTGTTCATGCATTTTACCAAATGCATTAAACGAAATCACCGATGTGAGTAAATGTCGCTTTTGCACGCATTTATGATTTCCTACTATTTGCTCGCTCTTCAGTCTCCTGGAGGTCGACTTTTGTCCACAAATACCTTTTAAGAAATTCTCTTCAATAGAGAATGTATAGCAATCTCTCCTTCATCTGTAGGCCATCGATGATATGATCAATCTGTTGAAGGCAGACAATATCACTTTGATTTCCTCGGAGTCATTTGATGAGGATCCCACCAACCAGGTTGCCAATCTCAAGGTAAGTTGGTTGCACAACGTGAACAATGCATTGTTTTGTTCCGGAAGTATGGAATTATGTGGACAGCAGACAGTGTTTTCGTTCATATGAAGACTCAAATCGCATTATATAAAAAGCTGTCAATTTTGAACTGGAGCTTTCTGTTGTAAGGGATGCACGTTTTATAAAACGAATACGCTGGATTAGTGAGGCAGATCAGATCTTGCTACCGCATTATACATGTACCTGCATACGGATAGAACCACAATTACACTGTGCCCGAGATGTTGGTGGTGTGTCACGCAGTTCATGTGAATAGTAATGATGTAATTATGGAGCAGTTTGGAGGGACTTGATATTCTAGACTTCATAAGGCATGAGGTTTTCGTTAAAAAAATCCAATATTTGCCCCCAAATTTTGACGGGAGTCGGAAGCGCAGCACCGCTAGAAACTTATCATTGGCCGGCGTCAGTTGAAAGCCAAGTCTTTTACTGCTTTCCAAATTTTGTCAAAATAGAGTAAGAAGAGTGACTGCCTTTGACAAAACATTCTTTTCTTTTGAGCGAGTATACACTACAAAAACTGGGGTGTTAAATTTAATACCCGCGGTGTTATCAGAAGACTACACCAACACTTTCCACTGGTGTTAAAATTTTAGTGTTATTTGGTCGTACTTGTAACACCTTCTAGTGCACTGTAACACTTATAGGTGTGCAAAGTAACATTATCAGTGTTAAAGTAACACCCTATGGTGTGGTCATCTGATAACACCCAAAAGTGTTGATTTTAACAGCCGAGTTTTTACAGTGTACGGCGGTTTCTTCTGCATGCGAAAACCTCTTTGTAAAATACATTTTTGAAAGCAAAATGTTATCAACTTATCTTAGCACTGCGCTGTCCACCCACGCTGGTGTCTTCTGTACTCAGAAAATGAATAAAAAATTGATGTATTCTAATGGCGGTGTACGTCAGTCAACTTTACTGCGAAACTCAATTTACCTCCAAAGATGATGAATAACTAAAAGCATAGCAGTGGTATCGCACTGAGATGAGATGTTGCTTGGTTGCAGCAGCTGAGGTTGACAACACAAACACTGCTGCTTCTTTCGTGTCTAGCTTCAAAATTCATCGTCCTTGGCTCATGTCACTTAATTATGAAAGGCTCATGAGTTGATAATAGTTTCCCATTTTGAAGCCTGCCAGTACCTCCACTATGATTAAACTGCCCACGAAGGAGGGTCTACTGCAGTGCCGTTTGGTAAAACAAAATTGATTGCCAACCAATTTAACCTTAGAGTCATTTTTTCAGCGCAAATATGAACGAAATCTACGATCATCTTTTTATTGAAAGAACATTCTATTGAGTTTTTGTTTGCACATGTTTCTAACCAATAAGAGGCACGCCTTTAAAACTATCAACAAAAGACAGGATGATTCTTTTGCTTATTTTTGTCTATGAATTAAACATGAAATTATTCTAATACTTGAAGCGTTGAATAAAATAATAATAAACGGAAAATAATAATTGATAATAGAAATCTCAACAAATCTAGGTGTGCCAAGTTAAATGACGATTAAGTGCTATTCCCCTGAAAAATATACACTTTCTGGTTTGGATGTGTTTACAAACGACTTTGAATGTCATTCAACAAAATTTCCTCCCTCTTTTCTGTCACTGTCGTATTTTTACCCACATTGGTTGGCCAGCCACGGCTGGCTGTCACCGAAGAAGCAAAAAATTGATGGGGGCATAATGTTAGTGTCGAGCGAAACCTTCATGGCACCAACCCGTGGTGGTATTTCAACTAACGTTGCCCCCCCCCCATCATAGGCAGTATGAGAGAGGTCTGTCGAATGAAATGAAATGATTAAGAACTATCGAAAATTAGCAGCGTGTAAGCAAAAACGCTTGCATAGGCTACAAAATTAATTTTTTTTCTGACAACAGAATGAGAAACCTGTAATAAGACACCTGAGTTGATGTTTCCAAATTCGTGACAAGTCTCTGATGCTACATCTCTCCATAGGATTGTTATTTATGCCAATTTACTTTTAGAAATGTCAACTTGGGCGTAAATCACAAAAGTATATTAACAATGCTATTTTGGTGGGGTGGTACTTCGACCTCCAGTCTCTGAATCGCTTTAATTCGTGGCAGGTTGTTCTTATGCAAAGTGAAATTGAAGAAAGAATCAAGTGCATTTCAAAGGAAAAGATGGAAATCTATGGACACTGCGTGTTTCATTCGGAGTCTTGGACTGAAATCTTGCCAATATTTACATGGATCACAGTTTTATTTAAATAATAGGCATTCTACATCAGTGCCGTTTGAAAAGTGCAAAGTTCAAATTATTCCAGATGGCAGGTGATACAGTTTGAACAGGTCTACAATTGGTTCATATGCCGCCCAAGCAAGGACAGAAAAGAGTCCTTATTTTGGAATGTATTTTTTTTGATGTGGCAACTCCAACTCCAACGCAGGGAGTAGGCCTACTTCCGAGGATGCACTGTTAGAAGATTTGGTGTGGTTCAGATTTAGCTTGGTATATCAATGTCGAAGTCAATAAGGTGCATAGCTTTCATGTTTCTGAGGGTTAATAATTGCATTTTCCTACAGGCTCTCGATGCACGTATTATTATTGTCAACATGTATGAGAGCAAGGCACGACGAGTCATGTGTGAGGTACGTAACTGTGGGATTCGTGTATTGCCTCCGAGTATCAAATTTGCATGGTATTCACGAAGACCCCAATTTCGATCATCTAATGGGGCAGGCTGTCTGTCATTTTGTCAATATTGCTGATAGCCTTCAGAAAATTATCAGTGCGATCTTTGTATGCACCCGCTAATCATACGCAGCAGTGCAAATGTAGGCTATTAGTGTATATACGCACACACCTTACATACCTAGTGTGGACATTCTTTTTTTTCGTGGAGTTAAGAATAATCGAACTGGGAACACGATTTTCAGCTGGCTTTTTGTACAAGGTTTCTTGGACTATTCCTCTTCCTTGACTCCGTACCCCGAAATGCCCCTAAACCTCTTTTTCAGAGAAGCGGAAACGTCCTGTGGACGTGTGTAAGTCCCCAGAACGTCTTCTTTTCCTGCCTCGCTTGGACATCTTTTGTTCACAAGTCCACACTAGGTATGTAAGATTAGCGCGAGCGCTCTGTCCATTCTGTGGCTATTGCTAGAAGGGCACGATGCTGCAGCACACCATATAGGTTTACAACGATGTAGCATTGGGTGCGATGCCGTTTCTCATTATGATCACAGTGAAAACTCTTCGTGATTATAGGGTGTCATGCCAGGTGGACTAACTTGGTTACATTCAACTCCATGTATAGGATTAACCATGCCAGACCCTTTTGCTACTAGTAGAACTTTCTTGACGAAATTCAGGTTCATTGCGAGTTTTTTTGTCGAAGTGAGCCGAGATATTAGACCTAGCCAGTGCCTGAAACAAAAAGAGATCACAATTTTGTGACTTGCTAAAAATGGGCCTGATTTATTGCGCTCCACGAAATGCGTCACAGTAGCATAACGCGAACACATTCTCCATAAAAAAACGACTTTAAATGAGCATACATGCATGTAGATGGTAATTTTCGGCAGTGGGCAGTTATTGTGTAAGTTATACATTCTACATATAAATCGTCATTTTTCTCATCAACTTGTTAATGACAAGGCTGCGAGGCAGGGTATGATTGGTCCTGGCTATGTGTGGTTTAATCTCGGCTGGTGGAGTTCCAGATGGTGGAAACTTGACGATCCGACGGTAAAGAAGTGCACGACAGCTGAGGTCAAACGCGCCGTGGAAAAGTCGCATTATATTGGTTTCGAGAGCACATTACTGGGGAAAGATGACACCGTCACTGTGGCCGGAATTGTAAGAATCGAATTGTTTTGATTTCCTCTACCTCAGTGCAAGCTACATATGATTGAAACTAAACTGGAGAAAACTTACCGTAACCAGTGCGAGAAGTAGACTAGTATGCATGACTATAAGTCACTTATTTCAGCCGTAGTGAATGCTGCACGCTAGCTCCATTAACCCTAACCCTCCTCAATCCTTCGCCTGTTGGAGGACTGAGGAGTGTTAGGGTTAATGACACAAAGGACGCCAAAGTTCCGTAAACACCACCGATTCCCAGAAACAAACACTACAAAATAACCAGCACTCCCTACTAATAAGTCCACTATTCACATAGGCCCTTATTTTAACAGGAGCAAAATCATTTTATTCGATGGCCCTTCTTAAAACATTAAAGGGACTACTGTGTGAAAGAAACATTTCACTAAAAGCCTGGAAATTACACCTTTATGCAATAATTAACCTCATTTTCAAGTTTGCTTTTGCTATTTTTATCTGTATCTTGGGGCCTTTTGGGTTTTGTCACTTATGTAACTAAGCAAAAGCTTGCTTCGAATCCCGAGGTATAGCAACAGTGGTTTTAGTATGGAGAATTGAAGTTGCTATGTTCACGTGATTTTAAAGAACTCAGTGTACCAGATTTTATTCCAATTTCTATTAACTCGCAAAAGGCTTATTGGAGGCACTGAACCTTAATATTGTATTGATTTGTGCCCAAAAACTGCTAGAATTTTATACTTCGCCATCGCAAATTTCCATTTCCTTTGGAAATTTATTGTTGTATAAGTAAATGATGATAAGCCAGCGACCTTTTCTCAGAAGTGTTTTCCCAAGATCAAATTCTGGGTTCAAACTTTGTACATGAACGCATACGAACTGGATAATGTCTTCCTGCATTTACGTCACACTAACAGCGCCATCACTTGTCTGGAAAAACTTGGTAAATTTTGCATATACAAATATTAACAGTGTACTTTACATTTCACTTAACTCCAAACTGTTTTCATAATGTACAAGAAGAGTTAAGACAAAAACAAAATTCTAATTCTAAGAAATATTGAGTGCGTTGAATCTTTAAGAAACTCATATTTTAAGATTTGGATTGGTTATTTGAACTTTTTTCCGCAGACACCATTAGAATTCGATCTTGAGCTTCGAAGGAGGCTAACTTTGCCGGAAAACAGTCTGTACAACTACAACGGCATTGCCAGTTTCGCCTACGATGCAGCCTGGGCACTTGCACTGGCACTGAATGAATCGGCAGAGGTGAGTTATCAACAGAATGTTGATTGGTTAAAAATTAAGACATGGTTCAAGGTCTGACAATGAAACTGTCTGTCCATAGGGAGAACGAGTATAAAAGCTATCAAGTTACCCACTTGGTCCATGATGTGGACTCCAAACAAAAAGTGGAGGAATAACGCAAAAGTCAAATTCATCGCAGGTCGCTAAACAAACAAGGTTCTCGACGTCCCAGTAGCTGAAAGACCTACATTCTCACTTAATCAGTGAAATTTAAGAGGATATGAATGCGTGAAATTATGAGGAAAAATTGGAAAAACTATAAATATAACTGAAAAACCTGAGTCACTAAAACAGAATTAACAATGTCCTTTTCTGCTGGATGACAAAGAGTTTGACGCTCGACACAGCTTGGGTGGCATTCTCAGATAAAGAAACAATGGTTCATTGAACTTGAAAAACGAACAAGAGGACCTGTTTCTGGTGAACAACCTCACGTGTATGAACATGAGTAAAGCAGTAAAATTCATTAATCAACGCCTACCAGTAGAAATACACAAATAAATAGGAAACACAATCGAAGACAAAACAGCCCGTTATCTTGTACCCGGTCTTTTCCAAGGTCATGGCACTTATCGTCAACTCAATCCTAACATTTCCTCGAAGGAAACATCGCTACTGTTCAATACTTACTGCAAGTTACGCAAGACTGTATTTTTGAGCTGGATATTTTGAATGTGCGCAGTGGCAGGTCCAGGATTTGTACGAAAAGGCCCCCATACTCAAATGTAAGAGTGCGGTATTCCCCATCTGAAATCGGAGGTATTTAAATAACCAGTTGACAGCCGAAGAAATTGAAAAAGAACAAGCCTCTTAAAAATTGAAAAAAAAATGACGGACTGGCCACCTGCTGTTTCCTCTGCGAGATGTTCCGAGGTCAAGTGAATCAATGAATCGGTGTAGTGAATTATCCATAAAATGCCTTATTGAAACTTAACAACAAGTAAACAATTCGATTGGAGTCATACCTTCAGCAGGATCTCAGACATTGTGAAGAAAAATTTACAAACGTTATTTTGTGCAATGGTGGGATAAAACGCCCACCATCAGTGGGTGTGGCCCTTGTGGTGAATCGAGGGGGGGTGTGGAAGCACAAACGGGGACCGTTTTTTTCCGCTCCAGCGAAACAAGGATTTTTCATCATAGTAAGAAGAATTTAGCACCATCCGTCAGAATGGTTACATGTAAAAACAATCATTATAACATTTGCCTCTTCACAAAAAAATCCCTCAAACTCCTCCCCCAAAATGGTTGGTTTCACTCTTGGGTGCTACACAGTGTACAGGCGTGTCATTGTATGGACCTGTGCACAAAAGAAGTCCACATAATGCATGGTACGATGGCGTTGTGTGGACTTGCACATGTCCACACAAGGTTTCCCCCTTTCTGGAAAAGGGGTTTAGAGGCATTTTGGGGTCGGGGTCGTAAAAGGAAGAGGAATAGTCAAGGAAACCTTGTACAAAAAACAGCCAAAGTTCTTGTTCCTGGTTGAAGAAAAATGAGTATTTTCACTGAGTTTTCTTAACTGCACGAAAAAAAAAGGAATGCCCACAGTAGGTACGTAACGGAAACATGTGTGATTGTACAGATGTAAGAAACACCTCCAGATTTTTTTGAAGGGGGCACCCAACCTATTTTCCAATCTGATGAACAAATATGAAAAGTCATCAATGACATTCGGAACATTGGCGGATCTCTGTACATATGCCTCAATTCACTTCAGAAACGATATTGAATTTTTCGTCAGATTTTGAAGACGAAGAATTTTTCTGACGGAAGCTCACGTCGTCTGGAAGACTTTACCTATGATGACAACGAGATGAGTAAGGTGTTCTTCGATTCGTTACACGGGACAAAGTTCTACGGTACCTCGGTATGTCTCGATTTAAGTAACCACGACCGCGAAATGTAGTCAGTGCTTTAGATTAGATGTGGACTGAGACCCTGTGTTTGTTTTGTCGGCTGTTTGTAAAGTTTACATGTCAACCTAAATTCCTATTTTTCAACAATACCGGGAAATTACACGTTTTAAGTGATAATGTACGGGAAATGCAACTGATTTTCTAGTTTAACGATTAACATTCAACGAACCAGTTCCACCTTTTTTTAATGCATACAAAAAGTAGGTCTGTTTATTTCAATTGAAAAAAAAATGAACCTAAGTAGCCAAAGCAACAGCCGGTTACTCAGGACGAACACTAACAGTAGCAGTCACTGGCTCGATGACTAAAAAATGCTGAGGGATGTGAACGGGTGTTTAACCGCAGAGGGAGGTTTTCGCAACAAAGTGGTGTAAAACTTAATGACAGTGCATGTTGTTACTTGTCTGTAAATTCAATAGAGAAAGATAATGATGCATTCTTTTTCATTGAACTTGTTTCTCATATGTTCCATTAACATCTACAACAAGGAAAGAAGTTAGACATCTAAAATAACATGTTAACTGTTTTGTAAGTAATGACGGGTGGCTCTCGTCAGCTCTATTCCAAAGTCGGTCTTCTAATTTTTAATTAATCGTTCGTCGCAGTCAAAATATATAATTATTACTTAAGGATATTTAAATTTCATTAGCAGGTGTGTAAACCTAACATTGCACGCTGTCAAAAAATTTCATGGGATAAACCTGGAAAGAAATCTGTAACAATGTAGTGCAGGCGACAGACAGACCAATACTTCAGTCCTGCATTGTCACATAGGATAAACATTAAAGGCGTACACAACACAAGGACACTTCCATTCCCAAAGTAGACAGTGCAGCTTCCTTATATAGTTCTACTCTTAGCTTCCTTTTATATTGTCAGTTTTATCAAACAGTGAAAATATTTCGCACGATAGTATTGCTAAAGATTGACAGTTGACTACATTTTAGGATATTGAAGGATACTGTTTATGACTGATTGTTTAGGCTATTGCAAAGTGTAAACTTTTCAGCCCCAAATAGAATTCAAAAACTTAGAAAAGCTGTATAACTCTCATGGCATTTAGTCTCCTTTGTACAATGTCGTTGCACCATATAAATTTGTCAGCACCAAATGTCGCGGGAATTATCGGCACTTCGGTGACTTTTTATTGTATTGGTGCATGCCAGTATTCCGTACAAACATTTTCAGCAAGCAAATTTTGGGGTTCACCTCTTGAACATAAAACCTAACAGCATCTTCCCAGAATAGCAACAGCGCCGTCAGTTGTCTGGAAATTGAAGACGATTTTCAATGTTGAAAGAAGTACAATTTTCAGTGCAATCAGCCCTAAAAGGATGCCGAATAGTTCATTGAATTTGAGTAGACGGTTGGTTGTGTCGTATCGGAAAACGTATTGCTTGTCTCCTCATATATAAACATTAGTGACTTGAAGGCTTCCCTGAAGCTAACAAACAATACGTTCTTTCAAATCACCACCCCCATCCCCCGAGATTTACGCCACTCTACATATTGTAAAGGCTAAACCCATTCAACTCCATCCTTCAGTCGGACTCAGAACCTCTATTACAATTTAAAAATATCATATATTATAGCTTGAAGTTAAATGAAAGTATTTTGTTAAATGATTGTGAAACGTTTATGAATTTAGCCGATGTCTTGTAGTTCTATTTCCAAGCAAGTTTGTACGCGGCTTAACAATGACGACTGTAAACGCTGTCATGCGGACCCGGTTCAGACGTTGACTAAATTACCTCATTGGTTTAGAAATGTCATTCCATTACCCCTGCAATTTTCCTTTCTCTTGAAAATTTTCATCAATGATTAACCCCATCTTCTGTTTGTGGCAGGGTCCTGTCAGCTTTCTGGGAGCTGATCGAATCTCAGTTACACAGATAGAACAACTAAGAGGTACATGCCATTACAGCCTCGTTGGCACTTTTACAACGAAAGGGCATTATAGTGTTATTGAATTTCTGGACGTGGCAGGGATGTTATCAAGAATATGATAAACAGGGAAAAAGTAGTTCTGTCTTTTTTATGCAATTTACTTTTAGTTCTTAAATACTGATTGAGAATTGATCTACTCGAATTAGACGCATTCATTTTATGCTTTTTGTTCCCGTTCCTCAATCTCGACAGTTGATTGCTGGCCGAATTGGATTAAGCATGACGGTAGATGTTATATGTTTGTCAGCGACTCAGCGAGCAGCGAGGAAGCTGCGACACATTGTCGTGCCAACGACGAAAGTCAGTTGGCGTCGGTGGACACCGACAATCACACCGAGATCGACTTTCTCATGCGAACACTGAAGTCGTTAGTGGCCAACAAGACGACCAATGACACAAAGTGGTACACACGCTGACATTTTGTAGCAGTGCTTTCCAGAATGGAATGATCTCTATTATCACACGATATATCCTCGACACTGCTGTTTTGATATACCCATTAAAGCCCTTTTGCGTGTTAGTCCATGGTCAAAGATTAACTGATGCATGTATCTCCTGCCTTCCCAAAGCTGAGGGGGCTTTCGTTGACATTTTTCCCACGATGTTTTGGTTTTTTTTCTGATATGCAAACGAAAAACATTAGCAACCATGATGGGATGGTGGGTGGGTGAAAAATAAGACTCTTATCGACTTACATGTAAAATGACACCAAAAAGAAGATAATTTGGCTTAGCTTTGGCAGTATGGGCCAACTTATTCCATCATCGCTCACATCAGAAAACATCCTTTTTTATTTTAGGATGGTTAATATGGTCTCCAACTCAACAAATTCAACATGCTCAGCACTGGAAATATCTGATGATGTTCCCAGAATTGTTCAAGTCCACTGCAACCTTTTACTTCCGTTTATTTGCGAAGATGAAGCTGGTGAGTTCTTCAGTTTTTACTTAATTGTAGTTTGACTTGTCTGGGTTGCCAGTGAACGTTGTCTAATATTTCCATCGGGATTTAAATGCGCTCTCTCAGGCAGGGAGAGGGTATAGAATTACCCGCCTCTTTAATGGAACAAAATTATTGGAGTCTTCTTGAATGTGAGACAGTCCCTTCATGTGCGGGACCACTTTGCAATACACGATTTGCAGTAATTCCAATGTTCTCCCGTGAACTCGGTGCAGACCTAAGGGTAATGGGTTACCTTGCTTGGTGAGTGGTTTTGTTCATAAGACTCTCGGGGGTCAATCCAAGTCCAAATCAGTTTTGCATCTTCAATCTGCAGTTTCGCGGTATATTCAATTTCTTGTTTATCAAATATGCCCTCCTAGGGTTTGGTTAATTCGATGAAATCCTTCTGTTAACTCAGATTGCACTTAATACATGTATTCTCAGTGACCAATATCTTTAGCGGAAGAAAAGTCTGGGAATTGTTGAGTTGAAAATTGCTTGAAAAGAGATGAGTAAAAATTAATGCAGTCATAATTTTTACCAGCAGATAAAGTCGCATCAATTAAACTTATAATGAGCCTACCATACACAACTTTGCATTTCGTGCGCGATATAAAAGGTCATGGTTGGATGGATGAACCCATTAAAATGGAGATCAATGGATGAACCTTGCTTGTTCATGGGAAACACTGTTACAAAGATATTAAGGCTGTTTTCCAATACTCAACTTTGTCTCCGTCTCAGGCTTCGTTTCCAAAACCCATCCCCGATGTGGGCCTGAAGCGTTTAAATTAAACTGAAGTACTGTAATGTTTTTGCATCTTATTTAATGTTTCGTGGCAATATAAGACTTAATATTGCGCTTATAACGCCAAAGTCAGGTAGTAAAAAAATACTGCTGAAGCCTTACGGAGCCGAAGGCGAGTATTGGAAAACGGCCGAATACGGGCTATTCATAATAGTGCGCCTCCAAGAGTTTACATTGCGTTGGCCAATCACAACGCGCGAAATCTGTCGACCCCTTCCAAATGCGCACTGGGTCGACAGATTTAGCGCATTGTGATTGGTCAACGCGTTGCAAACTCTTGGAGGCATACTATATTGAATCGACTTAATACAGAGATTTGTAGGCCAAATGTTCATCATGCGCAACTTTAACTGGTTCATTCTTGAATGCACATAGCTATACTGTCTTCCAAATGCTTTAGATTTCTTGTCAATAAATTCTCGTGAACATTTTGTTCTTTACCCAAATAGAATATATTGAGGCGGTCGTAGGGGAATACGACACAGCAAGTGATGTGTTGAGACTTACATCCGACCTTCTGTGGCCAGGTACAAAATCATAATAGATCTTTTTCGTCCGCGTGACTAAATGTATACAATACCACCACGTGTGGACCGCCTTGGCCACGGTGATCGTATGCATTCCTACGGACAGCTTCAACCACGTGCAAGCACACGTGCAAATGCTGCATGCTCGACTAGACTAGTGTATCTTGAATAGGTAGATTACCAACACAACACACCATAGGTCCAGCACGATCGTGACATCGCTGGAAAAGGTATATTCCAACAATATTACTTATATCATTGCATGATCGTACAGAAACGTATTACCGCCACACACATATATTTTTTCTTTCTCGTACGTACGTGAGAACTTTCACGTTTCTCGTACGTACATGAGAACTTTCACGTACGTACACACGATACTTTCACGTTCGTACATGACAGTTTTAGTTTCAGGTACATATGTAGAAACTTTCAAGTACGTACGTGAAAATATACATATAAATTTAGTTTCACGTTCCGTACGAACGTGATAGTAACTGCCTGTTAGCTTTATATACGTACGTGAAACTAACTCTCATAAAGGCCTACGTAAAAAAAAATTGTATGCGTGTGGCGGTAATACGTCCCGTATGGTTGTGCGTCGTGGATGCTTAAACATTATTTGCGAGGTTCTGCGCTAAAGAATACCCTCTCCATCTATGTACATGTATTTCGTTTAGCTTATTGGATTTGCTGTAGGGAACTTAAATACGACAATGCAATTTTATTCTATTAGGTGGAACATCAGACGAATTTAGTTTCAATATCTTTCATCTTTATTTCCATACTTAACAGATGGGGAAGTGCCACTTGATAGGACACCAGTTATTCAGATTCACCGAATAGAAACATACGTAGGCGTCAGTTTTGCTGTGTTTCTCGGCCTGTCTTCCTTGGCCGGTATTGGAATTCTGCTGTCCGTAGTCTTTCTTATTTTCAATCTTCGCTACCGTTCTCTGAGGTAAGTTGAAGAGTGAGAGCACGCTTTCTGCTGTAACCCGTTTTCCATAATAAACACATTCAGCCAAAAAAGGTCAAAGTAGTACACCTTCGACATGGGTTCTGTTAGTGTATTCGGGCACATTATACCCAGCAAGATGTGGGACGGAGGGGTACCCCCTTACATGTCCAATCCCTATGCACATCCCCCTAATAAAGAATACCTGAGATTCCAATCAAACAATAAACACAAATGTGGCGGTGGTGGTGAGGGTGTCCTCCGACCCATATCTTGCTCCATATGTGGCACGGGGTGAGGCAACTGGCCAAACTTGCTCATCGTAATCTGCACAATGAGGTTTTGAAAGAAGGCGATAAAAACTCCACATCCAACTTTTTAAAATCGATTATCTCCTTTAAAGTGATTTATTCATCATCTCCTTGAAACTAATAAACTAAGGAATCACTGACTAAATTGGGCCAGTCTCTGATTTCTTCACTGCTAAAACTCGGGTGTCAAATTTAACCCCCTGGTGTTATCAGAGGACTACACCAACACTTTTCACTGGTGTTAAAAATTTGGTGTTATTTGATGTTACTTTTAATACCCTCCAATGCATTGTAACACTTATAAGTGTGCAAAGTAACACCAGCGGTGTTAAAGTAACACCCTATGGGGTGGTCATCTGATAATATTAAAAAGTGTTGATTTTAACACCACGGTTTTTGCAGCGATCCCTTCGCCATTTCGTCTGTGTGCTGTCCTTTATCTTCTCAACCAGGGGCAAGTTCGATTGTCGACAAATTCAACCAGTGGTCGATTTTGTCGGGTAATGTATGCAGAAAATATACATTGCACCTAATAAACTCGACCAGTGGTCGACAAATCGTCCATGATCGAACGTGCGCAGAGTGTAAAGCTCTTGTGGGAAGAGTCCCGTAATGCAGAAAAAACTGTTTTCCCAACAAATATTGGAGCACTTACTCAGAAAACATTTGGATTATCCGGACCACGGTTTGTGCACGGGGGGTCATTGCAAGTACGTGTAAAGCCCATGTGTGGGATACCCTGCACGATATGCGGTAAAGGGGGACCCCCCATGTGATGTGCAAGCTGTATACCCTAAGGCTGTTGTGCCTACTGCACCCCCTCCCTCGGAAATCTGAAAGGAATTCCAAAGATTCCATTAA
Organism: Acanthaster planci; assembly: GCF_054643075.1. Taxonomy (NCBI): domain Eukaryota; kingdom Metazoa; phylum Echinodermata; class Asteroidea; order Valvatida; family Acanthasteridae; genus Acanthaster; species Acanthaster planci. The sequence goes on from NC_141777.1 coordinate 34,236,891, forward strand.
CACAAAAGAAGACGCAATGGGGGGGGGTCCCCCTTGCCGCATATCGCCCATCATATGGTGTGTGGAACCCTTTCCGCTATACCCAGCAAGGAATGAGACCGAGGGGTACCCCCCCAACATGTCCAATCCCTATACACATTCCAGACTATTGTTACTTAACACATCCCCCCAAGATGTCTGAAAGAAAATCCCCATATTCCTGCGAGACAATGACCAACACAAAGCAGGGGAGTTCTCTCCGTCTCATACCTTGCTGCATATGCTTTCCGCTTTCGCTTGTTACGGTGTGACTTCAGACCAGGTTTTGTCGAGCGTTTCGTCACTCACGCAACCGCTGAAAGGATTTCTTGTAGATCACCTTTTGTTGTTGGTGCCGCTGAAGGGTCTTTGAAGGTCGCCGTCGCAGTCGTTTTCCTTCGTTGAACCGTAGCAACGTGAGAGCGTTATTGTCGCCCCAAAAGAAACTGTTCACGATAGGCTCCACCAAACTTTAGCGGTTCTCCTTTTTGTACAAGGAATTCCAAAGATTCCATCAACACAAAAGAACGCACAATAGAGGGGTCCCCCTTTCCACATATCTTGCATCATATGCATTTCAACTTTATTGCTGGTAACAATTACCTGGTTTGAAGACCCTGATATCTAGTATCTACTTGCACACCACGCCTGTGCTTCCTATGTCCCGATCTCATTTGATTGCAAGCACCAGCCTGAAAATTATTAGACGGTGCTTTGTATGGCAAAATCAGATCTCATTTGACTTGAACACTAAGCCTGAAAATCATCAGATGTTGCTTTCTATGGTCCAACCAAATCTCATTTGACTATGAACACCAAGGCTGAATGTCATCAGACGTTGATTTCTGTGGCCCAACCAAATCTCATTTGACTATGAACACCAAGCCTGAATATCATCAGACGTTGCTTTCTATGTCCTAGCCGAATCCCATTTGAACATGGTTTATATAATGAAACAATATTCTGGTCTTCTGACCTACATCTATTGGTCGGATACACCACAGAACTCTACGACCCATCCTCATCATGCTCGTATATACACGTACGCAACAATGGGCCATCACACCAACCCGCGTAGAGATGTGCACGGCTAGTAAATGAACTTATGACATTGTCACGTTGGTTCATCAGTTCGAATTGGTTGTAGAAAACAAATAACTGCCTTTGAATAAGATGAAAACGTCGGAATACTGTACATTTATTATCACAAAGCAATTATTTCATTTTACACAACATGGTTGGAAAGATTTTTGAAATATCACCACAGTCGCTTCGAAAAACACACGTCTTCTGTTGAAATGGCTATTGTTGGTGTTTGTGGGGTTTTTTGGAGATTCTTTGTTTTGGTGATACACCTTGCACTCCTTCAATATGAAACTTTTGCCTTTTCTTCAATGAAAATAAGCAGGGTCGTTTGAAAAGCCACACTTCATAAGCAGTATTCAAAAGACACTCTTTTTCGCACCCTGATCCAAACTCATTGTACACACTCCTGAAGCTATTACGCACCCAAGCCTAATGGTGGGGAATTTACCACGTGCATGCCTCTAGAACAGCTCTCAGAACAAACATGAATATTTACGATGTATAAGAAAGCGAACTACTAAAGTTGGGCGGAGCCTATCGTGCATAGTTTCTTATTGGGCAACAATAACGTTCTCACGTCGCTACGGTTTAAGGCCGTTCAAAACGAAGGAACACTAGTGCGACATAACAAAACAAGGAGAAAATCTAGCATCTATTCAGAATGAACTTTAAGAGGTATTACCGCGGTGCGAGGCTAACGGGAAATGCCACACCGTCGAAGGCCTACCTCGCCACTATCACTTCCTGCGAACCCATGAAAATGCTTAATAGAAAAAGCACGCCCCCTGATGAAAATAAAAATAATGTTCTAAATCACACCTGGTCGTTCAAACGAATGTTCACAAAAATTTGCGAATTAAATTTGAATAAAATCCCGTACATTGGGTTATCCGATTGCACATTAACATAACAATTTGAATTCCCCCGACTAAAAACACTGTTGCTATCCCCGTGATTCGGGCAATCTTTTGCGTAGCGACCACCATCTTTTTTGGACTGGTTCCTTTGTGCCCTTCTTATCCATTGGGAACAGTGTATTGGTGCAAGGCGTCTCCTATGTAACTAAGCAAACGAATCGCAAGGTGAATTTTTTGTGAATTTAAAGAACTCAGTTTACCATATTTTATTTAAATTTAATTCGAAAAGGCTTATTTCTCGGAATGTCCCTCCGGCAGTTGAGTGACTGGCTTAAAAAGCTGAAAAACACGATGGTTGGTTAATTAACTAACTTGTTTCTTGCTGGGTGAGAACTGGTTAACCAGCGATCGGTTTGCATTGCTGGCGAGCTTAGGGTACTTGTTCTAAAGAGATTACGCTTTGGGAGTTGGGTTAGAATTTCACAGTTTACATAGGCCTATCTGAACACCTTATTGCAAAGTTGCTTGGCATCAATTTAGCACTCCCAGCACTGGCTATTTGTGTTTTGATGTAGACCTAGAAGAGTATCAACTGTTGTCGTATTTGAAACTGTTTTCCTATTTTTCAGAATCGTTCGGATGTCAAGCCCGAATCTTAATAATATTATCCTGATCGGCACAGTCATCGTCTATACTTCCGTTGTTCTGTTTGGAATTGATATGAATTTGGTGGCTGAAGAATATCTCGTGTTTTTTTGTTATGTAAGTGCATATTGTTTATAATACTTCAGAATTCTTTATTTTTATCGGTGATTTTTTTTGTTTCTGTTTATTATTTGGCTGCCTTTGTCGACAGTCAGACGGTATATGAGCAAGGAATCCTCCAATATTGAAAAAGTTGTGAAATCAAAATTGTTTGGGCAGATACGGAATAGAACCAATGATGATTTGCATCTCCTTGCGGGATACCGTACAGGTTTATGCGGTGAAAAGTAGGCCCTGTGTTTTAATTTCAAAAAGAAAAAAGCAGTGTAATTAGAAAACTGTTCCAAAGAATTATTAAACAACTGTTCCCGAAAGATGTTCGCCAAAACAGAAAGATGTAAACGTGCGCGCACAGATATCATGGTAATCGGCAAACAATTATTGGTGGCTAGTTAAGAATTGGTGACGGAATTAGTGATGTCCTTTTCTTTAGACAAGAGTGTGGCTTATGGCCGTTGGATTCGTCTTAGCATTTGGAGCAATGTTTAGTAAAACCTGGAGAGTCCATAAAGTCGTTGCACGGAAAACGCCCAAGAGAAAGGTGAGTTGGTTGGGCTTTGTTGTGGTGTACAATTACAGATTGCCATTATTTTCTTGGTTATGCATGCTGGGGACGACTGAAGGCGCCTTTTCATGTGCGCGTCGACACTTGCGCCGAACGTTGCGTATCCATCAAAATCGCTCCCGGGGCCTATTTTGACGGCCGAACATATGGCATGTTAGGGGAGACGATTTTTGTGTCCACGAAAGTAAAACGCATGTACGCATCGTGAAAGGCAACGCACCTAAAATACGTACATATGCAAATGTGACTTAACAGAGTTCAGAATGAAAGCAAGTCATTGAAGTCAATATCTAATAGTGTTAAGGAACCCACACCTCAATGGATCAAGAAGACAAGAAAATGTATTGTGGTAGTTTTTAAAGTTTTCTGGTCTCTCTCACGTTCCGCCCTCAGGTTGTGCAAGATCGGCAGCTGATTGCCATGGTGGGTGTTTTCCTTCTTATTGATGTTGCCATCCTGGTACCATGGCAACTCATCTTTCCGTGGCATCTGGATAGAAAATATCTGCGGGAGAGGGTAAGGGTGACGCACGGCAGATAAGGATTCTAGAGCAGCACGAAACTGAACACATCTCACTGGTGGTGGCTTTGATTTTTAGTTGGTTGGAAATGGTTTAAGCAACTGCAAAGTACATTGTTAACCTGATTAAAGACAAAGACAATTTCCCTATTTTGAAGGCTAATTTTATTACGATGTGATCCTAAATTTGGTTTGGGTATTATTAAAGCAAATTACCACTACTATTCATAACAATGGCGTAGCTGGGATCTTACTGGAAGGGGCTCAAAGGGGGCACAAAGGGGGCACCAGCATCTTACGGGGGGGCACCAGCTTTCAGTGATGGGGTTTTTGGAGCAATTTTTGTTAGCCTTCTTCAATGTCCATCCATCCTTTTTTTCAGTGGGGGCCATCGGGAATTTGTGTGGGAGGCACGTGCTCCCAGCCCCCCTTCATTGCCACGCCACCAGTTAGTAATCGGTCTGATGACTACAGCAACAATGACGGCATCAGTTGGTGGCCATGGTTTTCACCTGGAGCAGTGTCTTCTATGTTATTTGCGTTTCACATTGCTATCACACTCCTTAAATATCAGGACGTATCAGCACGGTTTCCAGCTATGAATCAGTTTTTAAGGAACTTTGTCGGTCGAACGATTATTCCTTGGTAATGTCTTTCTCCCCCCCCCCGCAGCTCCACCCAGAGAATGAAACAGTGATACTTGTTCCCTACATCACGACATGCACCGGGGATTATTACCTATATTGGAGTATTGCTCTGTATTCCCTCAAAGGGCTGCTACTGGTTTTCGGCGCCTTCCTGGCTTGGGAGACTCGTCAGGTACGACTCTTGTTCTTTATATAAAGAGTACATTACATTCGTAAAGTCAAAGTGTTGGAATACTAAAGACTGTATACGATCGCGACAGAGCATTTCGATTGGCTTATGTCAGATCTAGCGGTCGTACTCTGTTTATTCACAACATCTAGATTATTTTCCTGAGAACAGGTAAAGTACTACTCCTGGTGAAAGGAGGAGCAGAAAGGATGCAACACAAGAGTAAGGAGTAAACTTTAATCATGTACCATACACAGAGTATTTAACCACTTTATCCTCCAGGTGACTATCCCAGCCTTAAATGACAGCAAACTTATCGGCATAAGCGTCTACAATGTTGTTATATTATGCATCGTGGGTCTCGCCATCAACCTGGTCCTGGGCCAAGACCCGCAGACGCTGTACATCTTTAACTCGGCTATCTCGATCTTCTGCACCACGTTGACGATTCTTATTGTGTTTGTACCAAAGGTAATAGCAGGAGAGTACATGAGTTTTAAAAGAAGAGAAATTGTTTCAGGAAAGTAAAAATGCAAAAACTGCTGCACAGTACTTGCTAGCTATAGTGACATAAATTATACAAATTAAATCAGGAAGGGGGCCTGATGTCTCGATCCAACCCAACCTTTATCAGAGTCAAAACAAAATCATAGCACTTGTCACTTACCTGGTTGATGCTTCACGACATCAAGATCAATGTTATCACGAGCTTGGCAGTCGAGTAAGACGTAGTAAGCAGGAGGTCGTGGGTTCAAGTCCACCCGAGTAAGCTTGTCATTTTTTTTGCAAGCTCTCGGACAAGTGTTTATGAACATACGTTGGGTGAGGGCTAAGCCCATAACTGAAAAGTTCACTCCTGTAAGTTGTTTCAGATACGCGCTATTATCATCATTTTGATACTTTACTTGACCTATTTGTGAAAGTATGGGAATAATGTTGCTTTCGAATTGAATTGAAGTAACTGCATAGTTATATCTTCCTTCCTAACCAGAGTAGTGCTGTTCGATTTCCACGACTCATTCCTTTGACTCATTTCCTTCTGACCTATAGGTGATTGCTGTGCACAAAAACCCCATGGAGGACCCCATGCGGGAATCAACCGTTAAAAGTGTGTCTTGTAGTTCTCCGGATAGTACGAATAGCAACAGAGAAATGACTGAGGAAAATCGCAAACTGAAAGAAAGAGTTGCCAAGGTAATAATGAGGTGGTTCATTTAACAATTTTCACAGTTTATTACTTAGCATGTTATGCAAGTAGTATCCGTCCGAGAACTTGAAGATCTTGTAAAACCGTTGAAACGGTCGAAGCCCTCTCTCAGGGTAGTCACGCACCCAGGAGTTTTGTTGGAAGGGGTTTGCTTTCGCAACTTACTTAATTTTACCCCGTCAAATATGATGCTTAAGCTCCTACCTCTCCGTTGGTAGGCGTACACTGTATCTTCAATTCTCAGAAAAATTAAATTCCTGGGTGGTGGTGGTGGTGTGGGCGGGTTCAGGCCTCTAAGGCTCTCTTGGGTACCATACTGGATCATGGCTACGTGTTCATAATTATAGAGCCTTTAAGACCAGCCTATTACATAGACACCAAATGGTGTTTATTCGACACTGTTGTTTTAATAGTTATGACTAACCTAGACTTGTACATTATACAATACATTTTTATTTATATCGAAATCCTATCTAATTATATCTAAACGTGATTCTCATGGTATAGCTTGAAAAGTGTCTGAAAGAAATTCAACAAAACAGTGGCAATGTCAGCGAGTCACAACGGCGTAACAACCTTCCAAGTGGACCCTCTCATAGCCAGATGAAGATGCGAACATGCAACCTGGGCATGTGGTGTTGTGGTCTAATCTGTGGCTGCTCACCGGGCGAGGTCCACCGCTCCGCCGGAGGACGACGCGGACGGCAGAGTGACTCGGCCCACGCCGCTCACGTCAACGAAGTGGACCTGTCACTGGAAATAACGGCAAGCACGTCAGTTGCACCTGTTGCCGATGATCTAAATCTCGCAGCGCAGTCGTAAGTGCGAAGTTGGGAAAAATGATCATTGGAAAGTCGCCTAGCAATAATAACGTGGAAAAAATGGGAAAATGAAGTTGAAACTGGATGGTCTTTCTGCGCATGCGTAATTCATTCAGGCGCGGCCTTCACCTCGTAGTGACTGCAGGTAATGGCCCCACAGCCTCTGAATATTCTTTGGTTGTCATGTTTCCTGTCTTCTTTACCCTCATTACGATCCTCAAATTACTCGAAATAAATCCTTTCGAGTGCAGTCACGGCGCTTGGTTTCCATGGTTTCAATCAGCACCACATAGACGCGTTGAAATGGCATGTTGCTAATGAGGGGTATTTGTTATCGTTACTTCCGCCTTTTCAAACAGGCAGCAGACATGGCTGACATTAGCAATACACGGATATTTAAATGTACTCAAGATTCTGAATTTTAACCAAAAAGTACAGAAACTCACATGATTTCAGGAATCTGGACGGCTGATTGTGATTACCAGGTCTGTAGTCCCAAATGTATTCCTTCACTTATACGCCAGCTTGATTTTCAATTTCCGAACCCCTGTGTGCAGTAATGCAAGCTCTAGGGCGATACATTTTAATTACAAAGTACTCATTTCAACGTGGAATTTTCTGCAGCCAGAAAACACTTTACTGGTAGCAGAGAGAAAAGTCAATCAGATTATGTGCAGTTTGGGCACAGTATTCAACGAGTCGTAGCTATTGGTTTTCATGCGTAGGGCTCCTCTTAGATCTCGAGGTTCCCAGCCCAGCATGAATTCCTGCTTGTCCATATCCAAGCGCCTTGTGAGGGAGGAAAACGATACGAGTCCTAAGCCTAATTGGCCTCCGAGTCGATCTGTATCTGGAGCCTGCTTTCCCAGAGTTTGCGCATGCATAGTCCTAGCACTAGCAGGGTTTACCCGTTAGGCTAAGGTACTGTTGGTATTTTAGGCCTTGAAAATTAAATGCTGTCAAATTAAAGACTTTCAAAAAGCCAATCACTGCTCGTATAAGCGACGGTGCGTCCCAACGGTATTCTAGCGCATGCGTAGTACGTAATCACAGTGTTTTACGTGAAGTACAATGTACATATATGCGTGTAAGGCATGTTCTCGTGCTTTCTCTTTCCTTTCAAAAATAAAACTTCTCCAAATCCATGAAGAGGATAAAGAAAAGAATGTTCAACATCAATTATGCTTATTCTTAACAAGACTTTCAGAAAAAAGTGAGTTTAGGATTAATTGCATGAGGGTATATTTTCTCTCCTGGTGTGTAGGCCTATAAAAATGAACATTGCAATTTTTAAGAATTAAAGATTGAAAATTTTACCTCTAATTATTCAAAATGAACATTTGTGCGACTAATTTCAAATTTAAATTGAGTTGTACTCTCATTTAGTATCCAGCAGGATGTGTATCACTATATGTTGTTCTGTTAGCTGCGTAAGATTATTCACACCATTGGTGTAGCCACGGGGGGCCTGGGGAGCACGCCCCCCCCACAAATTACTGGTGCCCCCCCCCCGCAAAAAGCGGATGAATGGATATTGAACAAGGCTAACAAAAACACACCCTCCCCAAAACACACCACTGAAAGCTGGTGCCCCTTTGTTCCCCCCAGTAAAATCCTAGCTACGCCACTGGTTCACACTTCATAAATTACAAAAATGTACAAAGCAAAGCATCAAACTAAGGTGACTAGGCCTATAAGCTACACTACTGACGGAGGACCCATAGAGTTTGAAGTTTGAACATGAAAATTCTAGTGGTCGTTGCCACACGGATTTCTAGTGGCAATTTGTTACATTTTTCAAAGTTTCAGGGAAAGCGAGAATATTTAGCAGTCGTGTATATTTGAATATTGGTTTGATATGCGCGAGATCGCAGCCTACTGTCTAGTGTAAATATTTGTTTTCGCATGACAACGATGCCATAACGTGACATGTACCGGACAGTGCAACTGTCACTGATACAAAATTAAGGCTATTGGTGAAATTTGCAGGTTTTCTCAGTCTCGTTTGCGCGCAGGCTAGACCAAGAAGTCTTCACCGGTTAGTCGGCACACCTTAAGCCCGTTTCGGACGTGCTGATCGAACTTCTTCATGGATGTACGATCGCTTCCATGTTTCAATCACGTTCACAAGTGAAACATAGAAACCTTCACTCCGGGAACTGTAGGCGCGGCGCCCTCCACCACATACATTCATGCAGAGTAATGATCTCGCCAAAACTTGAAGCGCATTTTAAGAATCTTCCAAAGACCGTTCTGCTGACAAAAGACGAGACGAAAACCGTGGCTAGTCGTAAATATCGACCGACGTAGGACAGACAAATAGAACGTTTAGAGGCTTTGAAATTGAATTATAATTTTCTTAACCAGGACCAGTGACCCATTGTCACATCGTTTATTTCTGCTTCTGCGGTAAGCGTGTGTGGCGCCATTGTGACAATTTTAATAGATGTGCCAAGGTAAGATGTTTTATTCTGATGGCAACTTTACCGTTTCTCCACTTATGAATGCCTTTCAGGTGTGAAAAGTCAGTGGGCAAGGTTTATTCTTCGGAAAATTTGGAGAACACAAAATAAAAATTCAGAAAAACATTAGCTTTGCCGAGTAACAAGGAAATATCATTTGTAAAAGAATATCTGGGCTTTGTTGGTACCCCCCGAAATTGTTTTCTACGTAAATTGACCAAGATTTGAATACTGCTAGGTCTAAAGCAAGAAAAATGAAGCTAGGGTGACTTCTCCAGCAACTACAATGGATATCTTCAACTGATCTTTGAAAAATTGACGCAATTTGTGGTACATAATAATTATGATAGTTATGTGCATATCTTTGAAATTGCATAACACAATTAATGGTTATTTTTCACACACCAAGTTTTCATATCTTAATGTAACATTTTTCAGTGTCTTGTAATCAGTACTGTCAGCATCTTTGGTAAGCACAGAGGTTTACTTTCAGAGTTGTAATGATCGTTATTATTGTATTATAAGGTGTAACGAATTTATTTCTGGAGGTAAAATTATTTATTTCAGTTTGCAGCTTTTCATTTCATCCAACTTATATTAATTTACATTTTATTAAATCCACGTGTGTATATATCTTGCATATAGCACTGGCTGCAAAGGTAAACCCACTTCGTTTCACGTTCCAGCCTTGTCACCTGTTATAAACTTGGAGTTTCAACAATGACCAAGTGGGTGCTCGTGTCTATTTGCTGATGTAACAGGTATAATTTACATGTAAAAATGTGAAGCAGGTCGCTCATTCTTTGGTCAGTCGGACTGACCCACGGAAATAGGGAGTGGCCAACAACTAGGATGGTGGAATGTTGATCAAAAACAGGTTTGGGTTGGGGGTGGTGCATGGTGTTCGTACATACACGTATACCAACACCTGACAGACCACAATAACGCTACACCTAACCTAGCAACATATAACATTCCAACAAATTTTATTTTGCTGCCATAGAAGTATCCTTTTAAATAACTGCTTTATTGTATACCAATTGTTGCAAACTTGGTGTTGATAGCATTCATCGACGGATGGTGGTGGTGGGGGCGGCAAAGGGACTCCGGCCGCCCCTAAAAGGGGCAGTTATTTTGGGGTAGGAATAATGAAAAGTATTTTTAAAAAAGTATTCATTCCTTCCATCCATGTGAGTAAAAGCCCCAAATTTATTCCTTCCTCTCAAATAAGGCTATAAAAGGTTAAATAAACAAATTCCCGAATTTCTGCCCCCTTCGTAAAAAGTTGGTTCCGGATCCGTCCTTCAGAGCATTAAGTTATATGTATGCAATTTTGAAACTCTTCATCCAACGTATAAACTCTTTAACAAGGAATGCCACCCCTACCATTTACAAAAACGTTTCAGATGTGGGAATTCAGCTTGGTGGAACCTGTGCACGACCGCCTAGGTGCTCACGACACACCCCTACCCTCTTCAGAATTGTGTAATGTAGGCTGACATTAACAAAGTGAACATCACAACTATCACATGGATACATGAAGCAAATCCAATATTTCATACAGTACCCTTCTACAAAGCTATGTGTAAATACATTTTCCACCTTCAAAATCAAAAGCAACTAGGGCTCATGATTTCCTAGAAAATAAAATTCTATTTTCCAACAGTTCATTTCAATAATTATGAATTTATTTTTTTTGTAAATCTCCCTTCAAAACATATTGAAGAGGAAAAAACAAACAAATTACTTTACAAATATATACAAATGTCAACAAATATCTAATGTACAACATTGAACAGTACAATGTACAATTGTCTAGTAAGGTGTGTGTAGCAATTCGGTTTTAAGAATGGAGGTTGTGCCCCCCCAAAAATTCTCAATTGTATAAAATTTACTATTAATTCACTCTCAGGAGCTTTCACTCAATGGAAAGTCGATGGATAATTATTCTTCAAAGTGGAAAAATCTTTGAAAATTACGAAAATTGTTTTCTTGTACAAAGTACCAGATTTTCGCGAATGTCACAGCACAGTGGGGATTTGAAAGTAGATACTATGTTTCCGACAGCACAACAGCAGCAACATGTTCAATGTGTGGGTGACAGGGGCATATCACCGATATGATCATAATATTGAATGTTGGTCACCTATCTACGGGTTGGGGTGGTTATCTCTGTTTGATATGGTAACGCTGAAAAAAAGGAGATAAAACAAATTTACAGCTCAGCAAAAATGTATGCACAAACACTGCAAAGTCACAACCCATAATCTAAGACGGAGGAATTTTTTTTTCGTTTCAAGAGAAGAAAATCTAACAATGCTTTTCAAGATGTCCATCATTCTAATACTTTCTAGCATTCCTCAGACTAGCACAACATGGGTTCTGTGCTCAATTGCCCCTAACGGATGACCAAAACAGAGTCTGGGCCCACGCATGAATGCCAGTGCAGCCATATACATGTATCTGGTATGCACATAAAAAGTCTACGGGTTGGGGCAAAATTGATATCACAGCGTTTATAAGGTGCACAGTATCTGACACTATCTGTCATTCAAATGTGTGCACACATTATTAATATCGCTGCTCATTTGGCTCAAAACACCTGAACGTTCCTGAAACCATATCAGCTCCTTGGGAAACAAGATGCAACTGTCCTCTGAACCAAAAATAAACTCAAGCCACAAAAACCCTCAGATCTCGTTGGCTTGGATCCGACTGGGCTCAGTGAACTGCTCGGTGGAGAGGTAGAAGACCATGGGCACAAGCACCAGAGCCAGGAGGGGTAGGTTAGTGGCTGGATCAGCAAGCCGTGTCAGGGCTATGATGCCGTACGCATGGCAAAGCCAGTGGCCCACAAGGATCAATATGTGTCGCTTCTTAGAGAACAGATTCCCGAGGGTCTGTCAACAAGATGCAAATTAAGACAGTGATGAAAGTCCTCTCATTGTGTGGACTCGAAGAGTTGCACTAAGGATCATATTTTGGTCTAGTCCTTTAATCGGCATCGGTTTACCCTGTTTGGCGCCTTTACGATTTCAACAATGCTCTCTGTAACTAATTACTTACATATTCAAGGCTCACTGAAAGCACGCATATGAAAAAGTGTGTTAGCAAACTTCATGTATAACCCATTTGTCGAAACAGTCATAGCTCACACGCTGGGGAAAAATCAGGTCTCGGATATTCTGTCTGTCTAAAAGCCTTACCTCAATTTCTGCATAGGCAAAGTGGATAGCATGGGTGATCAGAGAGGAAATGATCAGAATGTAAGGGAATGAATAGTCTGCAAGGAGAAACAGAAGGAAAAATGCACGATTCATCATTATGAAAGGACATGCATGTCAAAAATGGGAATTTTTGTCACACTCAGTCTTATTACAAATTGACCAGGCCTTAACTTTTATCACTTTTTTTTCAAATGTCATTAGATTTTGACAAACAACAATGATAACATTGGTTCTTACTTAACACATTGACTGCTGACTATGAGCATAATAGGTGCCACAAGTATTCTTGTAGCAAATGAAAGGCTATTCTAATGTAAATTGAACAGACTGGCATCACTGCAGTCTATAGTACTGCCATATATGGGCATAGTGACCTTTCCTAACTGATATAGCAATTTTTGTCCAAATTTAACTTAAAATATCTCAAGTTGGCAATAACAAATTTTAAATCCGATCGGTACAAACGTGTTTTAGAACTTCCAGTTTACATCAGCTGTAGTGAGGTTTTTGCATAGCCAATCAAAGTTTTGTAAATGAAATTTTTCGTTGGTGTTTTTGTTCCATATGCTGCCAGGTTCAGAAAAACACTCTGTAAAATGGACACACTCATACAGTCCGTTGCAGGTTGCTAGAACAAGCCTTGTGATTGGTCAGATTGTGCAAGATTTGTAATAGGCCATCCAAATATGGTGATACTCTAGACTGCATCACATGACAAACACGCTGCTGGCAGTCATAGGGGCATACATGTACATCTGTTAAATGCTCATGTTGGAATAGACACCTGAAAGGTACATGTACCGATTAAATATGCGTGCAAGCGTACAACGCTTGGCGGCAGTCAACATGTTAATCATCACCTGATCGGCAAGGAATTGACGTTTTTTTCAACCCAGTTCAAATTCACGCCCAGCTCACAAGCATAGATTATACATCACAGCATACATTGGTTGAATATGCTCGACATGAACAAGCATGAACCTGTGAGCGCATGCGGCAACTTTCCTAAGGGGCCTCATTCCTGCGTAAAAACATAGAATCTCTAGAGTTGAACAAACACAAATCTTTTTCTCAGGTCAAGAACTTTACAAAAGTGTAGTCATGAGATACGTTCTGAACTACAGACCAGCACCTCTGGCCGTGGTAAAGTTTCCCGAATGGCAGAATGATGTTCTCAGTGGAAATAATAACCACAAGGAAAGAGGACCTACATATCAGCCCAGCACAGAGTGCGTGGAGGAGGACAAGCAATGGCAGGAAGTAGAGGGCAGCGTAGATGGAGTTCCTGCCTTGGTTCTTGCAGACTTTGACAGACAGCAACGGTCTGAACAACATCATCAGTAGCAGCTCAAACGTGTAGATGACAAACACCACTGTGTACCTGGAAAAGTTGCCAACGTGATACACCTGAAATATTGCCCAACTGTACTGGAAAATGATGCCCTATGTAGGAAGGTACATGTATATCTGATGGAAAGGTATGGAACGGAACAGGTACGAGACAAGGTGGGTACGGGTGGGACAGGAGAGGGCAACAGGACGGCAAATGACAGGAAGGAACAGAATGGTGTTGAGTGGGGAAAGGAAAGATGGGCATGGATAGGACAGGATATGGTAACAAGAACGCAACAGAGATAAGTGGATAAAACAAGCGGAACTGAGAGAGGGTGCACTTTTCCTAGCAATGGAGGCTCCATTGATGGGAACTGCACTGGCTCACATACGACTATGAAATGCACACATCATGTTCACATAAGTAAACACTACCCCACTCCAGACCAACATGCATCTTTTCAAACAATGAGGGGGTACTTCTACTCAAGGAGGATAGTTCTTTTAGCCGTGCACAGCAACATAGCACACATAATGAATACCATGTGACTAGCTCTAGGCCAGAATCTGTGGGTGAGGTATTATAATACAGGACAGGTTGGGACGGAAAGGTTGGGAGTGAGACAAAGTGATATGGAACTGAAAGAGAAGCAATAGGACAACCAGGACAGGATGCGACTAAATTGGCACAACACTGATTAGAACAGGACAGGAATGTGGAGAAATTACGAGGGCTGAGTCAATGTGAATAATTCACTATTCAAATATTTGACCTTCAATTTGATCGTACCGACCGGCAGATTGTTGATGAACAAACTATGTACAAAATCAGTTGCAATAACTCACACGATTGTACATTATAATTGCTATAATAGTGTCTCATATCTACATGTAGGAATATCTCCAGCCACGATTTAGCACGATTAAGAGATGAATAATATTTCTTGTCCTCTTGAAAATTTCTGTTCCTTTTAAATTTTTACTGAATAATTTACTTTTTGAATCTTTGTGTCGCTTTTCATTTGAATCTGCTTGAAACAAGCCTCCACAGTGCAATTTTTCTCATTTAAGACAAAACAAAATTCTCTCTTCCTTTTCATGAAATTTGCATTTGAATATTCACATTTGGAAAATAAGATTTGAATATTTGATAATCAATCAAATATTCGGATATTCGGCACAGCCCTAGACATGATACTTCCTAAAACCCCCTAAACATTCTATAACTCTCCGTTTGCTGTAACAGTCACAGACAGTCAAAAATTCCTTCCACTTGATATACCCCAGTGCACAGCCACATAGGGGTCGTGTGACTAATGTTTTTCTCTGACTGATAGGACAAAGTTGTCAAGAATACATCTTTGTATAGGAGGGTTAAAGAGGGAACCAAACGAAACCCCTTCATTCCCCAATTATAACCTTTATCCAACAGGTGACAAGACTACCTTCCAAACTAGACATGAAAAAATTAACAGTGTTCCCGATAATGGTCGAAAAAATTTCAAAAGCATGGGCTCTCGTGGGACCTTTCCTTGCCAATTTCAGAAACGCTCATTATGTATTAATGATATGTCAGTAATCCCGAGCTGGTGTCAGGGCTTTCAATAGACCCACGCCCAATACACTTCTATACAATGGAAAGATGCATGAAATTACTCTGCGTAAAACTCACAATGGATACACGGCTTCCTGGGTGCAGTGCAGCGTTCTCGTGTAGTCTGGTGTCGGGTTGTTGAGCATGGTGTACCAATCAGACAGCATCTGCACTCCACAAGCATGAATCCAGAGTGTGCCTGCGGTGAAACATTTCAAGGCAAAACGGTATTACTTGTGGCAAATACTGTCCAGAGAGATTGTACTGGGTTTCCATTATAACAAAGTGTGCTACACCCATTCTTGCCGGGCAATGTGTTTTTCTTCTGGATGGCCTTCTACGTTCACTATTACTGCAAGGATTGAATTCTTCAAATTTGCTCGCAACTGCATCCTAACAGACAATCAAACTCAGTGAGCGATTTCATGTTAAAATTTTGTATAGCAAATTCGCTATGCACTTTTTTTGTTAGCATAGCAAAAAATTGACTTTGTATAGCAACTGATCAATTTTTGTTTGGCAGTTTCTGTTGTAATTTAAATCACGTTAAAACACTAAACGTGGGTTTTATATGTCGATTATTGTTCGCCATTTTGGCCATCACGCATGCAAAAAATGTTCCAGAATCGTCCACAGAAGAATTGGGTCATCACTGGCTCCGAAACAGGTACAACGGCAAGTAACTTCATAATCACGTCATACCGAGGTACAAATGTGTACATGGCCTATGGCGCCCCAGCCATCATTTCGAAATGTGCACTTTTTTCGCAGTCTGGATTGAACATCCAAGGACTTTTCTAGAGCATGTGCGCACTGCGCCTTGCTCGGCTGCATGCGCTATATGCAGAAAGCAGCGCATACATACATGTACATGTACATTTATCACAGCACTGTTCTTGCTCTGCTGATGGACGATCTTTCCTGACATGACAAACGTACCAGTGAACAGTTCAGATTCCTGAGTCATGGCACCAGTGTTACATCGATCTTTAGGCATATTTTCGTGTCCATAACAGAAACAAATATTTTGATAAATGTTCATCGTAAAATTCTCTTGGAAAGGTGTTGCTGCGTGCGAACATTTTGTGGCAAGTTGTCCGTTCTCACCTGTCTCATGGTTTCAGGATTACCATGTACGTATCATTATAAATACATGTACATGCACCGGGATTCTAATATCAGGACCTTGGTTTTTTGCAGTCGATGGTTTTCTCAACATTTTCCTTTATTCCACTGATAAAACAGCAGGTTTACGAAATTTCTAAAATAAAAAAATCCATCGCATATTGTATCACAAAACCCTGCAATCCATTTTTAAAACTGGATCGCAGATTGTCCAAAACACGTCGCATTTTGCGATGAGATACAGGGGAAATCGCTCACTGAAACTGTTGCTCCATTCTGTACAAATCTGAGAGGAACATTCTCAAAAAAACATCACCAGCATGTCAGCTTTGGCTGTCTTCTTATTTCTGCATTTGAAGACAAAATTAAGGGGCCCTTTATGCTCACACAGTGCGCAATCTCACATTATGCGGATTCAGTTGCTGGGAATTAGTCGCTTCAAATGCTTACCTTTAGGCTCTGTCAGAAGTAATGCTATCACAGTTGCCAGGATGCATTCACCTACTGCTGTTCCATGCAGCAACAGAACACTATTTGCAAAAAAAGACAAAACATATATAAGACTGGAGCAGTTTCTGAAGAATTGATAGGTTCATCAGCCAATCCAGAGAGAAAACAGGCCATCTGACCCTTACCCACAACTGGCAAATTAAAATCATCCAAAGAAATATTTCACCGAAATAAGCCAGGGATGTGAGTGGCCATTTAAAATTAGAGCTGAAAAGCTGAAATGTGAAATATTCCCATACTTTTGTATGGGCCAGGTGTACAAAAAGCTGAAATTCAGGGTCAACACCTAAACAAAAAAAGGCCAAAATCAGCTAAAACCTGAATTCTCACACCTCTGTTGAGAGCCAACAAGCCCCCGTCCAGTAAATGAGACTACAGTCCTGCCCCCAAGGATGTTTATTTCGGGGAAAATAAGGACAGCTCCCTCTGCAAACAGCATTAACATTGTTAATACTTTGACGTAATAAGCAAATCTCTGTACACCAAGTAAGTCTGTTTCACTGGATGTCATAGATAATTCAGGATTCTGGGGTTTTTTTTGGGGGGGGGAACAGAATCTGAACTCTGGAAATCTGGAAACCATTCTGCTTCTTGACCACTTCAGTCGAGTTCTATGCCTGGTAACGTAATGCCTGGTATGCATAAAATATACCAAGGGCACCAGGCAAAACTGACCAGTGGCTGGCAAATAGTTGTCGATTGTTTTCAAACTCAATAAGCCTCAAGCTTGACCAAGAGAGGGCACAATTTTCTTAGCAACGGAGGCTCCTTTGGTCAGAAATGAACTTCGCTGGTTCATGAACGACTATGAAATGCATGCGGTACAGTCGCATCACTACCAACAAAATGAACTCTCCCAACCAACATGGCTCTTTTCAGCCAACGAGGGGGTGCTTCTGCTTATGGAAGACTCGGACCTTCTCTCGCATTGGCCGGAAGCTCTAAACTTAAGCACGATGCCAATGCATGTGCAATTCCAGGGTGGTGTAGAGTCTAAATGTAACTCCTCAGGTTAATCAACTCTACTGCCAGTCAAGCGTTTCACATAAAAGAGACAAGAAAACACGGACCAAAACAAACCGAAATGGAACCAAAATGTCTCACCGGTATCCCTTGGAGAAGAAGTCGATGAAGAAAAGATGCAGTCCAAGTGACAAGATGACCATGAAGCCAATGTAAAGCCAATCATAGAGCAGTGGCTGTGACATGCATGGCTCACAAATAGACATAGGGTTCCGCCGGTGACCACGAGGGCATGCCTATAGGAGAGATCTCAGTTACTACAGGTATCACTCGAACGAGCATGGTTTCGAGAACAGCAGCAATGTTGATTACACGTCACCACCAGTTCATTACTAGCCAAGTCAGCCACTCTCAAGTTAAAGGCTATTCAAATAACTCATTGTATGACAAAGGCACTCTTTTGTCATTGACCCCATTACCTACAAAATGACTTGTGATTGACTGACTTCGTGACGAACACAAATTTTTGAAGAGGGTCAATCCTAGCTACCGAACTTGTCCGAGTCATCAATGGACACTTTTTGTTATTACAATGCAGATACACACAGACTGTCATCAACAGAACATTACTACTGGCTAGGACTGAAAAAAAAATTCTAGGCTGACTTTCAAATCGGCCATGAGACACTTTTCATCAACGGCAGCAAACAACCGCCTGAGTTCACACATGGACACACCACTGGTGCCTTGGCAGGATTCCCTCACATTACCAGTTTGTGCAAACTCACGCGAAACATTCAGTGTTTTAATACTCAGCATCATTATACTTGCAAGCAAGTCATCCCGACAAGATGTCACTGCTAGGTGAGAGAACGCCCTCTCTGGTGCACGCACAAAGCCATCAGTAAAGAATGGCTCACTCCAAACATTAAATGTTTACACTGCAATGATTTCATCACATTTATTTTTAACCTTTTATGTTCTCCAGGGTGGCCCGCTGTGTCTTTGTGTTTGTCTTGTTGCGTGTGGAATTGCCAAAATAAATATTACTATTACTGTAATCACAACCATTTTGGCATGAATTCGTACACTGTATTCAGGAAAGTGTTTTAGAAGGAGTGGCCATTTACATCAAATAACGCTCAAGTAATTACCCCACAGGATCCATATGAATCATTGGCACTTGTGTTGAACAGCTGAACTCTACCACAGTAGAGTCCGGGGCACGTCTTCTGACCAGAAACCAGACTCCCTTGGTCTGAACAGAGAGGAAAGAGAGACAAAGCAACTTTACATTCAAGATTGTTCATGGTTGTCAAATGATGTCATAGGTATTTATAACAATGTGTTGAAATAACCTAGTATTTGGTGAACCAAGGGCCGAGTCTGTTTGAACAATTCAGTATTTGAATATTTCAACTTCCATTTGATTGAATATTTGTTCAATGTGTTCGATAAAATGTTCACATAGTTGGCATAATCTTAGTTTGCCCTCCCAATTTTTTTTTACATATGAATGTGCAAAATGAATGCAATGACTTGAGCCCCTACTCTGGGTCGTATCAGTCAAAATCTCGAATGCTAAGTGATAATGAAATTGCTTATTCACAATGAGAAAGAGTCCCCCAAACATTTGGGCTAATCGGTGACCCACCTCATCTCAAGTTCAATCTCATTAAAATGAAAATCACTCGTTGATTGCAGACCCCAAACCTGATTTCTTTCAGTTCTTCTGGGCAAAAATCAGTCTGCCTCGTGTCTGGTGAAATGCAGATTTGGCAGTGCTGTTCATAGGACAATGCTTGACCATTCAATACTCAGAGAAACTAGGCGAGGATAACTATTTTGTTCAACTTCAATCAAAAACTACTACTTGTTTTTATTTCTCAGAGAGTAACAGGTGTGTGTACATAATAGCAAAAACATAATCACAGAACTAGCCAAGCTTGGACAACTCAACTCCATGGCTCATGGCATTGGGAACTGGGTGCTTCAACCTACGTACATTTGTATTACTTACATAAAGCTTGAAATGATGCATCTACATGAACCAACTAACATGCACTGATTGGGCATCAGTGGATGTCTAGTGGATATGTGGATATCCAGTGGATGTCTAGTGGATATCCAAAGGATATCTTGTGGATAGGAGATTCTGTCACCCGATCAGGTCAGAAATGAAAGACAATTTTTAGTATCCTAGTTACTCAGAATTATACTGATAAAATCAAAGACCATGCATATGGACGAGAAGCTACAGAACTTCAAAAACATCAACTTCATGAGTGAGTGCAACATGTACAGTGATTTTTTTTTCAGATGTATTTTTTTTTTGCGTTGGGGAGATGTCAATTCATATAACGGGTTTTGCCCTTACCCAACGTATATTAATAAGCACTGTATGCTCAGTGCTTGTCTGAGAGCTTGCGAAAAAACCACACAAGCTTACTTGGGTGGGACTCGAACCCTTGACCTCAAGTCCCACCCGAGTAAGCTTGTGAGGTTTTTTCGCAAGCTCTCGGACAAGCACTGAGCATACAGTGCTTATTAATATATGTTGGGTAAGGGCAAAACCCATTATATGAAATGTACAGTGATGTACAGACTGGGTATTACCTGTACCAGTGCTAGTCCGAGCACTGCGGCAAAACGGCAAGTGCCGCAATGTCCGGTAGCTGTGATCACACCAAAACTGTACTCCGGACATTATGGTGCTCAGGAATCAGTCCTCAGCGTGCATGTGCCAACACAGCATGCTTTCTGTGAATGGTCTGCGACCAATCACAGGGCTCCTCATTATTTATGCCCAAATTGAAGGAGGACAAGGAACAGCCGTTGGGTACCAGTGCACGTGAGCGTGCTGTTGCAGAGTGAACACTTCCTGTTGAGCGGCTTTGTGCACCCAACGGCTGTTGCTTGTCTTCCTTCAATTTGGGCATAAATAATGAGGAGCCCTGTGATTGGTCAATATGACACCCAGCGCATCGCAACCAACTGCTATTTCAACCAGCGCGGCTGAGAATTGCACACACATGTACGGAAAGTGGCTGTAGCCAATTTCCATGTCTTGTGTAGGCCTATCGATCGCAGCCGTAGTCAACCATTTGGTTGCGGCTCGTCTTTGCAAGTACATACATGTATGTGAACCGTGTGACTCTCAGACACTGATCAGTAAATATTTGCACCTTTTTTTGGAAAACAGCATGGTTTGGGCCCTTTTCTTTCTTGGTAATCAAAACACAGGTATGTAAACTTTCTTACATAAAACTCTTGGGGGAAATGAATCAACATTTCTATGGGTACACAACTCGAATGGAATCGCTGTTTGTGCCCTGTTAAACGTCATGCATAGCCTATGGCAAAAAAGGCTCTTTTTCTGTGGGGTTCATGAGAGAGGAGCAGACGTCGCAACCCACAGTTCTAGCAGTCTGGGGTAAGTATGACAGATATTGACAGACCAAACGATGAGACAGATTGACGGATCACGCCACACAATCACATTACTAGCATGACTAGGCCTTGTGTTTTATCCTTCCTCCAAGCATGGAGGAAGGAATAGGCCATGCTACATCATAGCCCCACAAATAGAGCTGTGGTGGCTCTCTTTTACAATCTGTCTCTTATCTGTCGCCACCACAGCCCTACTTCAAGGCATGTCTTAAATGCCTTTAAATCCTAATATCTTCCGAAATGGGAATGACTCAACAATTTTACTTACACTGGCGTATTCCTCAGAGTTTGGACTTTCATACGAGCACCCTAAAGCTTTTTAAAATTGTAAATTTTCCGATGTATGGGGCCTTGTAAAACCAGACCTGTAGTATTACATGCTGACCATGGCCGGCGCCATTTTGAAATATGAAGGCAGCACTTCGTGCATCAGAAGTCAAGGCACCTGACAGGTGCTGTAGATGCATACATGTAATTCATGTTGTCACAGTATTGCTTAGTAATAAGTTGCGCGAGCACTTTGCTAGTGTACAGTACACCCACAGCATGTGTGTGGAGCATGATACAGTACATGCATATTAATGTTTTTCAAATTCAATTTCACCGGTTCCTTGTTCGTCTGTCATGCAAGGTATGACGCGGAACCAGTTTTGTATGGTACAACGTATTACAAGAGCGCCTGTCGGGTGCCTTGAAATCTGACGCACGGAGCGCTGCCTTTGTTTTTCAAAATGGCGTCGCCCATGGTCAGCATGTAATACTACAGGCCTGGTTTCTGTCAACTCATTCTCATTTCGGAGGATAGGCCTATTACTAGTATTAGGATTCAAAGTTTGTGACGTTCCTGCAGTTTGGATTTCAAGCATTTAAGACATGCCTTGAACATATTGTGGTGGCGACAGATAAGAGACATAGGGGAAAGAGAGCCACTACAGCCCTATTTGTGGGGCTAGCTTCATCACAATTCATACAATGGCACAGGCTAGGCGAATAATATTTACATGGTTCAAACGGGTCGTAAGTTCCTTGGGCGACACTGACCAGCATGACCAGTGTTGACATCAAGAGCGCTACGCCACCAAACAGGAAGGGGCAACCACGAGGATACGCCATGACCTTGCAAAGTTCTCCCGCTAGGGGGAGCTTTTTTGCAACTGTTCCAGGCGATTACTGTATTAGTGTCACAGATCTACATGTATCTTCCACGAGTTCCAGTGTCGATCCCGCATACATCCACTAATGCGTATCGTAGGCCTACTGACTAATTTTCTGCACTATTTCCCGTATTCCATTCAATGCTGTGTAACATGAGGCGCTAGACTAACATCTGCAAGAGGGCGCACTCCATAAACATTGCAAAGCGGAAGTGGGTTTACAGGGTGCACCACTACAAATAAATTCCCATAGACAGCAGTGATAAATCCCCATACTTCACAAATATTTTAAAAATACTCACAACTCTCACAGGTGTTCAGGCTGCACATGATGTTCCACATGTCCTCTTTCATTTTCCTTTCAATTTTCGGGGGGTTGACCAATGAATTTTTGAGAAATTTTCACCAGAAGCAGACCACCCCTAAAATGCAGAAAATGTCCCTGTCCAGAAAAGCAGCCATTTTGAAAAACCCTCCCTCAGCAAAATGGCTCAAATAGTGCCACGTTCAAACCTGATTCCATCCAAATTGCTCAGAATTGGAAGCCCTGAGTCCGGCCCAGAGGTCCAGTCTCATATTTCTTCAATTCCTCAGTTCCATGGCTCTCAGGACCCTCTTTTTCTGGCCTAATTACCAGGGTGCACCCTACAATGTCTGTGGGATAAGTCTAGTGGGATAAAGATCGCACGCTGTCGAGTGGAGGGGCATGCCCAATATCCCTCCCCATTTACTTTGCCAAAATGATTGGGGCCACCCTTTGGGTGTGACAAGAGGTGACTGTGTAACTGAATTCACATCTTATAACTTGTCACTTCGCCTCGAATATGTATAACCATGATCAAAATTCAACTTGAAGTGAACTTGTCTCTATACGTATGTGCACAGGTAGCACCATTGGAGTTGTAGCACCAACACTCACACAATTTTTATACTTCCTACTTGAAATAATTTCAGTCTCGAAAGAAACGACATCTAAATCATGCTTTGTTGCATACAGAATTTCTTCTCACGGTAAACACCCAGTTGGCAGTACCAAAATCAGCCAGTCAAAATCAGACTTTTTGAGATACATGTATTTATGGTCTCTCTTAATGAAATTTGAAAAAAAGTGGGCAATAAAATTTAACATATGCTACACATGATACACGAGTGACTGTATGTACACGTATTTTATCTAATTCACTAAATATTAAAAAGGAAACAAAAAATTACAGGGATAATTATTCTACTCTAAAATGTTTTCTAGTTTAACTGGTTTTACAGAGCCCCACCTGTACAGAATAGCCAAAGGAGCTACTTTGCCTTGCAAATGCACATTCTTTAATCCTTGAACCACAAACATCTGGCTGATCTCACAACAAAAGAAAGCATTCTTTTCAATGTAGTAACAGGTGTCCATAAACCCATTCTAGTTTCCTTCAATATCGACCACACCTTTCTAGTGGATTTTCTAGTGGATTAGACCTGTGCACATCTCACCATAACAAAAGCTGTGTTGCAAGCCTACGCCTTTGAATGTTAAAATATGACAAAGCTGCCACTGAGCTACATTGCAAATGAAACTGACGATGGTTCACAAAGTCCCTTTGGCAGCTGTGGCATATCTAGGTTTGGGGTCAGGGAGGAGGCTAAATAGAATTTTTTCTAAATGCGATTGGCCGATTTTTTTTTATCTGTAAAAGAATCCTCAACTCCCTCCAACAGTTGTAGTGCCCTTTCAAATGCGTTTGTGCTTTACATTCCTTAGAAAAAGGCAATGCGACTCCCTCCCATCCCACCTGTACATACGTACACCACTCCTTGGGAGTTAGGGTTGAGACCATCAATGGGATGACAGCTGCCCCCCTTTGGGAGCAAATTAAAACATGTTAATACACACCAATGCCATGCAAAACTAGTAGTCAGAGGCTGCTTTCATGGCTGAACACAGAAACCGTCTTGCGTTGAGCTTTTGAAGCATCAGCGTTCTTCTGTATCAATCCCAACGTTATCTTTACAACACAATACAGTGCGCCACCAACAGGTTGTCGTGGAGAGGCTTTTTGCAGTTCATTATGGGATAGTAAACAAAGTCTAATTCGCTAACTGCGCTGTGTGTGGAAAACTTCAACTTTTTTCCGATGTTTGTTTATCTTGGTTGAAAATTCTAAATTGCTTATAATTACTGTGAAGGGTGTTACCAGTAAATATAGGTAGTCAAAATGATGGTTTCAAGTGGTGCAGAAAATGCCTTAATCAATCAAAAATTACGTACAAAGTGCACTTAATCACAGCAGTGTGTCTGCAGCAAACTCTTGGTGGTGCCCTGTATTGTGAATCGCCCATATTGTAAAGTACCTTCATAAAATGTTTGTAATTGAAAAAAAAACAAAGTGGCACAATATCTGAGTACAGTGCAATCAAATTACACACCTATAATTTTTTAAAGAATTTTTAAGAAGCTAAAGAAATTACACTTTGGTCAGCCCTAACAGCAAAATTGCATTTCTTGCCTGAAGATACAACATATCTAAATATTTTCAGATACACTTATTCATTATCAGGGATATTATACGCAGTAAAATACATTCCCTCCTAATGTACACCTGTGACACAAATAGGTCTCTCTCAAATGATATCACTTCTTATAGACTGCCACATGCGCCGGCATTACTGACTTCAAATTTTTCTGACGTGCATCAGCTGCACCGTATTTCAAAGATACAATGTACTTGATCAGCATGCACGCTAGTATAGAACATTTGCACACTGCACATACTCGCACCTGTTGGTGTTGCATACATAGTTGTACTTTTCCTCCAAAGATGGCATCCCGTGAGAGAGATCTATTTGAAGAAACGAACCACCCCTGGGACTGGCATGGAGAAGTAAGAGGGACCATTCAGTCATACCATCAAACATGCCTCTCAACAGTATCTCATTGCTCGACTCTATAAACCTCCCCAGACTGATACCTCCAAGTACTGCTAGGAGCCCAAATATACACTCATGATTAAGGAAGTTACAGTGAAGAAGTCCTTAAGATATATGTACATGATCCCTCCTGGGCGCTGCTGACTGGAAAAGGTTTCAGAACAAAGACGTAGGCTCATCCGAGATACAGTGGCACTAAGATCAGTTCCATCTTTTAGTCTGGTTGACATGTTCTAAAGAGTCAAGAAATACATGTGGTTGGGCAAGTCATGACACTTGTATTGGTTGAAGAGACAATCTGTGTCATGAGCACTGTGGCGAGTCACAATGAAGCAATGACTTGAAAGTCTGGCCACAGGATTTGTGTGGAATTCATTCTCTTTAGCAGTTAGTCTCTCCAATACCTAAACTAACCGTATGCACTGGCATTGCCAGGAGTTTGTCCCTTTTCTTTTTCCCCTTTTTGTATTTGGTAATTTTTTCCCCCAGGGAGGAGGATGGGGTAGGAGGGGGAGGGGTACAAGCATCCCCTCCCTCCAGAACTGTCTTTTGTTTTCTCAGCTCTACTACCTCAGCACTGATACGGCACCTTCTCGCAGTCAGGCAAAAGAACAGTAAACAACACCTATCCACAAATGTATCAAATCCTCGAATGTGTCCCAAACAATTTTCATACCATTTTAGCTTTGCTAATCTAATCTGCATATCAGGAGAAAAATCGAACAGATGTATAAACATTTTCTTGTAGCAAACCTGCAAATGATTCCCATAACTAACAATGGGCTTGTTTTCTTTTGCCGGGTAATCATTGGAAACTCGAAGCATACCTAAAGAAAGTGATTCTGTGCGAATCAGAGGATGTGCACATTGTGTATTACACAAAACCTGAATGAACCCTCTCATCCCATTGGTTGGTCAATGATCCAGTTAAGAATTACTTGGAGTGACCAATGGTGACCACTGATCCTAACCCATTGAATTTATACTGTTGGCACTGTAGCAGGCACAGTTGCAGCTCTTGACACAAAGAGTGTATTTGAATGTCCTATTGTATATAATACCTGCACAAATCCCCATCATTGGATTGGTGGATCATTGATTACATGTACTGTATTTGTTCCATTCAATGGTACCTGTTGAAGAGAACTTCATTTCACTTGATTGGTTCCCACCTCCATTTCATATATATTATTCCAAGTGAGAAAGAGGAAAATAATGAAGCGACAGAAACCAGTCTAACACTGCATGGTACTACCAGCGGTAAGCCCTTCAGACACGAACCTGTTTCACAAAGTGGCACACTTACGTGTTTTCCTAGCAGAAGAGGATTTACGCAGATAATGCATAAGACAAATAATGAATTCATGCATAAGTAAGAATAACTTCATTCGGTGACAGATGAAATGTTCCATTCCATGAGACAAAGCCTAGCCTCGTGGAATGGAACATTTCACCTGTCACCTCATGAAATTATTCTTACCACTGTACTAAAAAATAATCATTAATTGAAATTAAAATGCAAAAAAATGGCACTTAGGTGGATGCACTGGGCTGTACTCAATGTCCACAAGCATAATTCACAAACGGTCTGTTATGAATTTCTTGGGCAGCCAGCTGAATTTGGCAAGACTGGATTTGGTTTAGCTTCTAGACAAATTAGCTCAGCTGCACTGGCAGGTCCATGTCACATGCATTAGGGAATAAAATCCAAATCCAGTCTTGGACAATGACTTGATAGAGAGTTCGCTCATGTGCATAATTGGGACCACATTCCAACCACTTTCGATGGGGGTTATCACTAGTGAAACTACAAACATTACCGAAAAGTTTACTGCGTAACAATTTCAAATGTAAATCCAAACTATTCCTCAGACCTTAAGTAATTCAATTTCTCCTATCACCACTTCTACCGCCGCCGCCCCCAAAATTGAAAGTGCTGTGCGAAACTGATCCGATGATGACTGGGCTGTTCCTGCCTGTGATGGTCAGCCTACCAACGTAAGGAACTGTTCCAGGGGGAGCTTCGTAGGTGTAGGTTTGGACAGCAGGGTGTCGCTGTTGTTGTTCTTGCTGCTGCTGTTGGCGAGAGGGTTGCGCCTGCGCCTGTGGTTGGCACGACGGTCCCGCTGGATCCATGAAGTTGGCATTGATGTGAACTCCTCCACTGGTCGAGTCGACCGCATCTCCTCGTGCACTGACTGCTTGTGCTGTGTGTCAACGGAAAGACAGCAAATGCTGTGATCTCATTTGGCTCACACCAAATTAAAAAAACAGACATAGAATTGATGAAGCCAGATGGACAAGGGGTACCTTGTGTACGAATTATGCATACCGTGCATGGCATAACTTGCCTCATGCATTGAACGTTACCATTTTTGTTATGAAGTTCCTGTCACTGCACTTGTACTTGTTATACACTCTGCAAATTTGTTTCAAAGCCCAAGACGCCGAAGGCAAAAAGGACTTCACGTACATGACTTATTCATGTATTAATACAATGTGCATGTCACCAAAGAACAATGATTCTGTCACCCTGAGTGTATGACAGAAATAAAATGGCCAGGCATGCAAAGTCAAGGCTGAGGACGGAGCGATCTGTCAAGTGTACAATTAGCATGATTACGCTTTTTAAATACAACAATGTTCACTAATCAGTTTTTATTTGATATAGCCTGTTTCAACAATACCTTGCAATCTCTCGGCCAGGTCATGACGCTTAACCGTCGTCAGAGCACTCTGCAACCTCTCTCGTGCCAGTAGGTCCTGCCCGCTTTGCTTGTGTTGCCAAGCTACCAACATCTGGAAGATTTGGTTGGACACACCATAGTGCTCCTGTTTAATCCGGTAAACTTCTGAACTGTCAATGTCTAGCTCTGTAGCCAGTCCCTCCCATTCAGGTCCCAGGCTACGGGCTAAATCTCGGAAGTCTCTTTCAGTTAGGGCCATCTTCAGCTGTGGATGACAACTGAGTAAAAGGAAAATGTACGTAGAGATATTCCGAACATAAAGATTGCCATACAGTACCCACATATTCAGGGCAGTGGATACCGGACGGTGAAATGATCTGTATACATGCTTTTGCTTTCTGTCATCTCTGTAGGCCTACAGCCACAGAAACTGAAATGCACAGTGACAATTTAAAATTGGGAGATTTAGAGAAAAAGAGATTTCACACTTGACAAATGTTTGTTCCATGCTTACGCATACATTGTCAATGTGATATTCATTCACAGAATGGACTTCAGACCTACATGTACATGTACTGCAATGTTTGACTTTATTTCTCTTTGAAAAACATCCCCCAAACTTAAAAGCCATGAATCACAAAATCAGAATATTTAAAACACCCTTTAATAAGTTAAATCTGAATGAGTGTAGATGTCCTCCTTGGAACACATAAGGCTAAAAACAACAAAAGTTGTGCTTCCGCGCGGGCCGGTCACCCGTCCCAACCTGGCAAATCGCGCCAACCCTAAATCTTTTTTATTGAAAAAAAAAAGAAAAAAAATACTGTTGCCGACCCTTGTGCTTATTTTCACACACAAAGATTTGTAATTGTTTTAGATTTTTAACTTTGTTTTGCTTGATAATTGACATTTTTCTCACGTGTTAACTGGTCTCATAGCAGTTGTCGGTGTGATTGTGATCAAGCACTGTGCAAATGCATACCACACGCATGGATTTTACGCGGGCCCATTCAGAGATTAACATGAAGCCCTCTGTTGTCCGTTGCTGCTATTCCCTTGTGAATTTCGTCTGCTCACTGTATGTAAAATATGGCCCTGTCCGAATTACTTGGCTGCGGCTAGAAATTACACGAGTCTATGGTAGTGGCCAAAGCCAGCTCCCACTGAGTTGTGTGTGATTTCAAGCTGCAGCCAAGTGGTTCGGACGCAGCTACATATCATTAATATTAAATGCAACAGGAGTCAGAGGCCCAGAGGATGTATCGCGCTCGCTCGCACATCACGTCACGCACGTTGTGCTTGCACGTGTCATGGCAGCAGATAGCATGCTGCGGGCCCAGAGAGGAACGTTTGCCTTAGACTTTGGGAAATGCACTCACATAGCAGCATGTATTATGAGGTTTACTGAGTACAGTGATACCTCAAACGTCTGCATCCAAAAAGTACCATGTAATTAAAAAACAGAAAAAAAATTCCACCCTAAAATTTTTAACCCAAAATTTGAAATTTGTGCAACTTGCACAATTTTAATTGCACAATTTTTATTAGGTTACGCATAGTTCAAATATCTGACCTCCCATGTCATAATGAGGAATGTTCCCCAAAACTTTGGTTTGAGTAATCGGTGCCTGAAGTTGGATATTCGTGAAAAATCATGCAAAAATCGCTTTTCATTTTTTTAGGTTATTAGACAGGTTAGGTGTTAAAAATTTCCTCTAGCTATGCCATTTGTGCAAGAAAATCAAGCAAAGATGATAAAAAAGGAGGATTTCTGGAGTGAGTTTGTTTCAATCTTTTGGGCAGTTCCATAGTTGCGGATGTAAATTTCAGAGAATTTGTGAGACGCATCAACGTCGTGCATGTGCACACGCGGTCAGTCAACTGACGCTGGTCAGTTGCTGGCCATCCGTCACTGCATGAATTTAGGAATCTTCACCGTGCAGTCCACCGTGATGATGGAGCAATGTCATGTTTTCATTTACTTCAAAGTTTACAAAGTAATGTCATTTGTAACTTGTCCCCCCAAAAAAGAGTTTTAATAAGGCAACCGCTTCCCCCAAAATTTAAAAACAAATCAAGACATAACAAGTTTTCTTAAGTACACCCCTGCCCCAAAGTAGAAACAAAGCCATCATTCCCCCACAAAATGGAAAAGTCTAATAACGTTTCTACAGAGCAGTAAGAATAAATTGAATTCCCCCCCCCAAAAAAATCTGATCAAATCTGATCTTAAACATGCTGAAAAGGAAGGAGCAAGAAAGTTAAGCCCGAATTACGAACACGAAGGTACGAGTGTTCTTCACCATGTTCACTCGAGGTATGAGTTGTCCAAGGTACAAGTTGCCCATGGTATGACTGTCCAAGGTATGAGTCATCCAAGGTAAGAGTTACCCAAGGTACATGTACAAGTTGACTCAAAAGCCGGCCCCTGTGCACAAACCTATGACTCTCTACATGGAGCTATAGCTCCATGCTCTCTATAACTTATGCGACTTGTCTGAAAAAAATGTTGTCTTCGTAATAGTAGGCCTAATTCTTCAGAATTTTCTCAGCTAAATTTCACACTTTATGACATTATCACTTTCTGATGGTTTTTATAACATTTTATGGGAAAATTAGTGTTGTCCGTATATGGAACTCTTTCCAAAAAGATTGAAAAATTTATACGCTTACCCACCTTTATTTTTCAACTTACATCATCATGATGTTAAGGCATGCAAGGTGAATAGAAAGGCCTAGTTAAGCTGTGTGCGGTCATGGAGCTATCGGCCTAGCCTGCAAGTTCAACCATGGAGGTAAAATCACACTTCATGGTTGGAAACGCCAGGAAGACTCTACCTCCATGGTTCAACCATGACAACTCACGAGGCTGTGTATTGGACAACACTTACTATACTTACTAGGTCTAATAAAATAACTTACATTTGGTTAGCATGAAGTAAAAGTAAACAGCCGTCTTCACGGATATATTCTGCCCAGCAATGAGTAGCAATAACAACCGGGTACCGGGTGGGTAGTGCAGCGTCACACGTAAGGCAGTTTCGGCAAAAAAGCGCCCCCTATCTGTACTTCCATGTGAGCCGTCGAGCGTCGACTCAAGTTCAGTGCAAAATAAAGAATGATCGATTCTTTTTATACTTTGGGTCGGAGAGTCTAGCCCCGAACCCGTTGAAACGACGGTAGAGTCGGCGTCCGAAGCGTCTGAAGTCCGAGTCGAGTCGGCGGGGGAGATTTTTGTGAACCGTGATTTGACTTGTAATTCTCAGTTTTTGATTTTGACTTGACCTGGACTTGAAAAATATGTCGGACTTGTGACTTGGCTTGGACTTGCACATTATCACTTGTTACTAATGCAACTCAGAAAAGTATACTCGAACTTCTACCTCCATGATCGAACCAAGGCATGGACGAACCGATTAGGTCTGTCAACTTACGCCAGCGCTTTCTTAAAAATAATCTACTTCAGGCTTGTCTGCCCAAGGCCACGTCTGGATCACTTAAATCATACATCTCGCAATTTGCCTTGTTCTTGGACAAAAAGAATTGTGACTTGTGAAAAAAACATCTTGAAACAATTTTGGTTGAAGAGAAAAGTGTGTGCAAGCAGTGGCGTGACTAGGGCTATTAAGTCTAGGGGGTACCTGGGGGCGCATCCCGTTTTTTCAAGGAGGCACCAAAAACAATGAGCTGTAGCAGAGGTGGTTTATGGATTTCAAATGGGGAGGGGGAACCTGGAACACAGCATTTGCTTGGGGGCATGCCCCCCCCTTATGCCACTGTGGGCAAGTAAAAAAAAGATGAAGTTGTATTGAGAATAAAATAAGAGAGAAGGAACCATGCATCACAGATTGCAAAAAGAGACGATCAGACAAGAGAAGGGGGGTAAACAAATGAAACAGCAAGCCTTGAGTACCAGTGCGCAAAACACCGTTTTAAACTGGCAATGTGCTATTTGTACTCGCGAAACTGCAGTTATCAGAAATATCGAAACATCTAGAATCGATTTCCGGGGACTAGGAAACCTTTAATGTACGTTTTGGGCACCAGACATGGACCGCGTCCGAATAATACTTGGCTACGGCCGGAGATGGCACGTACACCAACGGAAGAGCCACTAGTTAGCGGCTGTTACATTTCCCCGTAGATATGTGTTGCAGCCGGTCGTAGCCTTTAAAATTCACGTGCATAGCTCATACTGGGATTTCCACTGGAATTCCCCGGCTCGCCGCACGCAATCGTCCACCACCACCTGATTTGACTTTCGCAAACGTCACGGTTTCGGCGACATAGTAACTTTTCAACGCACGTTCCTTTTTTTCAGAGGACGTGGCAAAAGCAAGACAGGTTCTTGTGTTTTACTTTTTTCTCTCGAAATAACCTTTCCAAAAATCCACCAGGATGTAATGATAAAATGCCACAGTCCGACCTTGGCTATAGTACTTAGTAGTACGGAATATTCAGATATTACTGAACATTCATAAGCCGCCGAAAAAGAGGTCGGAAGGGATCGGAGAAAAAATTTGGGATGCCCCCTTAATAATTGTAGCTGTTCATGGCATTCTTTAAACAAAAATGTAGCGCAAAAATGTTTTGAATTTTTTATTACAAAAATTTTTTTCTGTCCCTTAAAACTAAAAATTCGTATTTTAGCAAAATTTTTAATGCTAGCCACAATCGTTAACAAAGTAACAAAAGCAGGCCTATCAATTGACTTTGTCTGAAAGTTGCAAACTGACAAAGTACATGTACATGGAAAAATTCTCATATCAATCATTAGTCATGACACTTGATCGTGAATAATAAGCTGGTTAACAAGACTGTCTATGAGCAGCAAACGTTCGCAGGCCGGCTGGATAGGCCTAACTAATTCTAAGGTATTTTTGAGCATATCGGATGCAATTTAAAAAACTGCTCTCTATTTAGTCTATTTTGCTTTTCCCATCTTTTTTTAAAATTTGTACAATTGGGGGGAGGGCAAGTGCCTGGTCCCTTTTGCAAGTCAGTGAAAGTGGGCAAATAGTGTATTTCTGTATATGTGCATACACAGATCGAGTTTCCACATTATCAGAAAACTCTTGTGACATTCATGAATCTCTGGTATATTTAACTTTACATCAGTTTATCTTTTCCCCCTTTTTCCTTTTTTTTCTGGGGGAGAGGGTACTAAACACCCCACTTTCACCACCCTTCCATGAGGCCAATGGACTATAATCAATTTGAGGGGGAGACAGGATTTCAAGCAAATAACGTCTATCATTTATTTCAAATGATTGCATAATATCTGTATATACTGACAGCATTTCGATTAGGGTAAAAACTTTAGACAGCCATGTGAACAACAAAACATTTTACTCCAGTGACAATTCTAGTACTGGGTATTAATTGCACTCACCGTCTTTCATTTGTAACTTAAAGAAACATTGTTTTGAACATTGCTATAGATAAAATCCAGAATAAGGAGTATTAGCCTGTTTGATGTATGACTGATACAGTAGGAGGGCACTATTTGACGCTGGCATATTCAAGAAAATAGAAGAATTTCCCGAATCAACTGTGTCTGCCATACTCACAAAAGCAATGACTAACTGATAATGAATGTGCACTTCCTTGTACCACAGAGTTGCTGATTTCAATTTGATAGCAAATTTTGATAGTAAAATCACATAAATGAAGATGCAAAGAGTAAATGTACAGTATCCAGCATTACTTCCAGATATTTGTTCGAATCTTTTCGGTAGATTTGAGGATAAAAAGTATGGAGCATTCCGAACTTACTTTCCTCTAAAATCTAAGTTATGAATCTCCACACGTATTGTACATTGTTTTTATTCAGAGAAAAAGTTATTTCCTTGCTCTGTTTGAAATTAACAAAAGTCAACAAAAGTTACAAATCAAACTATTGCAGCTTTATCTGTGGAGCAAAGAAAGCAGCTATAAAAGATTTTTTAGATCCCTTGTGTAAATGTAATTAAGGTGACGGTCTATCCAAAACGTTCTCCTTAATAGTCACAGAAGTAATTAGGCAATTTTGGCCACTTTTTGAGAATTTGGTGTGCATGGTTGCAAAAATGTACCAAACAATAGTAAGTCAGATCATCAGTGTCATTTAGGGTTGACATTCAGTGGCAAAAGATCTAACAATATCTTTTCTTACTCTTTCTCTGTCTTTGCATTAAAGGTCTTTTTGGGCAAAAAACATTAACCACATGTGATGCATAAATATGAATGAAAGAACTGAAATGAGTAGAGGGAGAGTTGGAGACTGTTCCCCTTCTGAACACCACCTACTTCAAATCCGTCCACATACAGATTATACTCGGCTATTTGCCTATCTGTCCGAACCATCTAACAGCTCTCCCCCAGTTCTTGGTTGTCCTATCACTGAAAATTTGCATGCATGCAAAGACATTCATCGCGGGTACATCTGTGAAGATTCATTTCATTTAATATATATAAGGTAATTTACAGTTCAGACCCTCATGTGTGTTGGCCTGCATGCATTCAGCACGCGTCAATGGGCAAAACCTGGTAACATTTTGGGCACACCTGTGTCAGAAAACTGAGCCTTTGCCAGGAATGGTGTGTCCAATTGTCATGAAACTGATATCAAAATGGTTGTTAGATGTTATTGGAAAAAGGTTCGCCACATAACAGTGCATTACAACGATATTGGAGAATATGTCGGGAGGGGGGGACAACGCCCATCCCCGTCCCCGGCTCTTTTAGGGCTTAAGTACAAGAAAACATCGGTAAATGGTGTCCACGTCCTTCTGTCTGCATTATCAGAGTCTAACATTAGTTTATGACTTGCATTCAATCCTTCCTTTTTAAACATATTTCACGACTCATATAAAATTAAAAGCACATTGCATTAAATTGCCCACAACATTTGCACACTTACATGTACGTTCAAATCAAAACAAATGTTACTTTTTTGGCAATTTCTGTGAGAATGTTCATTACAGATAAATTTTAAAACAGCATTTAAATACTTCAAATATCGAAAGAAACAGTCCGTTTGGATTTAAGCTAAATGGCAAAATACACAGAGGTTTCAATGAATTGAAAAACCACTTAAAAGGCTTTGAAAAACTCTCAACAAGCTAACACAATCATATTCCGCTTTCTTTACAAATGACAACTGTGGCCTTAAAAACTCAAACGTACCTAATTTCTGAGTATCAATTCCCAGTATTCTATTGCTGATGATCTTAATTTATTTTCTGTGTACAAATATGGTGATACATGTACCTTTCTGTGAAGCACAAAGGACTGAACAACGATGGACGTCCTTCCTTCTGATATGCTTTTATTATTATAATGGAAAGATACCCAGAGAAGCTTAGCATAAATTGGTACCACAGGCTTTCTAACCTAAAACACTACACGACTTATAGAATTTTGGAGAAAATGTCTGTCAAGCCCAAAACAGATGAACCAAATGACCGCATGACCTCCTCTGTGATCTTTTGGCCAAACCAGCAAGATCTGAAGCACACAGGCCCATGGCATAAACGGTAAAGATGAAGAATGCGACCGATGAAAATTACATATTGCACACGACTTTTGTAAATCACGGGGCGAATGGTGTGGCTGGCCATCATGTCAGGTCCACAGGTTGGCAGTGCATGTTGTTGAATGGACTACAGATCTGCTGGTAGAGAGGCACCCGGTGGAAGATACCGATGTTGGCAAAGACAACTTCGGATTGGTAGTATCGGAAGAACGGCCCCTCACAGCTGGAACACTGCTTACGACTCCTCAGGAGGTCTGTGGAGAGAACACAAACTACTTTTGAGGAGGCCTGGTGATAACTAGAAAAGTCATGAGTCAATCTGACTGCTTTTCATCAAGGGGTCAGAGTGTATACAGCGTGAACGTCAAGAACACTGTAATCTTACACCAATACTATGTAGTACAAAAACTGGCCATATCCTATAAGAGCATTTCAGATTGAGTCTATTTTGTTTATTCTTTATTTAGCGAGTGTAAATTATTCTCCACAGGGGCAGTGGGAGAAGAAATGCTCAGTAAGGTAGGAGGAAAAGCACAAACATTCCAGGGAAACTCATGGGATCAGGTGGGGACTGAGAAACCAATCCACATATTGGCCTGGGCTGGATTGGAACCTGGGCTGCAGAAGTGACGGGCAAGAAAACTACCACTGTGGAACCTGTGGAACGCCACTAGTTACCTGATTTGATAGAAACACGCCTACTGACTCGCATTTACAGACATGCCATGTACAAACGGGCACATGGGAGGGGAGCAATAGGGAACTCCTCCTCCCAGGGGGAAAAAAGAAAGAAAAAAACAAAAAGAACAAAGAGTATTGGAAATGAAAACCACCAATATATTTAAAAACACCCTTCCCCTCTTAATGGTCTGTCACTTGGCTCCTGATGAGTGCACCCCCTCCCTGAAAATATCTAGGCGACGCCCATGCAAGTTCAGCTACACATACAACAGCATAAAGATGACTATGTACATGTATGTACAGTTGACTCTCTTTATAACAAAATTGGCTATAACAAATTCAGGTTATGACAAACACAAGTCTGTGGTCCCAGCAAAAACGTGCACATGTTTATTGGGAAAAATGTTTTTCAGGGAAATCGCACTGTACAAAATTCCTGTTAAAACGAATGGTTTTCGTGACTCCGTTGCCTGAAAAACCATTGCTGACGACCCATTTATAACGAACATTTGTGAATTGCGGTGGTGAAAACACGTGCGCAGTGCATCACTCTGGTTCCTGCCGGGCTGAACCGCTGCCAAAGAAGGCATGATAAAAAAGGCAACCCAGTCAATGTACAGTTCCTGCCAAAATGGGTCGTGGACGTTCCACTACATGTACATCATATACGAATGCAGCTGTACAATTGCAAGTCAAAAAAACACTGCCATCACAAATTTTCTGTTGGTTCATTCACAAAAATTGATCTCTATGTTTGTGTTTTTGTGTTCGTGTATTAGATTTGAAGATTTATTGCTCATACTCGAAATGAGTGTGTTTCCACAAAATATCCAACCGCAGCACGAGGCTAATCACCCGCCCCTCCAAATATGTCACGCTCGCTTACATTACGATACACTGCACAGATATCATTTGTCAGTTTCCTGTAATCATGACAAGCGTAAAGCATGATTAAAAAACTTAATGATTTTTACATTGATTACACAAACATCAAAACAAAAATTCCCTTCCCAATTCCCATAAAAATTCAGCCAAATAAGTTCGCTTGACTACTCTCACATCTCATGAGCCCAACTAATCGCCTAACACTGAATTATTCATATTGCTGCAAAAAGATCTAGCGTACCAGCCAATGAGACTGTGCTCCTTCATGAAATGCTCCTTCAGCAAGCGGGCGGCTGCGCCACAGTGGGCGAGTGACCTCAGACTATCGATCAATCGTGTCATGCAGCTATTGTCCAAAATCATAAGACAGGCAGAAAATTAAATAAAAATGTCTCTCCATGACACAATTTGTGTTGGAAAGACTACTTCATGGATGGGGGCTTCAGTGGATGAGTCTTCATATTCTTGCAGGTACACACAAGCCTACCATGTGCATGCTGTTTAGCTTCGTCGTCATCCATGGCGATCGAAAGCCTTTTAAAAACCCTTGGATCGATGCTTTCACATGTACATGTATTTGCTTTTTTTAATCTCACATGCACATTTGAGAGAGTTTCATATGACAGTGAATTTTATTTTTCTAAACACATCACAATATATTTAATTATAACTGAGAGATCTTTTTGATATAACATCAACCATGCATTAACATGTATGCACATACATGTACATGTACATGCATATACGTGCATGTATTTCGCCTACAATGAACATTTCTACGTGGTCCTGCCGATTTCGTAATAACAAGAGTCAACTATATCTAGATCGAAACCTACCTGCCAGTTCTGATGGTAAGTCCCCGTCATTCCAAGCAACATTGCATCGGGCAACTTGTCTGGCTGCGAGCTCTAGCAACGGGGGCACATCAGTGTCTGGACTAACGGTCAGCTTGGCCCTGACCGGTTCGTCCCATTCATAAAGCAGTGGATTCTGATTGGCTGTTGGGTTTAGATACCAGAGGGTGATTTGCCATGGCATATACTTAAAATGTGCTCAGGATTGAAGAGAGTTTGAATGGGTGGAGGTATCCTTTCCGATCACGAGTACTATGAGAACCAATGAAAGTTCTTCAGAAGAGCAATAAGGTATCGGGAAAAGCCGATCAGTAAACAAAACAAAGAAAACATCAGAAAATACTACAGTGTGGCTACAACTCTACATGTTACTTAGCAGCCCTAAGATTAAGGCTGAGTTTGAATGGCACACTCACCACTGAAGGTGTAGAGCTGTAGATACGACAGAGAGGCAGGGAAATAGCGGATGCAGTTATTCCTGACGTGAAGTTCTTTGAGCTGGTGCAGTCTACCCAACTGGTCTGGCAATGTTTGCAGCCTAGGGCAGAAGAGTCAAGGTGATTAGTGTGCAAAAGTGCTGTCTTGTCTTGAAAAAAAAAGTAGGGGGGAAAAGAGATAAAGTGAACAAATGAAAAACAAATGTCACACCTAAAAGCTGCTGTTTGGCTTGCTCATAAGAGCATATAAAGAGAAAATTTGGAACCAAGGTGAACCAATTCACCATTCCCACAGTACATCCTTGTGTACGAACAGCACTTAAATATCCATGCGATGTACAGTATTACAGAAGAAGTGCAGATGTCCCAAACTTGAACCCATCAGAGTGCCGTTTAGTTGAAGAGGCAAGAATAATTACTTCATATTATTCTACTTACACATGTATTATTAGTCAAAGGCAAGAAAGACAAAATGGCTGAATCAGAAGTGCGTATCCTCATTTAAGAATTTGGAATTCTTTCCACTGTGAGGGGGGAGGGATTTGTGCATAAAGCCAATACCAGAAACTTTCTCCTCAACCTTAACCCTAACAGTCCTCCAACAGGTGAAGGACTGAGGAGTGTTAGGGTTAATGCAAAAGTAATCCATCGCAACAAGTGATATGGCACACTTTGACAATGAAGAGCACTATTAAACCTGTAGGCTAGGATAAACTCAATGAATCATATTTTTGATTCTCTTATTTTAAACAAGTTTATGGATTCTGTAGCTCTGGTGACTAGTATTGCAAGGGGAATTGTTGTTTGTTAGTTTGTTAGATTGAGTTACGGCAGGCATTTGAATGCTACTGCTGCATAACACTCATGCACAAATGTTATGGGTTTGTACGCACATGGAAGCTGGTGATGTGTCATCAGTGCCCTGTACATGCAAACCTATGCAGTGAGTGCAAAGATCTTCATGAATGGTCACACAACGCCATCTCTTCTTCGCGGCCTGAGCAGACAGAGGTGCCCCACTGTACTGAATCTGATAAAAGTTACCCGGCAAAAACAGATGTTTGGCGATCTTGCACAGGGAACTTACTTGTTGTTAGAGAGCCAAACTTTGATGAGTGAAGTGCACCTTGACAGGGAATCTGGCAGTTCAGTTAGTTCACAGGAAGAAAGGTCTAACTCTGTCAGCATAATCAACTTGCCCAGCCCAGCTGGTAATTTTGTCAGTCTGTTCTCTCCCAAATACAAGGCCTAAATTATGATAGAAAGAAGTACACAGAGATTTAAGTAATAAGCATTTGAAGGGTTTCATTCTAAAATGAGTTACAGTGTAATTCGACCACCTGAATTAGAAGCCATTACTTCGGTGGCACAGCGCTTGTGGACAGGTGGTACGCGCCCGGTACATGCCAACAGGGTGTCGTGATTTGCCAAATGCACGCGCGCATCAAGCTGAAGAATGTGCGTGTGAGAACGGTGCCAGCGCAGTTAGGGCGTCTAATCGAATTAGTCTATACACCATTCAAATATTGAGTAATATTTCCACAATTATTGAAAATTTAAGAACAAAAAGAGTGTACCAGGTGTCCCTAAACGTTAGTTTTCACTGTTCTGACTCATTGAGTTGTTTTCTTTTACTAAGTAAAACCCATGAGAAGGTGAAATTCAGAGGACCAAAATGGCGCTTATGTTGTTTTGGAAATAAACTCTTCATTTTATTGTATCTTAATGCTGTTGAGAACAGTACCAAAAAAAACAGAACGTTTTCTAAAAACCATGACATATCAGCGACCTTTTGCAACATCAAACCGAATGCCAAAAATTCTGAGTTTGAGAGTGATTTGTACAAAAGTGCACAACATTTCTCACCCAAACTCAGCCTTTCTCCACACTCAAAAGGCCATGCCATGGAGTGATATTTGCTACAATGACCAGATGTGTACAATCAGCAAGACCTTGTACAACGGTCTACCTTCGCAGTCTCACCAGACGTTGTGTCTGAGTACATTAACAATGTGAATCTCTGACTTGTAAGACATGTAAACTGTACATGTGTCGGCTAGACTCAGAGCAGTGCATATGGAGTGGTCAAGTCCAAATGAAGTCCCTGTGAGTCCATCACAAATCCAACAAGATCAGGGGTGAGATTTGAGAAACAATTAACTATCCACCAAATGATTATCAGCATGGTAAAGTCTGTGGGATACATTTGTGCTTTCCTCAATGAACGCCTTAAAATACTCATTTCTTATTTTCTTTGCCTACTTTTATACATAAAAACACTTGATACATAAACTCAAACTTTTCCATATTTTAAAAAACATTGTTTGAAAAATTTCGAAATTAGGAAGGTTCTGATGAAAAAATCCTGAAATCAGAAAAAAAGATCTTGACAAATCTCACCCCTGCAAGATTGGTCCAGTCTCCAGTCAGGTCATAAGCTCTTGTGACAAAAGCACTGCCTTGCCACTGTTCATGGCTGGTCTTATGAAAGACTTGTGACAGGATTTGGGAAAGGACTTGTGATGGACACCACAACTGACTCGGGAAAGCTTGATGGTTTAGCCTGTAAGGCCCATGCTTAATGTAATAAATTACAAGATTTACATGTTTGCCAGTGTTAAGTGGATTTAAAATAAAACAATTAGTGGAACAGGTGTGAGATGCCACCTTGTTAAAAGAAACATGAATAAGCACAGTGCACCAGAGTTAAATCAACTGCAAGATTCTTACCGTTAGGTTCACAAGATTGCATATTGTGTCAGGTAGTTTAGTTAGCTGATTGGAACTGCAAAACAAGAAAACGAGCCATGTTTAAGCAATTTTCCACAGTTTGGATGGAAGTTTAAAAAGAAGCAGTTTTGTGTCTATATATCACACTATTATCTTGATTCACACCACACTGACATTAATGTGTTATTTTGAAACTTAACATAAAAACCCAACTGTTAAAAACAGACAAATTCAGATTGTTCCCCAAGCTTCAAGAAGACTATTCAAGCAAATAAGTCTTCTACAAATTTGGGGTCCACAAGTATGACATTTATGTGTCCCTGCTGCACCTGACCGGTACAATTTGACATGTAAAATCACTCAAACTGAATTGAAACACTTTTTGTTTGGCAAGTAATATACACAACTTAATAACTCTTTGGAATTAAATAATGTGTTCTGAATTTTAAAAATCATGTCAGGTGTGACTGGGACACCCTGTCCCCCTCCAAATGGATCCTAAATTTACAGACTGACCCAAATACCATCCGCAAACTGAGAGAACTACAAAAGTCAGGATGGCTACACGAATAACGTCCTGAGTAATGTAGTCCTGGATTCATCTTAGGTGCAAGTCAAAATATCTTTATCTTTCTTCTGAAACACTCAGACTCCCAGCTCAATCCTTGAAAATCTTTCACAACCCCTGGGTGGATTTCGAAGGATCTGGAAGGATCACCAGGCAGAACTTACTGTAGACAGAGTTCCTCCAGCCGGGTCAGGTTCCCTATCTCGCTGGGCAGTGACTGCAGCAGATTGTTGGTAGCATTGAAAATGGACAGCAAACTGAGGTTCCCCAAGCTGCCAGGCAGCTTGCACAGGTGGTTATTCTTACAGTCTAGCTCTTGCAGCTTGTGAAACTGTCCGATGGAATCCTAAATTTGGACACCAGACAAAGACTCATCAAAGGTAAGGCTAAACTTTTTCAAAAAGGTCCTAAGTTTCAAGTATTTATAACACTGCTTTCTCACAGGCCAAAACAATGTAACTTTTAATGATTCTTCAATTACTTGCACACAAGTGACCCACATCCAGTGACCAGCACCTGCCAAGAGAAAAGCTGATGACATGGTTCAGGATTTCTTAGGGATGAGCAGGTGTCTGGCTTGAACTTTAAGCAATGCAATTAAATCAGACATTTTGAGTGTCGTTTGCCAGTTCTGTAAGTTTTCATGAAGTCAAGTACATTCACATGTACGTTGGCACTTTCAAGGAAATATCCCTTTAATTTGCAGGGATTTCCAAAGTGTGTAAACGGGGCAAAAAACTTCAGATGAACCATCAAGACAGTACACTGTCATCTTGTCAAAACTTAAATATTATCGAATGTTTTTCTAAGCAAAAACATACAAAGTATAGCCTGATTGCTTCTCCTGCAAACATGCCCACATTAAAGCTAATGAAAATTGATAACATGTTTTACGTATTTGTCATCACTCCAAAACATCTAAGGAGATCTTCAAGGTTAGTTTGCATGTTGTTCCTGACAATCCTTACTGGTAGTTCTTTGAGGCAGTTGTACTGCAGGAAGAGTTCTTCCAGCCCTCTGAGGAGACCGATTTCCTCTGGCAACTCCGTCAATCGGTTGTTGATGAGATTTAGGCAGACCAGCTGAGTACCGACGTAGCCAATGCGTGATGGACACTGCTTCAGGTTCATGTAGCTGAACACAACAAGACATATTTCCCGATGCTGAATTACTTGAGAAATTCCAACCGTCAATGTTTCATAGATAACACAACATAAGGTGAACTACTTTTGTTCAAAATACTAGACCATTTTTGGGGGGGGTGAATAATGTACAATGTAAGGGATTTTAAACATATAAACAAGTAGCTAACCCCAGCAGTGCCACAGCTTAATGAAGTGCGTTTAATCCTCGGTCATTAATAAGCGCAGGTAATTATTTTGGTAGCTGTCACAAAGATATCTACGCATAAATTCAACGGACCTGCCAAAATTGTTAACACTGTTAACCTGCCGTTCTACCGCAGATGCTGCAGATATTCACAGCATTGTCATTGTTTTCAACTTGTCATTGTTTTCGACTTCAACGGCCCTTGGCACTTTGAGGATTGCAATCAATTCCAACAAGATGCTTAAATGAGGAGTCACACTTGCCAATGTCCATCGGGATTCAATGAACTTCTCTGCTAGAAATTCCTTTTGTTAAACATTGAACGCTTCATTTGAAATGCACTCTCATGCAGTACCACCCTTGTGTAAAAACACGGCAAACCATTAGCTAATCCAGCAGCTGTATCTGGCATTATTACCTGAGGTCTAATTCTTGCGGTCTGTCATCCAGGGCACCCTCCACAATGCCGAGAGCGGCTGAGCCTCCTGTCCCATGTGCTGTGCAGATTGAGGCCTTGTTGGCCCGGCAACATTCGCCACAGCGGGAGTATCTGCCAGAGAGGGGAAACAGAGTTCGCTTGACCACAGAGTGTCAGGTGATCATGGCTGGATTAAGGGATTCTTGAGAAGGCCTTGCCGATTGGACAAGAATAATTAAAATACACAGTAGAGGTTCAAAGCAAACTCTTTCATGGGACCAAATGTTTAAAGCATTGTGCTTTAAAAATAAGGCCAAGTGAAAAAACAAGAGGAGTCTCTCGTCCTGGCCCATTTGTCCCTTTTTGGTTGATTTTGCAATGTATTTTAGCTTTTTCTTGTTTAGCAGATGAAAGAGTCATTAATTCTAACAGCCATCGAGAAAGAAAATCTGCCTTCTCTTACAAAAACTTTCACACCAAACTGCCGAGATGACAAACTTTTTGTGTTGTTTTCACTTGGCTGAATGGGCCATTTCTTTCACTGAACAACACTAGGAAAAGCAATTCTTCCACAATCAGGGCCTTCCTTAGCATCCAGTGA
Organism: Acanthaster planci; assembly: GCF_054643075.1. Taxonomy (NCBI): domain Eukaryota; kingdom Metazoa; phylum Echinodermata; class Asteroidea; order Valvatida; family Acanthasteridae; genus Acanthaster; species Acanthaster planci. Next base: position 34,280,981 of record NC_141777.1, read on the forward strand.
TCATGTGCTTGGATTTTATGTTTAAAAAAGCCAACGCAGTCAACTAAATACATGAAGAAAAATAAATGTGCAAAGTGCAATGCAAGTAAAGGAGCACTACTTAGCCCGACTGGCAGGAATTGGGGGCAGTCTATGATAACTTTATGTGGGCATATGTCATTTTATGTGGGCATTAAATATCATGCAAACAATGCTTTTCACTAATTCCCCGTATCCGCGTTGTTCATGGTGTATAAAACACAACATAGAACACATCTGGCCACATCTTAGTCTTACAATGGGGGTTCCATACATGTACATGTATGTAGGATCAGACGTTGTCAGGTAATGAAATGGATATAGGAGACGAATGCAAGAATAAACTTGCTGAAGCCATTCACTGAGCATCTTGCTGTTCTGTTTGTCAGTGTCCTTTGACATTACAACAATTGATTGATATGTGTATAGCCAGATAATGTCGGATTTTCTTACCTGAAAAAAACTGCCTAGGGAGGGTTTTTTCCCCGCAAATTGTTCAACCTTGTAATTGCACTTTGACCCAACTAAGCATGAGGTGTTATTACAATTACGGCAGAAATGAAAAAAAAAAAGAATTCTTAAACGAGTGCACATGTCCTCCGTGGAACAATAAGGAAAAATTATGTGTGTTCACACGTCATCCGGCATAGAGTGGTCAACGGGGAGAAAATTGATGACTAAATCTTTGTAATAAGACGACCATTACCGAGACTTCACTTGGTAAATGTTTTAAAATACACTCAAGAAATGTTTGGTGAAACTTTGCCAAAAAAACCAGAAAAATGTAGGATTATAGAATCCCTAACCTTTTCAAAGAAATGAAACGGAAAATCTTACAATGGGTCTTCTCAGTCGCAGACAACTATTAACATTCAGTTTACTGTGAACCTAGGCGAGACAAACACAGTGCAAGATTCTTCCGTTCGAATCAACTGACTGCATCAATTTTCCACCAGTTTCCTCCAAGCCTGATTTGTACCTGCACGCTTTCTTGGACTGTACCCTGCCACAGCTAACACATAACGCATTCAGTTGGTATCGAGGCACTTCCCTGCAGCTCACAGTTACTTGCTGACTGGAGGAATGATTCTCGTTGGCCGTCTTCTTGTTCTTCCCATGCACCTTCGAGGACGGAAACAAAAACAAACCTGGAATGTGCAGGCAATCTCTTTGAATGTACATCGAAGGGGAGACTTCTGAGATGTTTTGTTGGTGGCAAATGTGACTGTTCCAGTACTGTTTGAGTCACTTTCAGCATGCCTTCATTTGCTCAAATGTGATGCCAACAACACAAAAGACCACTATGCTTGCCACCACCAATCATTTCAAAAGCCTCCAATCATGTGTGCATGCTAAAATGTCATTTGTGACGAACACCGATTATGTTGGCTTGTAATGCTTTATCACGAGTGCAATGTTTAAAAAAACCTGTAAGGTCTTGAAAAAGTTAGGTGACAAAGTACAAACTAGGATTTGTAAACACATGTGTAAGCAGAACTATCATTGTGCTTGTCACCACCTTGATCAAGATGGTGACAAGCACAATGAGATGTGACTTTCATACATACAAGCTTGCAATTTTCTCTAGGTACAGGTCTAGACCTGGCTAGTGTGTCAGTTTTACCTCTACTGAGAAATTGTGCTGAAAGCTCCCAGTCACACAATGCCATGATGTGTCACATAGTCAGTACATACATGTACCTTAAAAGTCACATCTCATTGTGCTTGTCACCAACTTGATCAAGTCGGTAGCAAGTTTGCTTTAATGTGGACATGCCTACAATGCATCCAGAAAACTGCATCTGAGTATGAGTCCCAATTTCTGAGACATTACAGCATAGAGTACCGAAGTGTGACGTCACTGTGAACCAGAAAGTGCAGTGCAACCGAATGGAGTACGCGCTGGTCTTGGTTCACGCACTGGTTCTCGTGCTAAAGCCTTTTACACACTAATTGTGCGGGTGACTTATTCACTTCAGTACTCTAAATGGGGTGCAGGCACAGATGTAAACATACAATCAAGTTGGAATAAAGACATTACGTGTTGAGTGCTTGGGGCGAACGTGTATGTAAGTACATTGTGTGTAGGTTTGGCCTCTGTGCGTCACAACGGTGTGCATATCCTCAACTGTATAAAGTGCATACTGTTGATACTGTAAAACGGCAGGTACCACTGCCACCATGCACCAATGTTACACAATTTCACTAGTAATAGTTTTGTGCAAATTTTGCTGAAATTTCGTACTTCAACAAAGATAAGCTTCACTGGCCCTACTGAGTGCTAAACAAATCTCAGTCTACACATCCCGTATGGAGTCTGTACAGCTGCTTACTCTGTTTCTTGCGCCTTGTGTGGTTGAGACCGAGGGGACATGGTTGACATAGGGACCCAGTGATCTTCTCCTCTTCTTCTTGCTTTGTAGCGGTGGTTTGTGAGACACATGCAGCAGACTGAACAGCAGACATAGCACCGTGAAGACAACCAAGCCTGACATGGAAGAGGTGGAATGACAGGACTATGAGTGAAGGCGGCGTTGACTGACCAGGGCTGCACTGATTACGACAATACTTTATGCTGTTTTACAAGCAAAGATCAGATCAATTCAAGTTTGTTTACAAACTACACACTGCACACCGATACTTGTTCCATAGTAAGAACACCACAAGTGTTCAGATATGGACGTTGGCACCAAATTGTTTATGGGAACAATTGCTGTCCCCACAACTCAGTCCTGACTGTCCTAACCAAAAAATTATCCTCTTGCTGGGGTATGAGGGCCTGGGCTCTTCTCCTAGCAAAGGCAAGACTAAGTACTGCCACACTGTGAGTGCATCAATACAGGTCTGCTGTTGAAATGTGTACCATAGTCTCACAACTCTTACTTCACTGATGAAGGAGTTTGAAAGATCACACGTGCTGCAGTGTACAGAGATTCAGCTGAAGGGTCCAACAGAGCAGACATGATGCACAGAGTATCTACAGGTATATGTGTCACTGTTTGCCTTTAGTTTTTCGACACTTACATGTACAGTAAGACTGTGGTAGGGGTTCAGAGGCAAAACAAACTCACAAGTGGATCACTTGTGAAGTGCGTGCTGACTCTGTGGTCTAAACGTTTTGCCTGCAGAGGGCAAGATTTTGTAGGGATTGGGCGGGTAAAGACACATTTTGCGACCATACTGACGCATCAGAGGTTTTTTATGTACCTAAGATAAAAATGGCTATGCTCAGTGTCTGGACATCGACAGGTTTGGCAAGCAGCTCCTGCAGGGCTTTGGCCAGGCTGGATCCCATGTTAAGCTGTGCCTCTCAGGCCTGAAGAGCCCCAGCAAACATGCAATGACAAGCTGCCATCTGGAAAAGGAAGGGAAATATTGGGCATGAAATAATGGAAGACATGTTGTCAGTGGTCAGTTCACAGCTCGCAGAAATGGATTTTTCATCAGTCTGTTTGGTGTGCACGTCATGCAGATGTTTGGACCACCCTACCGTCAGAATATTACATGTATGCCTTGTACAATGGTAAAAAGAGGAAAATAAGATAGAAAAGTCACATTTTGGGTAATCATGACAACACTGCTAAACAATTTCCAAATAGCTTGAATAGGGTTGCTGCCTACAATATGTATGTACCACTGAGTGAGGTTGCAGATTGAGCCTTTGTAATAATAAAAGGCCCTATTATGTACACTACATACCTCTGCACGGACATACATGTATAAACAATCAATTGAAGTCAGCCCAAGCATGTTTTATTCCTTCATGCTCCGCACAACATCGACATGATGCTCTATATTAATTAAAGAGACTGACACCAACTGCAACAAATTTAATATAAGCGTCAGGGCCCAGTTTCCCGGCGCTGCTAAGCACACAAGTTTCCACTAACAGAGGCTCTGCGTATTTCAGGGAGACCATAAGTGGTAAGTACATGTACAGCAAAAGGCATGCACCCTGAAGGGAAAATTTGCTTAACATAGTGACAAAACAATGGAAATCTCTATGTGTGCGCAATCATAAGAACAACCACTGCCATGAAATAGCGTTTAAGGTTAGCAAATTTTTATGCCACGTAGTAAACGCAACTTTTCTGCTAAGCATTAAACAGTTTTGTGAAATTGGGCCCAGGTCTAGTGTTGGGTCTGTTCTCGTGCATGATTTGAGCTGCAAGTAAAGCATGGCAAGTACATGTACTTACGGGACACATATACGCTGGCCGTGACATGTCAGACGAAGAACATTAGTTTTAAGCATTTTCATGAATGTTGTCACGTGACAGCAACTGAATTGCCCTGACAATCAATTCAGACTTGACTTCCATCTGAAAAAATGTGAAACTCTATCTATAGTAGGACTGAATGTAGGTACATGTATCTCGCCTGCACAAACTCTTGAGATTTATTATAGAATGAAGGCAGTGGATATTAAATCGGCAACGGCAAATATTATGTAAAGGTATTCTTCCAGTAGTCCTTTCTGACTGGTTCAAATCCATGATGTATTTATTGCCAGCAACAAAATGCCTGGAACTATTTTACCGGTCTAATGCCAACGCTGTAGGTACTTCGAGAACTCGAAGTCACTAACTCTGTGATACTCCGTGTGACTTTCAGGAAACAAGGTCCTACATGTACATGGATTTGGACCAATCAGGTTGGTCTCTCATATGTGTTTCTGAGCTGTAGACAGCTGTCTGAGCATTTTGAGTAATTTCATTGTGTCGGGGTGTCAAATTTTTGTGGTTATAACGAAGTGATCTCGAAAAGAGCACCTTCGTGCAATGAGTGTAAAAAATAAGGCCCTGTGCAGTGAATTTACATGATCAAGGAATGACGCCTTTGAGCGTTGACAGGAAAAAATCGGCCCTGTGCAGCAGAGTACTAGTACGGCCGACGTAGACATCCATGAAATGATGACATTGTCAGTGACAAAAAAAAAAGACGTGAGAGAAATTTTCAAACCAACGTAAAAATACCCGACTCTCAGTCCCTCAGCAAGACGTCTAAACTGATTCAAGGGAGATCTGCAGCACTGGATTTATATATGACATCCACTGGGTAAACCCAAACATACGTTAGGACTAGTAGGCCTAGTACAGGGAAAGAAACTGGAATGTTTTACTCAGTATTTGCTTCTCTTATTGCATCGTGGACAGCGCCACCAAGTGGTGAGTTGTTTGCAGGCTGGGTACAAGCAGGCAGGTAGCCTTTGATCAAGGCGCCCGCTGCGAAATGGATAGTCGCTCAACGCACGAAGAAAGACTATGTGCATGTAGCCGAACTGAGCGTGTCGTGTGCGAGCCGCCGCTAGTCTTGGCCCAAGACGTCAGTGATCGATAGTTATTTTATTTCTGTTGAAGAGCGCCTTCTCACATGTAGTTTTTACCCACTCTCACTAACGTTTTGGGAATCTTGCAGGAATGGGGGTGCAGCAGTTGTATGCAAATGACCGATCTTCTTAAATATTTATAACCTTGGTATTGTAATTATGTACATGTACTTCGATGTTCGAACAACATGGCGGCTTCATGTAGCAAGTCACGGACGTATATAAAAAATGGACTTGCAACGCCTTTGTATGAAATAAAAGCCAACCAGGGGACATTTTACCGAGCCGAATACAAATGTGCGGGTTGGCTCGCTTCTATCTAGTGACGCCAGGGAGAGCAAAGGTGGGCATTGCCGGGCAAGCTTCAAGTTTGTATTCGGCTCGGTAAAATGGCCGCTAGTGGATTCAAAGATCTCTATAAGCTAATTAAGGGCATTGCCAGTCCAGATTTGTTTTTAAATACGTCGTGGAGCAAGTACCCTGTCGATAGTGTCTGGTTTGTGGGAAGGGATTAGTGACATGGAAGACATATTTCCACTCCATGGACATGAAATTGCCACTCTTCTAAAACATATCGTCGGGGACTATAGTTGTGCCGTATCGCATAATGTTTGCGATATCTGTGGCAGAAAAACTGGGAAAACAAATCGTTTTCTGACACTGCACAAGAAATACTTTCTGGGTTTTTTTGTAACTCACAATGAGCATGCTGCCTGAGGTCAAATTACTCACACAAGCGGCTTATAAACCTACACGTGCAGAAAGAAAACGACAACCAACTTGCAGTCCGGGTACTACAAATGGTCTCTAAGGACGATTTAGTTAGCTGGAGAGGGCATACTGACTGTACAATGTTATGGTCACCAAGAACAGCACCCTCTGTCATAACCTCAGGCTAGGCCTAACCTAGTCTGAGTATCACCCGTTCTACTCCGTGCTAACTATGCACGAACGTCTGTGTGGTCGTGTCTGTGTTGACGCATGGTTGACGGGACTGCAGACAGCCATGATGCATGGCGTATTATGGTGTATTATTGAGGTCTTCGAAATTTATTATGCATGCAATTTGGCGAGTGCTGATTGGTTCCCTTGAAAAACCGGGGGGGGGGGAATAAAGAACAAGTTCAAACGCTGCTGCATGATTCCAAAGACGTTAGTGCGAGCTGGTGCACAGTCTAATTATGATTCGTTAGGGGGCGCACTATTCACGGTGTCCACTTTCAAGCACTAACGTCTTGAAACCAAGACTAGCCGCTGCAAGCGTGCGGTTCGTCGTGCAAGCGTGCAGTTCTTTGTGCGTTGGTTTGGTGTTTAAACTAGTCTCCTCCAGCTCCTCGCTCTTGAGCAATTATCCATTTTGCCGCGGGCGCCCTTATCAAAGGTAAGCAAGCAGGTTGCACTCAATCGTTCATCTCCGCTAATTATGTATATTACATGGAGATCAATGGTCATGATTGTCGCACTATCCGGTTCGTAAGTGTGACGTCACTTCAGTTTAAACCACGCCCACTGCAAATGCATGCACTGGGGCTGAGTTCGGGCGGCTTGTTCTCGTTTTTTTCACGAACAGCTCGATTTGTTGTTCGTGGGTCGGTCGCTCGAACGCCGGGAATGTACAACCGGTTATTAGCGCTAGTAGTTATTTGTGCCAAGCAACATGCAAGATTAAGATGGCAGTGTCCTTGTACATTCTTCGAGAGTTAATGTTGGATAACTGGGCTAACCTCTTTTCCATTTAAAAAATTCATTTCTGTCATGGAAAATTATTAATGTTAATTTTGCAAACTGTCCATTGTCTTCGGCTTTGTAAAGCCATATTGGTACTTTCTGCGGCTGTTCAAAAATCAAATCACACGAGTTTTACCGTGTGTTCGTGTAAAATCATGACGAGGAGGTGGTGTGTGATTCTGTTACGAGAACAGTGTTCTGGGGTCGTGTTCCCGCCGTTCGAGCGCGAGAACACGAAACCCCTGTCAAGACCGGACTGCCCGAACTCGACCATAAAGTTGCATGCATTGATCGTCGTTTACATGGAACCATGTGAAGCAACTTCCTATGGGATGTCAGACAACTCGACCGGTTGCCAACTCGACTTCGGGCAACTCGACCGTTGAGACAGCTCGACCGTTGGGACAACTCGACCGTTTGCCAAGTCGTCTGTTAGGACAACTCGACTTTGGCATCGAGACAACTCGACCGTTGAGATGTCTCCACATAATAATATTCAAAACAGTGGGTAGGTCATCGCAGGTACAAGCTTCTTTGCTTTTGACACTGTGTGTGTCCTGCGGGACATTGCGTTTCGGACAATTCTGCATCGCATGGGTGCTATGATGTATTCTGACGAGGGCTCACGCGTCGACGAACGGCGGTGCTGCGGCGCGGCAGCCTCTAGCTTTGGTACTCGCGGCCCGCTTGGTCCAACATCTGCCCAATTTCTGGACGCCGGGGCGATTTTCATTTTCGACTAAATCTCATGTAAAGGCCATGAATGCACTAAGTTTCAAAACTGTGTAGGCCTACTGTGAAGCCTACTGTGAATCTGAAGTATTTTCTACCAATAGTTTTGGCATTGAGGGTTCCTCCATCATGTCCAGGGCTCAAGAAAATACATACAATTTAAATGTACATGGTGAAAAGCGCTTGATCATTGATGGTACAGGCATGGCAGTTATGTAAGTAGCATGATTTGATAACCTTTTGTTTGAGAGTACTGGCATTTTAATCAAAATTGCTTAGAGAAATGAAATCCTTTTCAGCTTAGAGAAATAAGTCTGTTTTTTTTCTGAGCGACCTTGATACTATCCCAATGCCCCTGATTTTAATTCCATTGAAAACTAAAGCAGATTGGAACAAAAATTGTTTCATCTCACAAAACTGACATCACATGATTTATTACTCTTCCAGTTCACATCAAGTACAGAATAGACATCACAATATGCGACAAGATGAATGGCACCTGAAAAGTTCTCCTTTTTGAGTAAATTTGAAACATTCATTTCTTGAAATTCTTGTGGGGTACCACTTTAGTTCCACACAAGGATCAAAACTGGCCTTGTGGGGGGCACCTTCCATTGTTCCGGTACCCCAAATGGCACCATGTACATACAGTGCGCACACACGCAGACTGGTTCCCGTCCCTGCCCTACGTTCAGCAGGAGACTACGTAGGGAACGGGAACCAGTCTAGTGTGCGAATTCCGCTCCTCACAACCTCATCTCCATGGTGTCAAGCAGCATGGCTACTCTGGATTGGCAATAGAGTAACAACTTGGGACAAGGTTGCATCATGCTGCATTGACAAAGCTTTATTACTGCATCGATTTCATTATTTATTGCAAAAAATGTGAACATTACTGTGTTGTATTTATATCAGTGGTTGAAGATTTGACTCGAGCGGAGGTAATAATTGTCTTTTGCAACCGCGTGCATGCGTGGAAGCTAAATGCGCATATTGTTAATTTCTTTCTGGTAGACGTAGCATCAACAAATCCCTCTGGAACCCGCCGCGTAAATGTGTACTCTGTGTCATGTAATCTTTACGGAACAAGTCTGGAGTTGTATCCTTATAACTTTTATTGTACAGTAAAGACCCAAAACGTATGTCATCACCAGACTAATGAAACCCTGTTTTTTTGCGTATACCCAGCAAGAAATGAGACCGAGGGGTACCCCCCCCCAACATGTCCAATCCCTATACACATTCCAGAGTATTGTTACTTAACACATCCCCCCAAGATGTCTGAAAGGAATTCCCCAGATTCCTGCGAGACAATGACCAACACAAAGCAGGGGGGGTTCTCTCCGTCTCATACCTTGCTGCATATGTTTTTGCGCATCTGCGCTCCACCATCGTTACATGGAAATTTAGCAGCTGAGAAACAACAATGGCGTCTGTGAGTACAAGTAATGTGAGATTTCTGTTTGAATATTTATGAGATGTAGTAAAACAAATACAGCATGGTTTATTTCGGGAAAATAGTGGGAATTACTGGTCCCTTAGTGTAGGTCAGTTTGACTACCTCCCTCCGCTTCGTGTCGGGAGGTAGGCCTACTCAAGCTGATGACCTACACCTCGGGACCAGTAATTCCCTCTACGTCCCTTCAAACCATGCTGTATTTGTATTGCTCCCTGGGAGATTTTGACGACGTGTGTTATGTTAATGGTGTGGATTTTGGTGTGAAATGCATGAACGAATCGCTTACACAACGCACCATAAAGCGTACATAGGCCTGTGGGAAGGCGCCTCAAGTGTGCGCCGCGTGCAACCCCTTGACAATCGTCCTTTTTTAAATATCCAAAATAGTACCAGGGGTGAGATCCAAATACATGTCTGTCGTTGGATCGCGCAAGGCATGGTGGGAACCAACATGGTGCGGCAAGATCGTATCCATGGGAACGAGGTTGCAAGCCATCATCATCATTATCAGGGTGCACCACTACAAATAAATTCCCGTAGACAGCAGTGATAAATCCCCATACTTTACAAATATTTGAAAAATACTTACAGCTCTCACAGGTGTTCAGGCTGCACAGAAAAATGATGTTCCACATGTCCTCTTTCATTTTCCTTTAAATTTTTAGTGGGTTGACCTATAAATTTTTGAGAAATTCCCACCCAAAGCAGACCACCCCTAAAACGAAGAAAATTTCACTGCCCGGGAAAGTAGCCATTTTGAAAATGCATCCCTTTGCAAAATGGCTCAAATAGTGCCACTTTCGGACCCGATTGCATCCAAATTGCTCAGAATTGGAAGCCAAGAGGTTCAGTCTCATATTTCTTCAATTCTCCAGTTTCATGCTTCTCAGGACCCTCTAATAGAGAATATTTCGAGTGTATAACTTTTATTAATGAGCTCGGCGGACATATATGTGGCCTAAATACAAGGGTGCACCCATAATCACTGGACGCATGTGCTGGCAGCCCGAGCAAAAGACGCATGGGGATGCGTTGAGCGATTCGAAACCCCGTTCTCCTGGGGCTGTTGATTACGAACACCGTAGTTCGAATGGACTGCGGCTACGCTAAAATTCAAGATAGCAGTCGCCATTTTAACACTAAATGAAAAGATGACATGATATTCACGATCTTACAATAAATGAAATCCCCAAATATCCGTATAACATGGTCAAGGGATATGCATGTATATGCCTTTGGTTATAGTTTCCTTGTCGTGAGTGCTTCCTATTTTATGCAACAAAATTTACGTTAAGTTGCGGTATGTGCCTATGTCCGCCATCTTTGTTCCTGACGTTCTCCCCCACTTCAGTAGGGAGTGAGAATCCTGTTCGCAAACAGTGTTCTCGTCATTTGAAACCCCGCTCTTGTGTTTGTCAAACACGAGAACGGGGTTGCAAATACGTCTGTTGAGTTCCCATCTGTGCTAATGACTGTTGATGATACTTAAAAAATACACCCTCTCTCTCACCAACTGATTCTCTATGTTGATTGACCGAGAGCCAGGAACATGGCATTGGGTATGCATAACCACCAGCATTGTGCAAACGCAAACATTTTGAAGGGGTAGTTTAGAACGGTGCTGGTAACTAATTTGTACATGTAATCACTTATCGCTTAAGTCAAGCAGAACCTGTTGGAAAGGTACTGTGAAACGAATAGTGAATACTTAATTATCTAGTGGTGTAGTAAACTTGCGTCCAGTGGTGGTCCGTGGAGAATTCTATTTTCCAAACGTCAAGCCATATAAGACTTGCCACAAATCAGTTATGCCGGGTTTCTTCGGTTTGCCGTTATAAGTTTCTATTTAAATGGAAAGTTAAAGTCAGAGGGCAACCTGGGCTACTGACGTCCATGAACCTGGCGATGGCAGACGCTGAAATAACGCTGCCTAAAATGTGGCATTTAAGCACCGACAGATCGTGTAAACTAATCTCATTCATCACACAATAGAGCCAGAATGTTGACCTGTGATGGCGTGCTTCCGGGACCCTTGGACAGGGAAAATAACGTGCACAAATTTTGGAATTTATAATATTTTTTCGCTCATTTACTTCGTAACAAATCCAACTCGAAAAAAAGGACTTTGGAAAATATTTGCGAATACATGTATATTATTTATAGAAACTGACAAATTACCTCACCTAAAAGAGAAATATCCTGCCAAAACTTGACCTTCATTCCCCAAAATCTAAGATACATGAAGAACAGGGCAATGCAGCTGTCTCGTACTCAGATGAACATTTACGGTTTGAAATTTTATGGTGGTCTGTCGGTTTAAGTCAAAATACAGTACAGCTTTTTTAATTTATAAGGTAATAAACGAAGTACATGTAGTAATCTACTTTTACGAAAGATTCCAATATTTATCTAACCTTTGATGACAAGAACTCCGTCATGGCAACTCAACGGAATCTGAAACCATCAACTACAGGTAGGTAAATCTTCGCAACGTTGTTCAATCTCGTTTTCAGGTTCACACGGGGAGTGAAAGCAATCGTACATGAACATGGAGACCTAGGTACGATACCGCCGAAAGTGCAAGGTCGTTAATGAAATTCGTTTTTTACCAATCTCCAGGTGATTTTTCCTAAATATTGCTTGAGGAAAACAAAGGTTAATTTCCAACATGAGTTTTTCATGGAGTGGTTTCAGTTAGGAATCGTTCTTCCAAAACTTATCGTACATGATAGGACAACCCCATGTAAAATCCCCATAGGCAGTTAGGCAGACCGCGCTGCGTGACCTCTTACTTTCAGGACTTCTGTTCTCAACAATTTCCATGACATCTGGAGCCCCTGTACACTTTTCTGCGTGTTTTCCAGGGGCTGTCAGCACTTTTCCGTCCTGCTTCACATCACGTCCAAATTCGTTACCACAAACATATGCACATAATGAATACAGTTGGAAAATCACTTCAGTGTTGGTTGAATATGCTGAATATCTCTTTATTACATGCGCCCCTGCTGCAAATACATATACATGTACATGCAATGAGCGTGCGATTTGTACACCTTCCCTCTACATTAATTCAATGCAACTGAAAACTTTATCTTTAGAGACCTATTGGCCAAATCATTTCAATATTGGAAGTGTAACGGTAACTGGTCAAGCATTTAAATACGATTAATTATTAACCAGCCGTTTTACAATCATGATGATCATGCGTCCCGACAAATCTCACGCACAGCGGCTCAGTAGGCAATAAACTGCATACGTGAAGTTATTCCGTTTTTTCGTCAATGGGAACAAACTTCCATCTGAAACATTCTTCGATCATGGAAGTTCTACCTTTGTAAGGTATAGTACACTTTATTGCGCAAAACAAAACAAAACAAAAAAATCCAACAACAACAAACAAACAAAACAAAACCAACAGCGTTTTGGAGAAACGATCTTATCACGCACAATATCAAAACACAATTTACATAAAAAATTATATTCCATTGTATAAATAAATATTTTCGTACATCGCGATATCGAACAAAGCTGCCATCACGAAGAAATTTTTGATCAAAAAAGTACAATAAGTGAAATAACAAATCATTGGAAGTGAAAAAAAACCTGTGGAAACAAGAGGTCGGTTATCAACGTCTACAATCAGAAGAGCTTTGGGCCTCTCAGGTGGCCATATGCAAGATCTAATAGAACTTAAGTGCGAGATTTGTTACACTGTACGTTACATATAATGAGCCAAAACACACAAGCCGAGTGTAGATGGTGGTACGAAGAGACCAATCGTTAAAAGCTCTTGACTCCACAGCGTTTCGTGATTTATCATAATGACCCTAACAATAACTTGATGATTTTTAGAAAATGAGTACATGTACATGTAGTTAGCTACCCTACTTCTCCTCAGAATGAGGAATTTGGCGAGGCAACGTGTTTTTTTCCTAAAGACCACAAAATGATGTTAGTGATAACTATCTAGAGAAGTTTTGGCAATCATAAAAGCAAAGGGAATAAAAACGATAAACGTTGACGGTGTAAGTCACCACTGACAGAGTCACGTCTGAATCACAGATTTCAGATGAAAATAAATTGTCTCGGCATCAAAACCTTTCACTTTGAGCGAAAAGCAGATGTTATTTCGGACAGACAGCATGGTTGACGGTGTCAACCAAAGTACAAGTGGATGGAAGATTCACGTAGAACTGCCACTGTTCTGGACCACGCTTGACGACTGCGCGTTACCACTATCCGGGCTGATTGTTTCGCCTGAGCTCGTACGTTTGACACCCATTCTTCGGGAGTGCTGGAGGTTTATGTTGGATGGACTGTGGTAGGACATGCCGTCTTGTCGGTTCAAAACTTCCCGCAAGTTCTTTAGAATCCCCTGGGCGGCAACTGAGTCAAACGAGGACGCGGGCGGTTGGCTGACAGACATTGTGTGGATGGCATTGTAGAGAACTTCCGTCTGTTGACGCAGAGACTTCAGCTGTTGGTTCATGAGACTACTCTGCTGCATCAGGGAGGCCGTCTGCAAGGTGAGCTCCAGGAGTCCACAGTGACGAAGCAGTACAAATGTGCGGTTGAAGCGGCGTCGCTTCCGCTCCGACTCGTCGGTGCTGGCGGAGTCACTTGAGTAACTCTGTGGCACCTTCTGACGATGAGGAAAGTGGTGCTGGTGAGGCGAGTTGGAGCCTTCCTCGCTCAGTTCTTCACTTTTGTTGGAATTTCTGATCTCGTGATAGTGCGAACTCACTGATTTGGCCGGCAAGTTCTTCTTCTCTTTGTGTGCAACTTGATGACGCGTGTCCACCCCCGATGATGACGACAAGCTACAGTTGCTCTGAGATTGCACGGACTGGCCGCTCGTGTTGGCCGTGGCTATGCCAGTGTCGGTACCATTCGACGTGAAGTTCTGTGTTTTCAATTCGTAGGCTTTCTTCTCTTGGTGGGCGTGGACCATGGTCACTGAGCCACTGCTGATGGAGGCTCCCGAGTCGGTGACGGTCGGTTCGGCCGTAGCTCTGCCGAGCAACTTGTTCCGCATGATGGACAGAGCTTTGGCTGATTTGCCCCTGGACAGCTGGGAGCTGGATCCTGAATCGGACTGACTGCTGCTACCCTTGCCACACTTCCTGGACCGGATGTGCTCGCGTTTGGGTGCATCATGGAGCACGCGGTCAAAGTTGGCCATGGACCAAGGTGACGTCTTGTCTTTGTCGCTGCCAGTCTCTACGCTGCTGGATGACGTCTCGTTAGTCTCATTTGAGTACGTATCCTTGGGTGTCTGAGACGGATAAATACAAATAGTGAAAATATGTAAGCAATGACAGTCTACAATGAAGATTACCTAACAGGTGGACAAGATTTCCTGAACTTTAGTTGGTGTATAAAACGACAGTATTCTTTTTGCGGTCTTCCTTACAAGTTACTTACAGTAGAAGACGAGCGATCAGAGAGACTTGACGAGGACAGGGAGTCTGATGAGTATGGACTAACACCTACAGTAAAAATTTCGACCAGAAACAAATGGCAATTAAGTGTTATTTAGGCCATTCCCATCTCATAAAGGAATTTCACACCTGTTGCCCTTCGGTATTTGGTAAACATTTAACAGTTCGCCACTTTTGAAGTTTCATTCCAACTCTGCAACACTGATTGCATCTTACGGAATGAGGGGTTTTGTAGTTACCGTCAACAATGTATGTAAAAGTTACAATTACCCATGCCCCACACAGAAAATTTGACTTTGAAAAAACCCCTCAAAACATTGACAACAAACTTCTGGAGCAGGACACCACAATTAAAAGGCTTGACACGAAAAAATTCTCATGTACAATGGCAGTTCATGGACTCTGCACTAACTATTATTTCAAGGGATTTATGCAACTGTGTGATTCTTACTTCTTGAGTCTGGTAACCCGTCCCGTCTCTGCAGGTGCTTCCTTCTCTCTTGCGACGAGTTTGGATTCAAGATGGCCACCTTCTGGCGACTACCAAGAGGCAGAGTGTCACATCCAGCTTCCATAGCCACTATGGACGGTCCAGGACCACGCTTAATATGCATCCCTTGCTCTACCTCCAGTTCAGGCGAGCTAAGAGAGGATGACACACTTTGCCCGCGGGCGTCATCGTCACTCTCCAATTGGTCCTGCTCGATCAGCAACTGCTCACTGAGGTTCTTCGACCCCATTGGTCCGGAACACCACGATGGCCTCTCGATGGCGTCAACCTCCTTAAGGTCTGGCGAGATGTGGTCGTTTTCGGCCCGGCAGTCACTACCCCAGACCCCGGGAAAAGTTACTACTTCCCCGGGACCTGCGCGGGGGGACAAGATCGCCGGTTTGTGGCATGGCTTACTGTCTGACATACTGGTAGGGCCTGTCGTCTTGGAAACGCTCTCCATCTGTGCCTCTACACTCGAATGGGTTACACTAAACTAGTTTGGGATTGCGGAGATTCCGGTCGACAGACAAAGTCGGCTACCATGGGGGCCAAAGTCGATTTCGAGATTTCGAGAACCATCACCCATGTCTGTATCTGCAGGGAGAATTATGAGTGAATTAGTTCCGAGCAAAACAATTGGTAATACAAATATAAACAGGTATCATTTATTCCAGGAGCCTAACTGGCGCACAGAGAAGGGCAAAGGTGCATTTCCTCGTTATTACAAAGGAACTGAAGCGCCAACACTTCACAGCTATTACCAGAAACTCCCTTAAAAATTCAGCAAATGAACAAAATTTGGACCAGTGCAGTTTCCTTTTTTTCTTCTGGCTAGAGTTTGTGGTTGATTTTTTTCTTGGGGGGGTATTAAAAATGAAATGTTTCCCCTGCTCCAAAACCAAGATACAATGGTTGTGAAGTTCAGCATTGTGATTAAGCCACCTTTAAATGGTCACAAGTAACGGTGGGTGAACAATGGCCAAGATGAACCAGTAGCAGAGGAATGCTTTTTCTGTCACGGTTCAATAAGGTTGCCACTTGAGGTAAGATCGGACTTATAGGCCTCTTTACTGATGACGTCACATTTTACTTCCATCTGCACTTTCCCGTGGAGTCGGGGGGGGGAGATCCACTGAACACCACAGGAAAGGACACAAGTAAACAGAGTATGGCGTCATCATTTCAGAGGTCTGTTGATTCAAAAGCTCTGCATGCAATCCATCGCAGGGCGCATAAAAACACTACATAACTTCAACTACTATATCAATTATCGTTCGTTCAATTGCGATTTTTGAGAGGGACCTGTCTATTAACTACGCACCTTGACAGTAGTGACACAAGCACAAACATTCGAGAGCACGGGCTTTCATAAACCTATGACAAAATGATATCATGTTTTGTTTACGCGTTTTGTTTACGTTTTGTTTCCTATGGCGATTAAGTGGGACTAGATTCGAGTCCTCTTGGGAAAGCGTAGTTACATGTATAGAAAAACGTGATGCGTCATGATGTTTAAGCCTGTTCTGGCATCCGTGGATGTGAAAAATAAGACGTGTCTCCATACCATTTTTTTTGTTTCTGATGTCACATTATTCAAAGACAACTTGAAGGGCTGACATTAATTTCGCAGTGTCATGTCAATGTTCATATACATTATAATATTTTCTGGTTTCTGGCATCTGGCTTCAAAGGAAAACATACAGGATTAATATTTTTCTAATACAGAACGAGACAATTCTAGTGAGCCAGTATTGCTTACACTGACCAAAAACTCTCTGCAGAGAGTTTTTATGGCCCACAACTTAAAGGTTTGTTGAAAAAAGAAGGGCTGGGAAATGAGAGAAAGGCTTTTGACGTTGTCCTTTTGTACCTACATGTAATTCCATCTAAATGGAATTAGGTTCAATGCGTGGATGAATACTCATGCACAATTTAAAGCATGAAAGAATCACAATATACCACTGGTGCGGTACATCACGACTTTTTTCCCCAGATATTACACCGCTAAAAATGTAGACCAATTTTATTTTACTCTCTATGATTATTCTTTTGAGGTACATGTATCATTAGTTTACTCCTTAAATGATTTTAAGATGACTCAAAAGGTTTGCGAAAAATCACTTTGATTTATAACCATTTCCAAGGCTGGTGTCTCAAAATAATGTACCTCAAAATCCACTTTAATATGCCTGTACATGTATGTTTACTAGGGTCTTTTCCATGCAGGTACATATAGGCCTAATTCTATATCCATATCGAGATACACATGTGTCTTAAATTGAATGTCAGATAGTCTCTCTTGACACTTACAGATATGATTCCAAAGGTGCCTCAGTACTTATTTTGTAATTTCCTCAGTAAATCGTCGGTCTTTTCATGAAGGGACGAGTTTTTTATATCACTAGAAAAGATTTTTCGAGAAAATCGCATTTGGAGTTGGTCTCTATTTCAAACGCTTACATCCCCAGTATTTAGCATGCTTTTGACTTAAGTAATGCTACTGCGTGAAAGAGGGGATCTTAAATGACAAAAAACCGCCAAACAATATTTATAAAAGTCAATTAAATTGTTTATTTTGTAAACAAACAAATTAGATTCATGCGACTTTTGTCTATTCGTGAAAACGCAGGATACTTTGCAACAGCGCGTGCCAGGTGCAAAATTATATTTTGTGTACATTTCTAGAGTAAAAGTCGTCTCTTCATGGAAACGGAGAAACGAGTTTGCCCATAAATTTGCCCTTTATTGCTGAGGCTATATCTATGGAAGAAAAATTTGCCTCTTCGTAAAAACACAAATTGCCGTTTAACTTAAATTAGATCATCGTAATTTGGCAGATTTCCATAGATTTTGGAAAAATGAGTACACCAAGTTGTAGGCATCGCATAGCTTATTTAATTTAGCCCCCAAAAACAGAAATTAGAAAATAAATCATGATTTTGGGCCAACGTGAAAACGGTTAACGCGTTCAAAGATTTCTCAAAATAATTTTGAGGCATCTGTTAATGCGATTTATGACAGTACCACGCCATAAATACTGGTTGGGCCTAATAACTGTATGTACATACACCCTGTCCTAGGGTGACATGATCTCCGGAAGACCCTGGGCTGAATCGTATGGTGTTCCATATGTGCCATCCGGCGTCGCATTTTTCAGCCGGCGTTGCATATTTCGACGGGCGTCGCATTTTTCAGCCGGCGTCGCATTTTTCAGCCGGCGTCGCAGTTTTCGACGGCGTCGCATTTTTCGACCGCCGTCGCATTTTTCGACCGGGCGTCGCATTTTTCGATGAAAAATTTTAACTTTGACCTCCACACAGCCCATTTGAGGCCAGTTATTGGACGGAGAGAACCCCGCCTTTGTGTTGGTCATTGTTTAATCAGAATCTCAGAAATTCTTTAAAGACTTCTAGGGGGGGATGTGTTAGGTAACAATAGTCTGGAGTGTGTATACGGATTAGACAGGTAAGGGGAGTACCCCTCCGTCCCATACCAATCCACACGCAGTCCTCAAGACCTTGGGAAGTCATTTCGTTGAGTGATAAACACAAGCCCCCCCCTCCAAATAAAGAGAGATGAATGATCTCAAGCCCATGACCAGACGGCCTCCACCGGGGAATGCCTGAACCACGGACTATTGCCTGAACAACTTCCAATGTGTGAGAAAAAAATCAGTCTTGGCTTCCTCTGGACAGATTTTAATGGTTCAAAAAGTGTTTTTGGAAAAGTTTTCGTGATTTTGTATTGCTGACAACTTCTTTCAACCAAGAAAAAGCAAAATTTCTCTAAGTTATGGTGCCTGACATTTCTTCGCCAAGGGTAGTTACAATTTAAATTATAGACCGTACTGCGATAAACGCTCCCTCGGGAAGCATGTCTTCAAGATGGCAAAAACCATACCAACCTGAGTAAACAATAGGCCTACTATACTGGGTTTCATTTTGTAGCAACTAGTAATCATCAGTAAGGGGACATTTTTCACTCAAAAAGCTTGCAGAAGTGAGAAACCAATTGAGCGAGGTGAACTTCCTCGAGTAATCGGGTTCATTAAAGGGCTGTTAATTTATTTACATACAGTTAATCGACGCATACATGCTAATTTATCCGTTTCCATAATCATTAAAAATATGTACGCACACTTTTAGCATCCACGTCAACAACGTCAGGTCCGGCTGGACCAAGGTTGACCATTGATGATTAATGGCTTATTCACATTGAAAGGCGACGCAAGTTGAAAAATGCGACGCCCGTCGAAAAATGCGACGCCGGCTGAAAACTGCGACGCCGGTTGAAAAATGCGACGCCCGTTGAAAAATGCGACGCCAGTCGCAAAAATGCGACGCCCGTTGAAAAATGCGACGCACGTTGAAAAATGCGACGCCCGTCGAAAAATGCGACTGGCATATATGGAACACCATAGAATTGGCCGCTTTTATAGTGCGAGTACTATTCCGAAAACAACGCTGCAGTCCACCTGACACGTTTACTTTGTGTACGGATGTGTAAGCACACCTTTAGCCTTCAGGAAGACTTCACACAGCTTGGATCCTGAATTTCTGCTAGTCAGAATCACTACTGCTTACATTGTGTCACAGGCAACGGGAGGGAAGAGGTGATTGTGAAACAGCGGAATGCATTTCGCCAACTGGACTCGAACAAGGCCAACATGCAAGACATTACTGCAGAACCCAGGTACATGTACATGTACATGTACTTCGGAGGCAAAGACAGTGTCAATGTCCAGTTGATCACAAGTCACTACTTTGGACATGCACGTCCTTAGTGTAAAGAGTGTTTATAGGAGTGAATATTTTTCTATGTCTTCTTCTCTGTAATGCCAACTTGATAAAATTGAAGGTGTAAGTTTGTTTCTTTCGATGCAGACCTGTGCTTTTGAGCATCATACACTCAGCTTGAAGCAATGAATGCTCAGTAAATAATTTTTCCATATATCTACTTTTCAATACAATATCAAATATTCCACTCCTTAACTATGGAATAGATTGCCAAATTACCAATTTCTCTCAAATTTTTAACTTACACAGGTTATTTTAACAGAAACTTAAATTTTATCTAATGTAACACATTTCTGCGTTCTAGTCTCTAGGGTCCTAGTCTGTTGTTGGATCAAGTATATGTAGCCCTGTCATTCATTGTTTTATTTGACGCTCATTTTGTACATGTGTAATGTTTTCCATGTTTGTACAGTAGTTTGTTTCTTTTGTAATGTTTTGTTTGTTTCTTGCAATGGCATACCTAACACAAGCTTTGCTTTCAACGTTTTGCCACCTCAATTGGCCCATTATTTCATACATTAATGCTTATATTTTGCCATGAGGAAGACATAAATGTAATTGAACAGAATATCCAACCACGGTCTTTCTTCACATGAGGGTGTTTACACAGCTGACACAACATACAGCGCACTAAAAATGACTTGGTTTCGGTTTGGTTTTTGAACTCCCGTATCGATGATCTTTTTAAAGCAACAATGTGTGATCCACATGGTCAAAAAGCCTTAGAGATGTCACAATCGTGCCGGACCTCTATGTGTTGTGGTGGTAATGAGTGCATAGTGTTGTGATGGTAATCTAATTATTCAAGATAAATTAGTCAAGAACACAGCGTCCAGACGTGTGCTTGTACGTGGTTGAAGCTGCCCGTAGGAATAGAGACTTTTCCAGCGTTGACACGATCGTGCTGGACCTGCGTGTATAATGTGTTGTGACGTTAATGATGCATAGTGTTGTGATGGTAATGACCTATTCAAGATACACTAGTCAAGCACGAAGCGTTCGCACGTGCGCTTGCACGTGGTTGGAGCTGCCGTAGGTATTATGCGACCACCGGGGCCAAGGCGGTCCACACGTGGTGGTATTGTCTACATTTAGCAGAATCCAGTCACGTGGGTAAAAAAGGTCTACAGCGATGGACCACGCTTCATGCACAACAGTGTATTGGCCATTTAAAGTGAAAGATAGTTCGAAGATCATTTCTTCGCCGTGAAAATAATTTTTGCTCCTATTTTAGCGCAGCATTACTTCAGGCAGGTGATTCAGGCATGTTTTCATGGCGCTTTCAGCAACTCGGGCTATTTGCACCAATAACTATCTGTTTATTCATAACATTTATTAATCAGCATCACATTACGGTGTTAGGAAGAAGGTCCAGTTTTAAAGGCAGGAGGAAACCGGAGTACCCAGAGAAAACCTGCGAGAGCGAGTATGGACTGGAAACCAAATGCACTTAAAAGCCCGGGCCAAGCTGGGACTCGAACCCAGGCCTCGAACCTGGGCCTCATTGGTGCAAAGCGAGGAAAGATCCAGATGGCAATAAATAATCTGATGGCACTGTACGTATAAGCCCTTTTTAATCTTACGTTCTGTTTTGTTGAGTTCCTTTGTAGAGACTGTACCCTGCCTAGCCTTATTACTTCCTTGTGCGTCAAATGTTTTGCTAATCTGAATAACTACGGTACCCCACACAAGCCTTTTGAAACTTACATGCACGCCCTTTTTCTTTGTACCTCTTAAGTATAGTAACCGTGCCCTGCCTGCTCGATTGCCCTTCCGGGGGGTGATTAGATAGGAATTTTTCCAGAGAAATTTTTTAACACAATGGCTAGATTTTATCTCTTTTTTCCGCCTATCCAAGGGTTCGTTTTTAGAGCTGGAAGGGAGTTTGATATTGAACTCGAAAAGTGCATTAGTTGTATATACTGCCGTTATGGCACTGATTTTTCTATGTTCAGGACATCGTAATTTTTCCAAGAGCGTTCCTTGGCAAATACTACATCCAGGCGGGTATAAATTTAACAGTTCAGTACATGATGTAGAGAGTACACAAGGCCTGGGTGACTGCAGCTTTCCCAGGTTAAAACATTTAACAGTATTCAAAATAATGTTGGTTCATATGATATGGAAATTATTCGGGGCTTTGATTCATTATTTCCTTGCGTTCCTAGTGCATTGTTCATTTCGGTACAAACAGACTTAAATGATCCCCACGTCGTTTTATTGTACAGTGCTAAGTGGGGGTGAGGTGGGGGGAGCAGGTTAGCGTAGCGGTTCTTTCCTCGCTTTGCACCAATGAAGCCCGGGTTCGAGTCCCAGCTTGGCCCAGTTAAGTGCATTTGGTTTTCTTTGGGTACTCCGGTTTCCTATAAAACTGGACTTTCTTCCAAACTCCGTTGATTAATAAAAGTTATTGGCACAAATAGCCTGAGTAGCTGAAAGCGCAATGAAAACAACACAACAGTGCTGAGACGTGACGTACCTTGTAAATAAACCGTATTTCCTTCCGTTCTAATTGTTTTGTTATTCGGAATTACGACGCCGGGTACCATACGTGAATGTACATGCCTGCACCTTTATTCGACAATCTACTTTAGTGTACTGCTATACGGAGTAACCGCACCGTCTTAAGCTGTTTACTTCCTTGCATTCCAAGTTCATATGCAGCAAGGTATGAGACGGAGAGAACACCCCCTGCTTTGTGTTGGTCATTGTCTCGCAGGAATCTGGGGAATTCCTTTCAGACATCTTGGGGGGATGTGTTAAGTAACAATAGTCTGGAATGTGTATACGGATTGGACATGTTGGGGGGGTACCCCTCGGTCTCATTTCTTGCTGGGTATATCCAAGTTGCCCGCTCGCGTATTGTTACCTAATAATGGAATACAAATCAGTTGATCTTTAAACTTGAACCCTTTTTGGGGGAGGGGGGCTACAGTATCTCACAGCCAGTGGCATGAGTTTGTACCGCCAATTCGTAACCGTACGGATCTCTGGAAGTGCCATCCAACTTCTTCAGATACCGAGATAATTTTTCTTATTACATGTAAGTCTACTTAAAAATGTGTTTATAGTCGATTTAACGAGATAAATGATGTAGTCAAGTCGACTTCCAAATTATAGTAAGTCGACTTGGGAGATATTTCATGACATTAGGCCTAAGTCTACTTTCGGAATTCCTTATGTTGACTTGGAGAGATTGTTTATGTAGTTAAGTCGACTCCCTTATTTGGCGAGACGACTTAGCGAGATAACTTTAAGACTGCTTTTGGAATTTGCGATGTCAACTCGGCGAGATAATTTATGTTGTCAAGTCGACTTTACAATTGTGGGAAGACGACTTGGCAAGAAAATTTATGTAGTCAATCCAAATTCCTAGTTCTGGTAGGTCGACTTGAAAAGATAATCTATGTCAGTGAGTCGACTTCCTAATTCTAGTAAGTTGACTTGGCGAGATAATCTATGTCGTCAATCCTGCTTCTAAAACTCACTGTGTGGACTTGGAGATATAAATTATGTTGCAAGTTGACTTCATAATTCTAGTTAGTCAACTTGGCGAGATAATCCATGTCATGAAGTGTACAACATGCAGGCATGAACTGAGTACTCACAAGTGAATGTGACCTGCAGCGTATTTTCTCGCCAAGTCGACTTGCTAGAATTTGGAAATCGGCTTGACATCAAATTTATTTCGACGAGTGGACATAATGAATTCTGAAAGTAGACTTGATGACATGAATTGTATTTCCAAGTCGACTTACAAGAATTAGGAATTCGATTTGAGTATTTAATTTATCTCACCAAGTTGACACAAGCAAAATCCGGAAGTAGACTTGACAACAAAAATTATTTCTCCGAGATGACATACCTAGTTCTGGAAGTAGACTTGATGACATAAATTATCTCGCCAAGTCGATATAGGGAACTCTGGAAGCAGGCTTGATGTCATAAAATATCTCGCGATGTCGACTTACTATACTTAGGAAATCAACGTATATGTAACTACATCATTTATCTCGTTAAATCGACTAAATACGCTTTATAAGTCGATTTACAAAGATAAATTATCTCAATATCTGAACAAGTCGAATGGCACTCACAGAGCGCCGTATAACCGTTTTCAAGGAGAGCCAAAAGTCTATCCGAAGAGTAAAATCCAGGTTCCAAGGAAATCGCATTCAAAGTTGGTCTCTTTAGCAAGTACCGGTAAATATCTAAACGTGAGGTCGTCAGCATAACGGATGTTGACCAGGATATCATCGAAGACTGGCGGCTATTAACAACTTTGTATAAGCATTTCGCCACAAACGACAAAAGCAAGTATTTTCTGTGTAATTCCAAAGTAAACCAATTCAACTGACGCAATCTTTCCAAGCAAGGAATGTCCATTCTGCGTTACTTAAGAACAAGAATCTATGAGAATTAAGCCACTTGATTTGAAGGCGAATTCCTTGGCTGGCGGGGGGGGTATCTGGACCGCTAACTTTGGTAATTGGTTTCCTGAGCTCCGCAAATGCACTCAAGCGGTATAAATGGGGCACAGGTTCACTGGCAGTTTAAAAAAGCAGGTAACTTGAACTTTTTACTGTACATGTACAACCTCTGGAGGATCTAGTTTGTTATGACGTCAAAACGCGATGCATTATCCAATATGAAATGTCAGAAAAGGAATAGATGCCAGCGTGTCAAGTAGACAACATTAACGGTCCTGAACAACATCACTGGAGCGCCCTGTGGACTGAACTACCCCGCGGGTATTTCTTCTATAACATTGTCAATGTCATTATGTGCAATAGCCAAATATTCATGAACTGCCACCATGTGCAGCAAGGCATGAAATGGCACAGACACTCATGGGGGCTTAGGCCAATTAATGAACTAAAGAACCTGCACAATGGGCCAGTATGTGCTGATGACGTCACACTTTGTGAAGTGCACTTAGGGCTTGCAGTCCACTGAGCTCCATGGGAACGTGCACATAGCGTCACAAAGGTCTATTAAAAATTCAAGATTTATTTCCTGGGTTGGTTGTTACTCCAAAAATATTCAGACCGACACTTTCTGGATACATGGTTACACTCATCTCTGAGATTCACCTAACGTGTCAAGTTTATACAATTTTGAATAAAAAATTACATACAAATGTTACAATTCTAATTCGGTCGAGGGATTTTTTTTTTCTCAATATAATCACAGTCCTTGCCGTCACTGGGCCATTGTTAACAATAGTTCGACTAACTTTGATCGACGCATGTTAGTCGACGATGGCTGGACTACATGTATATGCAATGTAGTTCAGTCAAATATTAGCGACCAGCCTATAGCGGTTGGTTGCGTCGTTGGTTGTCATAAACCGTTAATAACAGAACAATGACCAGTTATAAGAAAAATGCCGGAAAAAACAGGACGTCACTCGTAAACGATCGTTTTCACTTTTATTTTTGCTATTTTGTCCTTCCTGCGGCCACTTTTTCTCTCCTGCGGCCTAATGACCTGGCAACGGTTGACTAGGGTTGTTCGTAGTTCAACTTCACAGCACATGCGTTTGACACATCATGAACCAACTACTGGTAAACTAATGGTCCTTAATCGAACTTGCCCACTGACGGACGAAGCCACGAGTCTCATGACTACGTGCAGCTACGCACTCGCGTTGGCACGACTGATAAGGCACAAAAGGACGGCGCAAATTTACAAAAAATTTGAAAGATGCCACACTTCTCTGAAAAGTATATCGTTGTCAGGGTGTCGAGTAGTGCGCCCTCACCACTTCCGTGTTCTCTCTTATCAATAGACGTCACCCTGATATTACTATTACTGAGTATTAGTTCATTTTCATAAATTATTTTGGATAGTCTGGTGCCCCGACTGCCCTTTAAATCAGCGATGTCTAGTTAAAAATATAGGCCTATTCAATTCATGTCCGCGTGATGGGATTAAAAAACGATAGTTTTCAAAATTAATGTAAAAATCTCATCCAGAAAATATCCAGTATCACATTTTCTTTCACATCATAATGAAAATGAAAAAAAGGTTGAATGTTGATTGTTGAAGAAAACTGGAAGCAATACCTTACAGTGAGCGTTAAACGTGTAATACACGTATTAAAAAAATGAAGGGCATGTTTAAATACCTTGCTTTTGCTGTACCGATTAAGGATATTCAGGATATATATAAAAAAATCGCATCGTAGCAGAACACGTTACCGGTGAACCTTATCGAGTTATCATGGTATGGGCCCCGAAAAGTACTTTAAAATGGTCTCTGAGGCTAAGAACGGCTGAACATCAAGAGATGTACTATACATGTATCTGGATAACATCTTATAAAAACAAATTGGTAACAAAATCGCGTAAAAACGATTGTTTTCCCCAAAATAGAAACGTTTCTAGACATGGATTTCATGAGAACGAACTGGAGAATAATTATCATCTCGAACAAACGAACATATATCTCGTAAAAAACGAAGTTGATAAATACATAACTGTATTTCATGAATACGAACTTGGAAAAAATAAACTTCACTTTTTAAAAAATATGGCTCTTCAGGCTTTCGTTCATCAACCTATTACATTTAAACTATACTTTAAAAAGTTTATAAAGGTCAGGCACAAGGGCATATGACCATCTGCTTAACTAGGAGAAAAGGGAAGTACGCCTCATTTTGGAAGATTTTGGCCGAGGCTCCGTTCCCCAAAAAGCTTTAACGAGCCATGCATTGGCCTCGCGACGGGCGGTAAGATCACCCTGAAAAAGCCCCCCCCCCGAAAACTTGAAGTGTAGGAAATAGCAAGTATTAAAACGACTATAAGCACACGTCAAAAAAATTAGGCAAATGTAAAATACATAAAACTTATAATAAAAACAGTTTAAATTAGATTAATACAAAACAGTAAAAATAATAACTCATAAAACTTTCGGTGTCCAAGCTCTAAAAAAAGAATACAAAATTTGCGTCAATCTAAATGGGCCCATGAATCTCGGACAGATTTCAAAATACAATCGACAATTCTTCAGCTGTTTTTTATATTTAGTTAATTGACGTGAAAACATCATAAGTGATATTTGAACTGTTTTCCTCCAATTGTAGCACTGTGATTTTTATCATCCAAAGCGATTCTAGTATTGGGGATCAAAATGTGTTTGTCAGTGGCGCTATTCAGTGGGCCCTCTTGTACACAAAATCAACAACGATGTTGTGAAGCACTATATTATACATAGCAGTCATGATTCATTTTAAAATGTGTGATCTCTGTAGACTTGAAAATACAGTGAATATGAGCGCTGTTCATACCTTTGTGCAACAATATTTTAAAAGCAAAGTAGGAACACAGAAGAAGAACAGAAAACTATACTCGAATTGCGAACAAAAATTACCTCTGTCTGCTAAGCTTGCAGCTGCTGTTCTCACCCCTTAATCGCATAACCTGTCAGCCGTCAGAGAGAATTTTCACGCTCGAAACCAAAAGGCGTTCACCGATGTTTTGCTGAGTAGATGTAACTTAGTACATGCACATGTAGGTCCCAAGAACAGGAAGAACAATATCAGCTCACAAAATACATCAGAAGATGATATCCACGACGGTTTTGAGGATCAAACGTTGGCAGTGATTGAAATTGGACACAAGCACGCAAATTTTGGGAAACGAATCCGTTCGACATCAGACCTGATGAACAATTTCACTTGGGTGTACCACGGGTGTACCACGACCAGTAATGATTCTCATCCAATCCACAGCGCTAGCATCAAGGTTGATTTCGAGTATTGACAACATGTCCACATGCACTGGCACGCCAATTTGTCCTTAACACTACGGGTTCACTGCAGTGTCATTAAGAACCCGTGCAGGTACACGTGAGACACGGGATAGGTTGCAATCGTGTGTTTTGCTCACATGACATACGACGTGACAATCGCTCAACCGCGCTGCACGTGTTCGGCAACGTGAATGCGATGCCGGCCATGTACATGAATCGCGCGTGCTCACAAAGCAAAACAAAGAGGCCGTGGCCTGACTAGACTTGATTCAAGTTCAATAAGTGCTGTAGATGTACACGTACATCGTCGCTTGATGCTTTAGCAAGTCGACACCACAAGAACCTTTCGTACATGTTCATGTACTGTACATGTACAGCGTACACGCATGCAATGCGGTGCTTGAGTTGAAAGACGGTGGAGGATTACTGGAGGCAGACAGATCCCTTTGTCGATGGTTGAACATAAAACATTCAAATTAGCAATGTTTGCAGACAGTTTCATTATCTAGTTTACAGGTTTCTGGTTTTCCCTAGTTTACGTAGGCTGTTTGTGCTTTGTTTAGTTTCTGATAAAATACACTTTTAGATTATCGATTCTATTTTTCTTAAGCGCGACCTTTATTTTTCTTTGTTGTTTACTTTAGTTTTACTTTTTCACTTTTAATGTTTTGTGTTGTTTTGTTTAGACTATCTGTTGGTGTCGTGTCAGATTTGCGAATCGATGGACTCGATCGGATCCAGCCTCGTTTCAATTTGTGACACTTCTTTTATATGAGAAATGAGGGAGTG
This sequence comes from Acanthaster planci, assembly GCF_054643075.1. Lineage (NCBI taxonomy): Eukaryota > Metazoa > Echinodermata > Asteroidea > Valvatida > Acanthasteridae > Acanthaster > Acanthaster planci. The sequence goes on from NC_141777.1 coordinate 34,309,521, forward strand.
GACCACATTCTTAATGTATCGGCAAATGTAATTTAATTCTTGTATAGGAGAAGACGAAATATACATGTAAGGTTGGTCTTTGACAATGAGTCATTGATTTAAAGAAATCAAAGAGGATTAATCGAAATCAAGCAAAACAGATAAAAATATTTCCAAAGCACTAATAAGAAGCGAAAAAAGTTCTAATTCAATAAGCTTGACTAGATGTTCTAGGCAAGGACGGTACCGATGTTTCTGAGGCGCTGCTTTATCGTTCCGTCAGACTTTCGCCATATTTGATTTTAAGCGATTCTGAATAAATCCAAGCTTTACAAATCGATAAGTAAAATAAATAAACTACATTTATATCTAGAAGATGAAAAGTTGACTTTTGCGTTAATGGTTAGAGACGTTATATGCTACTGGGCTTTAAACACATCTAGCATGTCTGCAGAAGTTCGAAAATACATCACTTGTTATTTTTGCAGGCAATGGAAAATATGAATAAGACGAAGAAGTAGTAGCCTATTTATAAAGAAGGGATATAAACAAGTAAATAAAGTTTGAGAGTATTTGAATTAAGATTAAAAATAAAATGGATTTAAACGTGACAATTACCTGTGTAGGCCTAGGCGAAGACGAAAAATACACGTAAGCTTGGTCTTTGATAATGAGCGGATGGTTTAATTAAACAAATCACAGAGTTCCAGACGATGAAGGCGCTCAATTAATTTGAATTCAAATAGCCTGAAAAGATCACAGACAAAACAAGTGATAAACCAAAAATGGGAGGGATATGTTTGTACTCGCCACTGGGTTTTGTGCATAAGACACTCATGTACAGCGCTGAAATGCCTCAATAAAAATTTACAACCCTCCAAATCTCCTCCGAATAAACCGAATTTAGTTTTCAACCTCCAGGACCACGCGATTGTACCGGTTTCTGATGCATAGCAATCGCATCTACCTTGCGGCAGCATCCGGCCACTCTTAACCTGCTTATTTGAAACAAACATACACCGGAACTTTCAACAGTTGTTTGTATTGACATTTACAATTGGAAGGTTAGACCTGCCGCTTGAGGTGTTGTAACTGACAAATCTTACATGGTTTCTTTACGGTGGGCCTTGATATAAGGAGCAAATGACGTGCTTCGACAAAACGGTGAAGTGTATACAACCGATGTTTGACATCCCTGGGTCTTTAGGCCAAATTTACCATCAAATTACAGATCTATTGGAATATTGTAGTATTATTTCCTTTTTTTCTAGTTTAAACAAAATAAAAAAACGAGTTAATCGGATTGTGAATGGAGGAGGATGCCAAGCGACAAATATTTGACGTTGGATGTTCTGTTATTATAGTTTCTTAGATATCACCATTGTATGTTCGCATATGACTTTGTATGACAGGAATAGCCTATTTCTTTAATATAGGCGGCGTTCTTCTAAAAGCTGCTTATCAGCCTTGTTTTCATCTCCTTGTGTAATCATGACTTGTCATCTTCTCCTTGCAATTTCGAGTTCCAACCTAGGAACCCTCCAGCCTAGCCAATTTGATCACCCCCAAGGAGTAAGCCTCAAAGAAATTGACCAAACATTTGATTGTTATAGTTTCAGTAGTCTTCAATGTGCGTACATAGGCCGAACGTTTTGTTTTCATGTATGACGCCACCTGCTCATGTTACCAATTAACTGGAGGTCCACAATATCAGGAAATGTTAAGATCCCTTCAAAGGGGTAACCTCAGAAATATCGACCAAACCGCTCACTTTTCCACTTCGACTTATTCTTAGCATACGGGTACCTGTTAATGGTTCTTGCTAAAATGGGGGAACATGCCCCTGTTGTCCTTTAATTAATAACTATATGTCGGCCATGATACAACATCTGACAAAGGGGCTGTCCATAAAGACCGTACATGTACCCGCGAAATGCCGACTTTTCAAACCCCTTGTTCGCATACACATTCCACAGATCTTTTGACTTCTCAGGATACCTTGCTTTAGCATCATCAAATGTCATTGCACATCTATTGTAGTACTGACTACTGTTACACACACGTCGCTTCGAAATTCTGGAAATAAATGACCAAAGGTTTGATATCGGTATTTCTTTATTCACGGCCCTGGAAAACATTAACTCGGCAGTTTAAAAAAAGATGTTTTTGAATAAAACAAGAAGTAACGCCTTTTTTCCATCTTATGCACGAAGTTATTTTACACCTTATGTTTAAAGCGAGGGAAAATAATTATGTTTACTGTTTACCGAAAATGGGACACTTGGGAGACATTCCCTAGGAACGTGCCCAAACTTTACTGTACCATAATTAAATATTCCCTAATCTAATCTGAACCAAACCTTGTATGTTTTCAATTTAGACCCTAATCTATCATCTCTCAAAATTTTAACGGTAAAATTCGGCCTCCTTCTGGTAGTTGGAGCATTAGGGAGACTTTGAAATGTCTTCCAGATAAATAAGCACGTTGCCGCAACGTGCCCTCTCATCCGGTGTGCTGTGTTTTTTTTTCCAGTCGCAAATACGTATGCAAGGGGTCTGGTTCTGCATTTGGCGGGGTCCAGGGGTAAAATACGAGGGATCGAATATACAGAGGAGACTGGTTTGATCCACATGTTCAACGCATCACAGCTGCACGGAAGGGGTGTGTATTTTTCAGTATTTCCTGCAAGCGCAATGCGTATATGCTAAATTACTTTGACAGAATGGCCACAACGAAGAGCAGGCGTTTTTACAAATGCCGCTGTCATTACTAGATATAGAGGGATCCCAATACGACGCTTTTAGCGTCGATCTGCGCACTTCCGCGTTTGAAAACGAGGCTGTATGTGCCAGCTTCAATTCTTAATACGATCAGACGATTGAAAGTAAGGAGTCAAGACACAAAATACATAAAGGTATTTTAAATTCAGACTTTTCAGGCTGAAAATTTTTGTGGAAGAGTCTTTCAGGATGATTCGACACGTAAACTCCAAAGAAAAATAACGACAATTGACCGCGAACTAACGTACCTGCGATGGTCGTGTATCTTGTGCAGTGGGCGTGGTTTAAACTGAAGTGGCGTCACACTTACGAACCGGATACTCCATGTACTGTGTGGACTCCGCGGGCGGGCATTAGAACTTCGGTTCTAATGCAGATGTGCGCAGACGGCGCTAATGTGGAATCCGCCCTCTATTGAGCCAGATAATTACGAGTCAGTCCGCCCCTTGCCCGACTTTGGTCCGTGCGTGGGACCCAATGCTCCTCTTTTGCCGATTCCGTACAAAGGATACGACCCACTTCTCAGGTAGGCCTACCGTATCTTCTGTGATATTGTGCCTGTATCCTTCAAAACTGACACTACACAGACGGACGCCGTGACCGCAACGAAATGTCCGTGAAAACCACTTCGACGGAGGCAAACGGACGTCTGCAGTAACTCGTGATCATGTGATGTGGGAATTCATCACACCAACAAAGTAAACCACAACGGCATTCACTGCGCATACATTTTCCCCAAGTGTCCTTAATTAACCAAAGGAATACAAAGGAATGTCCACACTGTATGTAAAACAGGTATGTGTGTATGTGTGGGCTGCGAGCATTCTATCTCAGGCTCTCCGTCTACAGAGACCAATACCATCTGCTTAGCCGTTTTGATGTGCTCAGATATCCAGACTCTGTCGCACACTTCATGTTGCAACTTAGTCGGGCAGCGTTTTCTCAAGCCGTGTAGTGCAGTTTCTGCTAATTTATGAACATTAGAATCCTGAGGTTTCAACTAAGGGGCTCGGCTCTTATCCTTTGTTTGGGTATTATAGATCTAGGGTGGGACAGTCTAATTGATAAGACTTACCTGGCAGGTAACCACTCGGTAGCTCAGTCTACCACCCTGAAGAGCAGTTAGGCCGAAGGAACTACTCCTAGCAGTGGCGTAAAATAAATGATGACTTTTGCCCTGGCCATCTACACATACATGTACCTCAGGTAGGACAGAATAAATTCTTAACTATGAATTCGCTTGAAGTAATTTCTAGAGTGTAAATTTTGAAGGGCGTATTTACCAGATAGAGAAAACAAGCAATTTTCTGACTTGAGATCAAACAAACTATTTGTGGAACCAGTTTGGGAAACCAGACTTGCAAAGCAGTATTCATTGATAGCATGTGTAATTCCTGAAGGGACCGATACACAGTGTGACTTTATTGTCCATTACCGAACAGGTGTAAAAATTTAAAAACAGAACAAGTGTAATTAAGTGTGTTTCCGTAAAAGTCCTGCACGTACCCAAGTGTAATTAAAAATGAGACGACGCTCTAACGTTGGTCTACACTCTAAAAATTCCCGGGTCAGATTGACCCAGAATTGGGTCCAATTCGGCGTGACCTTTTCTGGGTCAAAATGACTCCCCTTTCCGGTCGTATTTGACCCTTTCTGGGTCGTAATTTGACCATGCCATGCCGAATGGGACCCAATTCTGGGTCAATCTGACCCAGGGGTTTTTAGAGTGTAGTGGCGCAGTGGTGAGACTTTTCTGTAGTTCCAGAATTTAAAGGGAGCTGGATTTGTGTGGCTAAGGTACTCGTTCAGGTTTTATCAAAAGATTTAACATCGAGGCTGAGACAATACTTTAATTATCTTGTCCACTATTGTCACAATATTGTGATCAGTGTTTTTTTAAATAAGTTATTTGAATATAAAAGTTTTGTGTGTTAATTTACTTGAGTTGACGACAGCTTGACAGGGTGAATGGTAGAGGATACTGTGTTTGAATGGTTTTTCAACCCACAAAAGCTGATTCTGGTATTTATTTGTATAAGAAAGTGTATTGATATGATGAAGATTCATTACAGGCAAATTTTCGGTTTGCGTATACGGTGTGCACTGGTTTGCCCCCCCCCCATACGCATGGTATGCGCAACGGCACAAACCCAAGTCCCCCCTTCGTGCGCGCGTACATACTTTATGAACGGCCCCTGACCCCTATAAACATGTAATTGTTATTGTCACAGGGCAGATAACGCTTTATTCATGTGAACAAGTTCACGTTGGCTTTGTATCCAAAATGTAGCGCTGTTTCTTGTGCTATTTGAAGGAATAATTTACTTTTATTGAAAGAGATGTCTCGGCTGAAATAATTCAGTTTTATATTTTGAGTGTTTGAAGGGGCTAATTTAATAGCATGAGCTACACACCATTTCTTTGCCAATTGATAACAACACTTACTAAAGAACTTTGATTACCTGTGCTCTCCACTTCTGTTGCTGTTGAATGCGAAATTCACCTTTTTGGCATCTGCTCGGATGCTGACGTAGGTGGCTGGGGTGAAAGCACGCTAGCTTGCGTGTTGGTTTTCGTATTCACCGTCTGTCTAAATCCATGACAGGCTGTCACTACATGTATTCTAGCGGGCTCAAGTAGTGCAATTGAAAGGGATGAACCTGATGAATAAAGGCTAGAATCAATCAAGCCAAGATCATTAAGCAGTTCGTCTGAGTGTTGAGGATTCCTGAGGAGTACACATCCTCACCCTGAGGTGGAGTCCTGTTGTAACGTAAAAGTATGTATATCTATTGCAACTTTACTCCGTGGCTTTTCTGGATTCGAACCCACTCGTGCTGTATGGCATGAACTTATTCAAATCACAGAAGACCACATTTTCCTATTTGTTTTTTAATAATCACAACGCGACTTACACAACGTGGCATAATCAATATGAATAGAAAACTTAAATAGGACTATCATTAGAAGAATTACATATCATTTGCACAATTTACATCTGTTAACCAGTTACAAAATTACAACACATAACTTACAATCAACATCAATTTTAACCTTGTTAACATTTCATCGCATCACTAATACATTAAATAATCCTTGGACCATACAGGCAATTGTTTCAACCTCTTACTACGTCTTATTTCGTTTTCCATAACCTCTGGCACATCTGCATGTTTTTTCATATCATCAAGAGAATCGGTTGGTTTTTCTTCCTTATCCTGACTTTCTGCAACTGGAACAAAATCACTGACTACTGGATCGTTTAATGGGTTCACTTGTTCTTTTGGCCAAAATCAACTTATTCAGGTTATTGTCTCCCATCAGTTGTTTGATACATATAAGCACTCAGTTTCCTTAGAATTTGAATAGGTTCACAGTACTGCAGTTTGCCTTTAAGTACGATACCAGATTTTCTAACTCGTACCCGATCTACTTAAAAAAATTGCACTTCTTTCGCTTTTTTTCTTCTGGTCAGTGTGCTGCTTGTATTTACGTTGGTTAAGCTGCACTTGTTGCCTTGTTCTTTCGTCAACCTGTTTAGCTGCTTTCACCTTCTTATTCATTTTCCATCCCACAATATCTAAACCTGTTCTAATTTATCTTCCATGTAAAGAATTGAAGGTGCTATGCCCGTTGTTGCACGAGGAGTGGCTCTATACACAGTGAGAAACTCATACATTGCTGTTTTCCCAGACTTATTTGAAATAACTGCAGTTTGGATTGTGTTTTTCGCCACAGCATTGAAACTTTCACTTGCACCGTTACTTTGCGGATAATACAAAGATGAAAAAATATGCTTAATACTTCTCCAATTAAAAAAATCTTCGAAATCCCGGGATTTAAATTGCACTCCATTATCTGAAACGAGTTCATTTGGATATCCTTCTCTGCTGAAAATTGTTTTTTAAAATTCTATCACTGTGCCAGTGGTTGCCAATGAAGTAAATCAATTTCTGGCCACCTACTCTAATAATCGATCAAAGTAATGGCATATTTACGATCGTTTTGAGCTCGATTAAAAGGCCCAACAATATCTGTTGCAACTTTACTCCATGACTTCTATTGATATTTCACAAGGAGTAGTGGAGCAAATCTCCTATGCTTTTGGCATTGTATTGGCAAGTAACACGATTCCTCACAATTATGGTTTCCACTTGTTTGTCCATTTTGGGCCACCAATACAGTTCTCTCAGGCGTTGCTTAGTATGAGTGATGCGCTGATGGGATTCATCAGCCAAGTTTACAATAACTACTGTAAGTTCCCTTTGAACAATAATTCTATAGTGACTCGTTTACACACCATCACGGACTGTTAGTTCATCTTTAACTTAGTGATGAAGTATCATCATTTCTACTTCAACATCCTTTTTCAACAAAACGTATTTTTGTACATCATCCTTTTGACTCATTTGCGTCAGCCTTTCTACGGTAACACTTTTGACATATAGAACTACTTGACATATCATTTCATCCTCAGTGTCATGCTCACATTCTTTAGCTTTAACTGGTAATCTTGACAACCCATTGGTAAATTTGGTTTGACTACCTCGTGCGTATTGCACATCAAAATCAAACTTCTTAAGCCGACACGCCCAACGAGCAATATGCATGCATGCCACGTCGATCTGTCTTTTTACTGAGTAAGGTTACTAAAGCTTGATGATAAGGACAAACTTAAGACCCCACAAGAACGTATTCCACTTTTCACATGCCCACACACATGCGAGGGCTGCTTTTTCACTCGCAAAGTATTTCTTTTCGGCATGAGCTAGACTTCAGCTTGCGTATTCTAGTAACAATTACATTTCCATTCTTCATTTGCGAGAGAACAGCACCTAAATCGTACATGGATGCATCAGTTGTTACAAATGTTTCTAATTCTGGGTCATATATGGCTAAACATGGACCTTTACTAAATTCTGACTTCACTTTGTCAAAACTCTCTTTAGTAGCAGCAGACCAAACAATTTTAGTGTCACTTTTAATAAGAGATCTCAATGGTTCAACAATAGTTGCAAATGAGGGAATGTATTTGGTAAAATATCTTGCAAGTCCCAAGAAAAATTTCAGGCTGAGTTTAGAAAATACACACTTTTCCAAGTTAAGTCAAATGCGATACCTTTGTAGTCTTCTTCAAACATTCTTCAAATTTTCATCATGTCCTGTTTGCGTTTTACCGTACACAATAACATCATCCAAAAACATTGAACCCCTTTCAAACCATCCAGTGCAATGCTAATCATTTTCTGAAATGTTGATGGAGTTGACGACAAACCAAAGCACACTCGTTTGTACTAAAATAAACCTTCATGTGTCAAAAATGTAGTAAGCGGTCTAAGACTCTTCGTGCAGCATTAACCTGGTGATATGCATGCAGCAGTAAATCTAACTGTGAACAGACAGTCGAATTTTTAAATTCACATAGTGTGTCGTCGATTTTCGGCAAGGGATACCGATCAGGTACAACAGCTTTATTTATCTGCCCCAGGTCTAATTCGCAAATCTCCAGATTTTTATATGCAACTTATATGGGTAAAACCCACTTCGATGAATCGATTCTCTCTATGATACCTCCAAGTTTATTTCAAGGTCTTTTAACTTTGCAGAAACCTTCTCCCTTACTTCAAAGGGTAACCGGCTTAATGTTTGACATCCACTGGTTGCACATTCCTATCAACTTTAACCTTGTGAACGAAACCTTTGACCCAGGAAGTGCTTCTGACTGATCAAACAACTCACTACACATGTACATTTGGCAGCAATTTCAGTTTCGATTGACGGTTTCGTATCATTACAAAGTACCACCGTTAATATTAATTTGCAATGCCTTCATTAGATTTCTTCCCATTATATCTGTACCCTGTTCAACAACATACATATTCATTGTGGACGAAAGGGTGCCAAATCGACAATGCATTCAAAACATCCCAATGTCTTTATTGTATGCTTCGTAAATAATAAAAGCGTTTGGTGTTCAACTGGAGAATGTAATGCGTCAATCAGAAATATCTGTCAAATGTTTTTCGTGTCAAAATAGAAACACCATACCCTGAATCTACCACAAATGTAATCGGTACACCATTTACCATGACCTACCATTGTATAAGATGAGAAATCTTCACAGGCTCGTCGATCATCAGCACTTGCACGTAGTCCTCTTTGTCACAGTCATCTGCAATTTAGTGAACTTATCTGCCAGTCCTTCGGTCTTGGGTCCCACTTTTCGCAATAGTAGACGACCGACATACAACCGCAAAATATCCTGTTTTACCGAACTTTGTTACAAGTTTTGTGTTTCGCTGGACACGACGAATCATTAGCAAAATGATTGAAGGAGTTACGTCGGAAACGGCGTTTCCGCTGCAATGACGTTATTAAAGCGTTGGCTCAAAATGGTTCTTCAGGATCTGTGGGTCTGTTCCTCCTGGAGAAGAGCCAGAAGAATGGGGTAACGTGGATGGAAAAGATTCTCAGACCTTCATCAACAAGGCAAGATAGAAGTGGGCCTTCTTTCGTGATGGACTGAAGTCATCGTCACCACCAATTGCAGTTATGTAGGTTCACCAGGGATTTGCAGAAAGGGAGGGGGTTGGAGTATGCCAGCAAACCTTCCAGGTGCCATGGTTCTCAATCCTCGTCGCTAAAATGTAACGTAAAAGCAAGTAAGAACGGAACAAACGCAAGATGGCGGTGCAAGAACTTCAACAACCTTTTTTGTTGTGTTGTTTTTGTTTTAATGGTGCTTTCAGCTACTTATTCATAACCTTTATTAATCAGCATCACATTACGAAGTTAGGAGGAAGGTCCAGTTTCAGAGGCATGCAGGAGAAAACTGTGATTCCCGGGCCTCATTGGTGCAAACCCAGGAAGGAACCGCTACGCTAACCCGCTCCCCCAACCATAGAACTTTTTATTATGAGACACACCCTTTGACAGTGAGTTTAAGAAAAGGAAACTGAGATGAATTCCTTCGTTCTTGGACGTGGATATGTATTGCAGCGTGTCCCGCTGCACAGGGTTCGACGCTGTAAGAACGACACACTGGTGCAACTCACTGTTCTGGTCACAAAAATCTCTGCTTTATTCTGTCGCAATACTGACAGCACCACAATGTCCTCTTCCGACAAGCTCTTTTCCCAACATGGCGCCTGGCGGCAGGGACTGCGCAGGCACGAGGCGGGAAAACCGCGGGCCGTTCGCAACCAGCGCGGGCAGCCAGCCAACTCCATGTGGGTCCGAGCTGGCGCCCCCACCGGCCGGACCCGCCGGCGCTACAGTATTTTGGAAATTGGCAACCACCATTAATATTTGGTTGCTTTTGCCTGTCTCGACCTAACCTCATTGTCCTTCGACATGCCCCCATTCCTTTCAACACAAGACTCATCTCTGGTTCTCATCGCTCTCAATGCAGTCCTGATTACGTCTCTCTGTCCTCTTAAAGTCTCAACTGCAGCGACGATTCTGGCACATTTGTCATTAATATCTTGGGGTGGCGATTTGTAAACATGGTTTTCAAGATGTCCCCAAGATGTCTCAAAGAATCTGGGGTGCCGGTCAAGGAACCACTGGCAAAATCTTAGTCGTCTGGGTAGATCTGAATCAAGGAGTTCGTGTCGCCTGTGCATCTTGTAAAGTACATTTGGATGTGTAATCTAACAATCTTGTGGAAAGAGCCTGGGATGGCGAAATTCCTCGCCCATTTTGCCTGGCAGACACATGCGGGTCTCTTTCTAGCAATTCACGGACAGCCCTTATGTTTGCATCTAACCTTGCCGTTCGTCGTCGTCCTGAGCGACCCTCTCCCACCCTTTGGTACTTTCGGATGCTTTTCCAAATTGTCGACTTGGCGGGAATGACCAAGTCCATCTGCTACTTGCTGGAGGCTTCCAGTCCTCAACCACTCTATTTGTTACCACAAACACACGCTGCTCATTCAATTTAAGTTTATAGGTTTTGTTGTTCAACCATTAATATGTTTCCCTACAATACACTGGACTCCGAGTGGGACCAGCAGAGGGGGGCATTTTTCCCAGCAACAGGCTCCTTTGGTAGGAACCGCACAAAAATGGTAGGTTCACCAAATGCATGCGTTGCGGTGGCGTCGCTACTACAGATGTAAATGAGCACTGTACACCAATAACGGTTCCGCTTTTGAACTGATGAGGGGGTGCTTCTGCTCAAGGCAGATATAGGCAGCCCTGTCGTCAGTTGCGGGCGTTGGGGGGGGGCAGAACTAACTTGGGGCGCATTACAAGAAGAAAAAGTAATTTTGATGCTGACGGGGCAGCTGCTCGCCAGGGATGTGGCCTCTCCGCAGCGGGGAGCCCACAATACGTCTGTGCCTAGTTATATAGATGAATTTGACTGAACATCTCGAAATCGACTGAGCAAAGACTAAATTCAGCACGATGTACATGACCATATTAGGTGAGACGAATTATATTGAAATCTGACGACATGGAATGGACACACGTTGAAAGGTTTGACCATTTATCACTCAGAATGAGCAGAGACTAATATTGTTGCATTTGCAAGTTTCAAGCTTCAAAATCTTCGTAGCGTTTGACTAAACAATGTGTGGGTATTTGTTCAGCCAATTACAGACAGTAATTCAAAATGATTATGCATGAGGCATGTTATTTTACAACCACTAACACTTTATTACATTTGCGTGGTTTCTGAACTAAGATGAACTCAAACAACATGAGCCTCATTAGAACGGTTGGGAGAGTTTTCCTTGGTTTTGTTACTTGGACATTTCTACAGTCACGTTTTAAAATTTTGCTTCAAAAATCTGATCCGTACAGATTTTTTTGCGTTTTATAATGATTAAAAGAACATTAAGGAGAATTCTTTATTATTTGGCGGAGGGATAGACAGAACACAGATATTTAACATTCTTAATTAATTGCATGTTTTTGTAAATTTTAACATCTATGTGAAATAATTTTTATAAGTCGAGCAAAATAAAGAATAAGAACATCTTCGTCATAGTTCTATATGTAATGTACATAATTCTATTCCATATGGTTTCATTTACAAACTTTACATCACAATTTATATGTTACTTTGACAGGAAGAATACTACAGATCTGTATTTTTTTCATACAGTGCATAAGTCTACTGCTAGACAAGACAAAGTACAAAGCGGCACTCAGCATTTCGGCAAGAACAAATATATTCAGTTGCTTTATGTCTACTGAAAGGAAATACGATTAACGTTTTACCTTGGGGGGGAACGAAAACTCAGACGCGGTGAAAGTGCTTTTTTAACCAAGAATCTAACTCGAAACGTCTTTGTGTGATTGATGTAGGTGTCTTACATATCTGTGTTCGAACGCAAATCACTTAAACATCTGCTTCGTACTAAACCCGTGTTCGGAGGAGGCGCGCTCCTCGACCAACATAAAATACTACCGAGACTCCCTAGGGTGATAACCGAACCTGGCGGGTTTATCAAGTCTGCATCGCTCGAAATAACGACAGCTTACCAATTGCAAGCGGTTGTTGTCGCCGATTTGCATGAGCTTAGAGATGTACTGTCACACCAAATAAGGTATTGTATCATTTTGTTGATCCAAATTTTACTTTACACTTGTCTTCAAAGTTAAGGATCCGACGTTGATATTTGCACAAAAAATATCTTCTTTTCTTGTTGGGGGAAGTAACTAATAATACAAACAACTCTTCCTATGCATCACAATTTTAACAACCAATTACCCGAAAAAACTGACTAAAACAAATTACATTCGTTGTCGATATACAGAGGTGATTTCAAAGTCATTGCCATTTAGCTAGGAGAAAAAAGAAGTAGGTTTAGCGTGAGAAACGACATTGGAGACCAAGTGGGGAGGGACGCCAAGAGACTTCATGCTACTTATTTGAGATATTCGCATTTATGTTATTACGCAGAAGTACATTTCAGGAAGTTGTGAACACTGTCAAATACTTGAAAAGAAGAATGAATTGGTTCGTGAATTGACAAAATCTCACATTATGGCCATCCGCAAAGCATGTAATGGCAAGCTATTCTTAAACTCAACATCCGTATTGTGTTGCATTGGGATGCAGTCGGTGTGTTTCATTTGTCACAAAACAATCAATTAAAGAAATTAAATCAATCAATTAAAAGATAAGTACAGATGGCCTATCTGAAACGTGGCTGAATAACTTTACAGATGATAAACAAACGCTCAAATTTCCCCTGCACAACTTGATCTCGAAAACTACTTTTGCTATAAAAAAGCTGTATCTACGTTTCATATCTAGATTGAAACATGCACTATGTAATCAAATTTATTGGCTTCTGGCTTCTATAAGTTCACGAACAACTCCCTTTTATATACGTAGCATGACATTATTTATGTGCAAGTACTGAGGAAAAACACCGTATCCATTCTTTGCAGTTAATGTGTTTCATTTACGGATTTTACTCAAGGTGAACGTAACCACGAATGACTGATTGTACAAAAAGTTCAAAACACAACAAGGCGTCCATTTACTAAAGGGTTCCTCCAACAGTGCCCGAAACTCCTAAGACGTGTGTTATCGCCTTATGTACCAAGGTTCAGCGAAGGTAGGGTGAATTTTAAATCATGCTGAAGTCCGAATAAAATGTCAACCACAAGGCTAATCAACAAAATAAACAATTGCAAACGAATGCTTCTCTCAGAACGTAATCGTCAATAAATAGCAAAGTAGGGATTTATTGTTACTTGTGAATGGCTTCTGATGGTGCGTTATGACTTGATTACAGCACAGCTCAAAACTAAGTCTGGATTGACATGGTGAAAAATATGATTTTAGAGAAGACATTGTTATAGGCATTCACGAATATATCTGCGCGGTTGCTTTCAAATGGAGGCAAGTGAAGTCTTTAGCTCGTACGTAGACGCGGTGTCACCCTCGTGTGGTTTTCATGTAAATTGAACACACGCTTTAAGAAATTCAAAATCTTGTGGAAGTAAACGACGGCAGAAAATGACATCAAACTGTCTTCTGACCTTTTTGTGAGGATATTCTAGAACACAATACACTATTTAAACAACCCATCACCGACGAATATCGCAAGCATTGTCTATACTAACCATTTAATTTAAAGTGCCAAAAGCAACTTGACTTACTTTGGGGAGCTGACATAAACTGAGTCGGACTTGAAACCCAATTAACAAATATGTCAGTTTCGAAGACAGCAGTTTCGAACGTTTTCAGTTTAATGAATAAACTAATAGAGCAATGAACACGCCGTTTACCACTTTCTTTCGAAACTCATTGTGCATGGCTTAGCGAGTACTGGAGCGTGACCGCTGGGCAGCCGAGCGGACGGGAGCTTTTAACTTAATAATAGCTTGGTCTCGCCCCGAGCGAGACCAAGAGAGGGCGCAATTTTTGCTTGCAACGGAGACTCCTTCGGTTGGAACTGCACGTCGCTGGTTCACGAATGATTATGACATGCAAACGTTACGGGCGCCTCGCTACCAACAAAACGAACATTCTCCCCCAACTTGGCTCTTTTCAACCGATGAAGGGGTGCTTCTACTAGGGCGAAGTCATGTTCCGCTTTTATGCGCGGAAATTTTAACTGGATCCAGGTGCACGTATTACACAACCTTGGATCTCGGCTGAGGACGAGGTTATGCGTGGTCTTCACGAAATCAGTGCAATTTAATAAGTGATGGAGAAACAGAATACATACATGTACTGTATTTTCAAGATAGTGTGAATCACAAAGGCCCGAACGGTGGCCAAACAGAACAGGGAAATCCCTTTTGATATTTTTAATTTGGTCAACATTCTTTTAAAAAAAATAATGTTGCCCCGTGCGGAAGAAATAAGGTGGTAATATACCAGGATAATTTAATCTCAATCTAGTTAGCATAATTTTGTCGACACTGGAATCAAACACCCCTCCCAAAAAAATCCTGCTGATAGTAACCTGATCGGACGGGGCGGAGGGTCTGGGTGGGTCTTAATATCGATATCCATATGGAGATTTGCTTTTCCCATACTTCTCCTCAAACAACTGGCTGAGTCGGTTCCAGACCTCTGGGTCTTTCCAGTCGATGTTCTTGTCATCCTGATCCGTCCATCCATCCCACTGGCCTCTCCCTGCAGCATCACCGTAGACATCGTTTGTGCCGTACCAGGAATCACCACCGCCTGGGTAGTAGAACACGTCGGGGATGTCCTTGAGATCCTGCAGGTCCTCGGCCGTGAGGGCTGGCAGTTCGAGGTCCTGTTCTGCCGGCTCTTTGAAGACTTCGTCCTCCATTTCGTCCTCCACCTCCTGGCCGACAGCTTCAACTTCCTGTTCAAACTGCTGCTTTTCCTCATCTTCGATGGCGCCCTCTAGGTCTCTGAGCAACTCAACCTCCTCGGCCAAGTCCATATTTTCCGGCTGGCTTTTGTCTAGCTTCTCTTGCTCCTTCTCCTCGATTTCTTGCTCCTTCTCGGCCTCCAGGACGGCCTTCTTGCAGCTGGACTTGGACTTGGCCTCCTCGATGTACGTCCCCTCCTTGGTGCCATGGAGCACCAGGGTCCACTCGGTCAGTGTGGCGGTGTGAGGACTTCCGTCGGCCATGACCACCTCCAGCACCCATTCGCCTCGCGGGTCCTCGCCCCAGGTGTGGGTGGTCATGAAGGGCCAGCGCTGGAAGCCGTCGATGACATCTTCGTCAGCCGGCCGCTCACTGAGGAGGATACTACGGGTGCCCATGGGGGACGTCAGGTGAATAGTCACATCTCCCCGCCGGGTGCTGTTCAGGGTGATGATGGCTTGGGTGTGCTCCAGGTAATTCACCACGTTGTCCTGGCCATCACAGGCGTCTGTGGTGAGACGTAATACTAGTTTCTCACCAGACATACCGTTTGGCACTTGACTGGAAAAGTGAAAAATGTAAAGGTATCCTGAATATTATCTTTCTCTATCTACCACCTGTTCATCACTGAGTGTTTCTTGATTTGTAAAGCCTTACTTTTATAGGACTGTCCCTGGAACACAAGTACTCAATCACCCAGCCTATTGTGACTTAAGCCACGGATTACCCACAAACGTAAGATTTATAACTGATTTCATTGTACTTACCGTTGTGTCCAATATTAAACACTACGTGTATTGTCTCCAAGTGCATGTGCATTTAAAAAAAAGGTCCTACACTTAGACTAACAGACATTGTATTTTCCATTTTTGACATTAGCCACGCCACCAAACTCACCTGACTCCCTTGTAGGTGGCCCCAGAGCAGTGGAACCGTTCCGGTACAGTCTTCCATTTCTCAGCCAGTTCCACCATGGCCCCTGCGTCCAACACCCCGAAACCGAAGAGGTGGTTGAATTCCAGGCCCACCCCGTTGCACTGCCACTGGTAATTGTCGTCATACAGCTGGTTTCGCTTGGAGGTGAGAACAGTCAGGTGCTGTATGTCCCTCCAGGTCAGGTCAGGGCTGTGGAAAGCAGGTCAATACAAGACTGAGGAACATGGGCGGAGATCTCTGGTCACATTTGGGGTATGATTTCTAAAAGCTCAGTACATGTACATCCTCTATCCCAGGTGAGATCGTGACGTCGGCAAGTGCGGAGTCGGTGGTGCAGGCTGCGGGTACGCGTAGCCAGTGACTTGAAAAGTGGCGATATGATTATATTTGTACCCCCTCACAAAAGACAGATTTCCGCCCATGCTGAGGAGCGGGAGATACTGATATTTAAATTATTGAGTAGGTTTTGCTGCAGTCAAGTGAGAGCTGAGACATGCTGCAGTGATGACAATCTGCATTTGAAAAACAGAACTGGTGGGTTCATTTGAGGAAATACCCTGACTTAAAGAAGGATTTTCCCCGAAAAGATGTGCAAAAGAAACTTTCTCTGACTCGAAACAGTACGGATTGTGGAACTGCAGAACTACAGTGGCTTAATTAATGAATGTTTCAACGACAAGGTGTCAAAGTTACTATAAACTGCAAGAGCATGTTTTCCTGAGAGAACCTTGAGATGAACAGAAAGAATGGCAAGTAACAATCACAGTAGCGCTTCTTCATTTACCAGAGGAAACCGCTTCCCAGTTTACTTTCAATTTGTTTTGAAGTTCATTGTGTACATTGGCTCCATTATTTGGGGCAGTAAAATCACACCTCCTCTACTTACTTGGCTTCGAGCGCCAAAGCGAAGACTCCCGCAGCCTCTGGAGCAGCGGCTGATGTACCCGAGTGAGCTAGCGTGCAGTTACCGTACAGATCTGTCGTAGCCTGTAAATCAAGCAGTAGCACGGTTCATTTCTGTGACAGTTGCCACGAATTCATTGACTTCGGTGGCTATGTGAGCTTTCTCTCACATCCATGCTTAACATGTGCCTTTTTATATCAAACGTTGTTAAAGCACGATGAACCGTCTTCGGAAACCTAGCCCAATTACTGGAAAAATTGAAATGTCCTTTGGCTGAAAATTTGCGATGAGATAGGAGTTTCTCCTTGTAGTAGTTCATGAATATGCAGGATGCGAATGACAAGCTAGGACTGCAGGAAAATCTATCAGTGGTGTCACTGAGCTAAAGCCACATGACATGACCATGACAAACACGAATGAGTAAGCAATACAAATATGCTTTGAACCAATGAGGTCCGTTAACGCTCCAACTCACCACACCAGCTTCAGGATGCCTGTTCCTGCCGTTGCTGAAAGTGGAGGCTAATGTGGACGAGCACGACTCGTCGTAGAGGGCGGTACGCCCGTCGTTTATGGCTGAGTTAATGGAAATGGTCCACATGCTAGACGCGTACCCGTCGCAGTTGCAGTCGTCATTGGGGCCACCATCCCCTGAAGCCCAAACATAGATGCTCCCCTTGCCGCCACGTCCCTTCAGGAAAGATCATACCATAAATATCTTACCCATGCAAATCTCAGCTGTGAAATATTTCTGGCAAGTTGGTCACAGATGTTCACCTTAAATTTACTGTATTTGCGCCAGGTACACAGGACACGCCGGTATTTGTACGAAGTTGTAACACGTAGTGAGAGGTCCAACCTTCTTAAAACCTTTCAAAACAATTTTTATAATGTGCGGTTTCTTTTTGAATCCACAAAAGTATTGCTTGAATACTGGTGTTTTTTTTGTTTGGTACGAATACTGCCTATTCTGTATAACATCTCGATCTGACACCTATCACACACAGTGATGCATTGCAAAGTAGAGAAAGAGAGAAAAGGGACTGACAATCACAAATTTGATTGAAAATGCCTTGGAAATGACTCGCTACCACCATCAAGGGTTAATCGTTCTGCCACTGATAAGTGCTTTGACCCCTCCCCGGAAAATATCTCTCCCTCTGGAAAAAAACTGGCAACGCCTATGATTTCTATTAACATCAGGTTTGTTGATTCATTCATGTTAAAAGCAGTACGCATCATTTGGAGTGTAGAAACGAACCTTGTTGACTCCATCAGCTATTGCTTCTAGCGTGAGGTCCCGTGGTCCATCCACCGTCTTGCCGTTGTCTTGTGGCCCCCAGCTAGCGCTGTAAATATCGATCAGCTGGGGTTCGTGTCTCATGGAAGACGCTTCGATCAGGTCGGTCATAAATGGCTGGTCCAGCATGCGGATACCTGAGTGAAACAAATTCAGATTACACTTTAAAGGCATTCTTACCTATATGCTCCTTCATGGCGAATGTTTTGCAATAAATAAAAACTGTATTACAGATCTGAATAACATTAAACAACATGCCCAACAAGAATGTGTTTCATTTGAATTACAGACCATATTTTTCTTAAAGAATACTTCCAATTTTCTCATTCCGGAAAATGATTTCCTGAACATATGAGGGGCGTAGTTTGATTAAGTAACGAGATGTGAGTGATTCCATTATCTTGTCTTTATACTTGCAAATACAGTTCATGAGTTTATACCTTTAACAAACATTAAAAAATACCTCCTCACGATGCATTACGTGACTTTGTATTAACATTTGATAATGCCTGCTGCTATTTGATAATGCCCGCTGCTCAAAAACGCGCTGGCATCCTGATACAAGCATTCATCTAAATTAAAAGTCTTTTTAATAATTGAAATCCGTGGATACAAGACAGTTAGTCCATTCATATTGGTAAAGAGTCTGCGTGAGCCGAGGAGAACTCGCCACGCGCGCCAAGTCCATATAAGGAGATTCTTCTGGACAACTTACACGAGGACTATACCATAAAATGGACGGGGTATTGGGGAAATTGAAAGAAAAATACTTGAACAAAATCCTTCGAAATTGATCGCACATTGATTCCTTTGGTCTCTATTAATAAAACAGTATTTATGAATTGGAATAAATATTTACTAGTCGGTCTTGTTAGCTTAAGACCGGCTCAGGAGAATGAACAATGCACTCACTTCACCTGCGGCTTGGGCATAAGTAGCTTCCATTCTCCTGAGCCAGTCATATGTTCAAGACTGGCCAAGCATTTTTATTCCCTTATTAACACCGCTCAGAAAGAATGGAATTAGCGTGCAATGTCCCTCGTTTTCGTGCTAAAAGGAAAGTTATTTACCAACCCTTCATCTTAGTCGTCTGTCCTTTAGGCTCATCAATAAAATCATTTACTGATTTCTGCAGTCCCATAATGACATTTAAAGCCCGAAAGATAATAAAATGACCAAATTATATTCCACTCTACAGTTTTTAGTTAGTAGTTGTTCATACTTTTGGACAACCGTGGGGGGGGAGGTATTTGCCCGTGACAGTAAACACGAACATCAACGCAAAGAAAGTAGGTTTTTTTTTCAATTTCAAGGAAGATTGATCAATAAACTGCAGCAGTGCTCCTTACCAGCAATTTTCGAGTTGTATGCTATACCAACTCCACAGATACCATTATCAGCAACCGCGGACACCTCTCCTGCACAACGTGTCCCATGACTACAATAGAAAAACCAAACAATGAACACGAGTGCTAGTTAATTAACATGGGTATGCATGGTCTCACAATCGAAATGTCGGTTTGTTTGCGATGTGTTTGGAATACTAAATGTTGTCTGGGGCGAAGGGAACTTATTCGTTAGTACAGAACATTCTGCACTCTGCATTCGCACAGGGAAAGACATCCAACCACATTTATGACACTTTTATCGCCCCCGTCTATGGTGTGAGTCAAAACACATTATGCATAATGCATTATGGCTCACATAACTACAGCCACACATGATCATTATAGCAAGCATAGTAATCGTGTGGAAACGACGAACTACATGCGCGCTCTCATAATTCGGTTTGCCTGAAAGGGTCTTGGAGTTTGTTTCTTGAGATCGACCGCCCGTAACACATAAGTTGAAGGCTAGCGAAATGTCACCGTCGTCCATCAATTACTGAACTGGAAAAAAATATCAGTGTCAGACGTGTGAACACTAACACGTATTAATGTTGAACACAACCTCGTTCAGGTGACTTTTGAGCAACAATGTAGTTGTTGTCTCGCCACGTCTAAAAATCCTGAAAAATGTATAAAAACTTCTAGTGTATTTCATAGCCTCCGCATGCCCACAATCGCGTGATTATCAAGGGTTGATCTAGAACTCAAAGTTTCGGGTCAGAATTTTTTGGGGGAGCAGCTCCAAAAGTTGAAATTTTTTATTGAAAGTGCACGAAATTACCCTTCTCACGTAATTTAAAATTGCTTCTGCTGTGTTGAGCATGGCCCCTGTTGCGCCCCCTGGAATCCACAAATGTTGAATTCGTACAGGAGCGGATCCATGATTTTTGCTGGGGGAAGTTCGAAATTTGTCTTCCTGAGGGTATTTTATTTGTCGCCGTTGTTGAGCAGTGTATATCTATTCCTTTTTTCCTTGACTTGACACGCAAATAAAGCTCCTATAGGGTTTATGCTTCTTAGGGGGCCTTGGAACCTGTAAATGGAAAAAACAATTGCTAGGGGGGGGCGGTGACACCACAATGGATCTGCACCTTTAATATAATTGCATCTGATGCATCTTTATTTTTGGTCTTTGCTGTGACTTCTAAGGGGCTGATTAAAATTGATTACCAAATAGACTGTCAATCAAAATGTGCGCGGTTTTTCGGACTGTTTGTCACCTTAAGAAGCAACTGCCTAGTAATGGACAGGTTCTGCTCTGTGATTGCCAAGAAATTAGTCCAGCACAAATTGCTTACTATACCGGGAAAACACATGGGTGTGTGCTAATGGATATACTGAATGTTCATTGGTCTGAATCATGGTGAGATGAGGGCCGGGGAAAGGGATCCCAAATTACCCCCTGAATAATCGGACGCGGTTCTCCGGGGGGTGGGGGCTCTTTCCCCCCAATTTTTGTTTAGCCCCCCCCCTGAGAAAAAATTACAGAGCAATATCAAAACTTAAAAGGTGACGTCACGTGCGACGGGTCCAGCCCCCTCCCCCCAAAATTTGCTGTAGAACCGCGCCTGCTCTTGCATGTTCGACTGATTTGTTTTCTGATATCATTTAGGAGGACGCCATGTGTCTTACCTGTTGAACCAGTCATCCGTGTATCGCGGGTACGGGAAGGCGTCGTTACTACTGTAATCGAAACTTGCCGCAAGATTGAAATTAGGCGCTATATCGTCGTGCATGTAATCGATACCTGCATGATGAGAATCGATCGCAAATGAACTTGACATTTGAAAAACACGTGTAATGGGGTGAATGTAGAGGAATTTGACCTATTAGGAATAAAAGATGTAGTTATCAGTGTTCTCATGAAACTTGGATATTTATGAAGGTAATTGCGGTAATCGTGTTTGAAACACATTTTTTGCTTGGAAATGCGTCTGCATGGAACTTTTTTAGGCCTAGCGTTGATAGTGAAGGAATCTTTCTTAATTATCAATAAACTGTATCAGCATGATTAATGAAGAAAACAATATCAAAATGAGAAAAAATACTACATCTTTAAATTTAAAATTACAAAAAAGTAAAGTCAAAGTTATAATAATTATGATAACGTTTGGGCATATCACGATTTCTTACCATCGTCCATGATTGCAATAGTCACACCTTTGCCTGTGTAGCCTTTTTTCCATGCAGCCTCCACGTTGAGATCCAGACCCGTTTTGCCATCGGCCTGGCCAGTATTTTTCTGATAAAAAAGCAATTTCGTTTTTCAAACAACTTTGAAATCTGTTCACCATATAGCTGCGATTTCTTTGAATAGAATTCAAATTTGGTAGCTGGGGGAAGTAAGCGATAAACTTTTTTCACCCTGGGGGTTATGTTTTTTAGAGTGACGGCAGTGCTGTGTCTGGTCCGGTATTTTTAAATGAATTCTAGAAAAAGCAAAAATATTGTTTGCCATTTTTTTAATAATGAGGCAATTTCTTGGCCACGTTTCCTATCCCTTGCTTCAAAAAGCGTGTGAAAATTACCAACCTATAGCGTCAGTCCTAAACAGGACCATAAGGCCTAAGGGCTCCAACAGTTGTCCACCCTCCCCCCAAATTTCGGTCCCTTTCCCAATGTCTTATCCAGACTGCCCTTAAAACCGATATTTCAGCTTTCTCTTTTACTTTGACATTGTGCCTCATGGCCCTCACCATCCACCTTGATTTGAGGTACAATGTAAAATTTCCTGTTAATTTACTTGAAATTACTTGCCAGGCTAGGCTACAGGTGTCAACGATTTCTCGTAAAATTTACGGGCAAGCAAGAGCCTGCTTCCCGTAAAATTTCGCTCGCCATCCCTTTAAATGTCTAACTGGGCTAAACGTACAATTTAAGAGAAAAGTCATTGACATCCATGGTTATGAGACAGTTTTGCTACGCAACTCTACTGTAGTATTTTCCTTATTATAAATCCTGTGTTTAAAAGGAAGATGCAGTTCCCAAAATGGAATCCCGATTGATAAAAATAGGAGTGAATCTATCAAACGAGTCCCCATTCTTTGTTTTTTTTAACCACAGACGGGCTCCTGTCATTTTTATTCCCTATTTCCTTCAAGGTGAATGAAGTGGGAAAGGCCCAACCTACCGAACCCTTCACGCTGAATGCAAACCTTAAATATAACCTCTGTATCAGGGGCGTAGCCACCGGGGGGGGGGACGTGCCCCCACGAATTCCCGCTTGCCCCCAAAAAACCACACCACTGAAAGGTTCCCCCATAAGATGCAGATGCCCCCTTGTGCCCCCCACATTAGTAAAATCTTAGTTATGCCACTGATCTGTATACATGTCCTTCCCTTTGAAGACATGCATTATTTCAAATGAATTATACACTCATCTGTGGTCTAAAGCCGTTCCTGCTAATGAGTATATGGAACCCCCTAACTTCTCCTTATTCGCCGATTTACTGGACTACCTTCGTCCAGTAAACTTATAGCAGGCACGAAATGGGATAGAGGGGTACCCCCCCAACAAGTCCAATCCCTATACGCACTCCACCCTATTTTCACTTAACACATCCCCCTAGATGTCGGAAAAGAATTCCTGAGACACCGGTATACCAATGACCAACACAAAGGCGGGGGTTCTCTTTGTCCCATAGTTTGCTTCATACGTGTAAACTGGCCCTAGTCTGGGACACTCACCGACCAAACGCTCGAAGAGTACTCACCAGGTACCATTGTTTTGGTATGAGCGGATCGTTGAAGTCAGTCCAGTTCTTTTCCTTGTCATTGCTTTCGCCAGATTTTTGCCCGGCGTCTTTGCCCGTCGTCTTGGCGGCCACGTCCCGCCTGAGCCGCCTGAATGCCAGATGTAGATCCTTAAAGCCACGTTTCTCCCTCTTGAATCCCGTCTGTTGGATGACACGCTTAACCTAAACACAAAACCGTTTTGAAACATAGTAAATACCACCGTGTATTTTTTGTGTCGGAGAAACCGTTACAAAGCTTTGTATAAAACGTTGGTGTTGACAAGATTCTTGAGCTATATCCTACTGTGCCCAGTTAAGAATGAAATCAAAAATTAATAATTGAATAACGAGGATTGCCAGAATTAAGCCTGGTTTCCATTATGGAAGTAACGAACGCTAACGGCACGCAAGACGTCAAAATGCAGGAAGTCGGTTAGAGACTTTGCATGACATCATTGCACCCAAGAATTAAACAAAATGACATAAGAAGCTCAGAAAAATTTTTCGCATAAAAGGCCTTTTCACAGTGGCGTAACCAGCCTGAGGCATGGGGGCAACTTGTTCCCCCCGAGGGATTCTTTTTTTTTTATAAAGAAGAAAACTCATAATGAGCAGGAAGGAAACTAATCGGTATATTTATACATCAAATATTAGCACCAAAACCCTAAGAAAACAACACTTCATTGTGCAATAAAAGCAAGGATGTCAGGGCCGTGAGTAAGGCTTTCGATTTTTCTCCCCAACATCACATTAAATGAGCCCGCAGCAGCATTCGCTTTTGAATTTGCCCCCCCCACCAAAAGCTGGATACGCCGCCGTGTTTTTAGGTGGCCATGTCGCCTCTTGAAGCCAAAATGATACTCCAGTTTGATGTATAATGATTTATGGCCAGCTTTGTGTGTGTGTGTGGGGGGGGAATCCAAAATCAAATGGGTCTTCGAGCTCATTCAACATAATGTTGTGGAGAAAAATAAAAGCCCTTCCCACGGTCCCGACATCCTTGCCTTTCTTCGCTGGTGTTGTTTTCTAATGAATTTGGTGCTAATATTTTGATAAATAAATATACTGAAAATTTTCTGTCTTACTCACCCATTCTCTGTAAAATAAAAATAATAAAAAAATACGCAAAAACTTCCGTCACGGAAGGGGCAGGTTGCCCTCCCCCTCCCCGCTGGATACGTCACTGCGTATGATTTTCACAAAAAAAAATAATGTCGACAAGTATGGAAGACATCAGCCATTAAATTCATAGAAATTGTAAAGTCGTGATATCCCTGCCTCTGAGGAAGTTACCGTCAGCAGCATGGTCAAGTGTAACCTGCATTTAACTTTTTTTTCTCAATGTAGTCGACTAGACTTGGGGGAATTAAAATTTCTCTCAGGCTGGCGATTATATGCGGGTAACCGAACATGATTGTAAGTGCCACTTAAGTCAAAATGCGACAGCGTGATTTCTGACGCGTCCCATATGAATGCTCCGTTCACCGTTGTGGAAATAAGTGAATTACTAATTAGGTCTAGGTCACTTGTCAAAAATATAACGCAGCAAAGGTAACTTCCAGTAATTCCCCCTTTAATTATTATTGGTGGGGTTTGACGTCACCAGCTCTTTACGTATGCGTTCTGGACAATGGCAGCCGTGCAGACTCACAGTACAAATACCACGCGACAAAGGGCACATGTGGATCGGTATGATTACACATTGGCGGTCGTGATCAGAGTGCATGACGGACTTATAATTATCTACTCACTTCTGCATATGGACCAACTTACGTCACAGTCGATACTGCCATATGGCCAAATGATAATTTCCTTTTCCCACATGTTGTTCTTGGTAAATCTTTGAAGTCGTACTCGGTGACAATATATTGCAATATATGTTATTTCCACTTGAGCATATGTAAGCATCAAGGAGTGTTCACCGGTAATTCTGCTGGGATGCACGACTGATGGGATTATTGGATTTGTGTAATAGCGTAGTTGCCTTGGAAGGGTGAAAGTGGCATGCAGTCGTGCTCTAGCGTGATTTCCAAATCCGAACGCAATAGGGCCTATTCTGCTTTTACAGGGGATGAAATATCGGAACCCAAAATTCGGCTACAAGTCAGCTAATTCTCATCGTGGGGTTAGGGCTGCGACGGAAGGTAATACCGTGTCTGGTAGTTATCCTCATGAAATTCCAACCAAGAGGCAAAGAAAGAAATTCTTAGTCGGCCATGTGACGTTTGCAGGTTAATTAATACTATGGTGGGCACATAGGGTAGGCCTACCTTATTTGTATTGAAGCAAAAACTCATTTTCATGAAATTTTGCCGTCCTACACGTTCATGATAAGTTGCGAGACGTTCATGCAATACAATTTTTGACAAAGTACTGTATGCTGTGTGTCAAATGACCCTTGATGACCCGGCGAGAGTGTAAAATAGTTCTTTGCCACACCAAACTTAGTTTAATTTGTTTCGAAGTGAAAGGTGTTCTGGGAAAAGGTACTTTATATGCTGTTGTATGGCACACAGGAAGCATCAACAGGGAATTTCACACAAAGGTGTCAAGAACATTTCAGAGGGAGAACATTTCACTTTCCCCCATTTTTCTTGTTTTATTTTCTATCTTTTTTATTGGGGGGAGCAGGGCCCCATTGGCTCACCCTCCATGCCCATGATTCGATATTCTTCTTTTTGTTTCATCATACTTACGACGTTTTTTATTATACTTTTCTCTACAGTATACTTTTCTCTACAGTCAAAATTAAATCTCGGACGAAAAAATCCTAATATTATGATTAGTATATGCTATAACTAGTATCTTTCTGGATTTCCTAAGGTTTGCCTATTGTAATAAAAGGCCATTAAAATTTACCTTGACCGTATATATTGTGCATTATGAAGACCTTGTGGTGTTACTGCACAAAATAGTGTCCCTAGTTTGTTTGTTTTGTTTGTTTTTATTATTTGCAAAATACAGTAAATCTGACAATTCAATAAACATGATATTTTACTGTTGGTGTCAGGCAAATTATTGCGTCGTTCGTTTGACAGCACCCTAACTCGCTAAAAGATATGACTCATTGTTCGACAATATGACACAAGTTAAAAAAACTGACTGTCCATACATTTGACTCTCAGACTTTATCCAAGAAACCAGGATTACAATATTCCTGATTTTCCGGGTGAGTTCCACGGGGCCACGCTACTTAAACATGCGAAAAGTGTGCACAATGCAGGCGACATTACAACATTAACTTAATAAGCTATCGAAGTAAGGAATCCACGTGCCCAGGCCAAACCCCTTGAGAAATCTAATTTGGTTTCCCGGCGACGAATGGTTCTATGTTGGTTAGTTACTCCGAACACGAAGGAAAAAAAATCAAATTACCAGCGACCGACGTGAAAGATAGAGTTGCCCGATCTCTATGAGGCCAAAATTATGGTCTTCTGCACTGCATTCTTTCTCATTGATTTACTCAAAATTAATTTACCATCATTTCTTTAATGACAATTAATCAGATAAAGTGACCAGTAACTGATAAACTTTAAACGTCGTGCAGATCTTGTCTGGCAAATGTGAATACTATAGTTGCATTCTGTGCAAAATATTGCCACAACAGTGGGCAAACAAAATCGGCGATGGTCAGACATTGAAGGTATTTTACAAGTACACAACCCTAGACCTTTTGGTCCAGTGTCTACAATTTTACACTAAATAGAGTAAGCATTATCTCATGTTGTACAACTGTGCATCACCTCTGCAAAGAAATACCCTTTTTTCCCAAGGTTTCTTTCTAGATTGATGTATTTTTAGTAAGGAATGCAGGATTTTGAAAATGCATTCTGAATAGCAAACAAAACCAGACACTTACGGCCCGTGACAACAAGATCAAAGGATTCGCCTGGCTTATTTTCAACAAGAAAACCTAATGAAATTTTTGAAAAGCATATCTCAAGGCGTGTTCGTGGTGAAACTTCGCACTTAGACAGCCCAGCTGTCGTACCTGCTTTTTCGAAAAGTATCAGTTTAACTGTACCATTATTTTGAGCAGCAAATTAGATCAACCTCTTCACTTACCATAGGTTCTGCCTCAAGCGTCTGCACATGCTCAGTGCTACGGCGCCGACGATGCGCGTGTGGTGAACTCCGTTTATGCACAAAATGGTGTAAATTATCTTTGCCCAGTACCTAAACAAAACCAAGCAAAAAACAAACCAAATATATAAGAATAATAAAAGAATGAGAATGAGTCAATGAACTGTCGCCATAAGTCCAACACAAAACTTCAATTTTCAAGTTCTGATTTTTTCTTTTAATTTTAATCGAAAAACGTTGCAACTTTGAATGCGCTGTGCATTTTGCAAAATGATACTTACAGTGCTGTTACAGCTTTACAAGAAAGTGTAAGCATTATGTGTTTTACATTTTTGACTTTTTGTCTGAAGCAGTGAGGTACGGACCTGAATTCATTCGAAAACAATGAAATTTCTCATCCAAATCTTAGTTGCTATGACAACGTAGATCGTACTAAATGACGTCATGACATTGCCATTCTCTTCAAGTGTGTGCATTATTAGATTAGTTTGCTTCCAGACAAGATCTTTCTGCATCTTTTTAGAGGGGGTAATTATTCATATCTGTCCATATGTTCGTTTTATGCTGAACAAACTCCACTGACATGAATAATCGCTGCGTATGAAATCTGAAAAGAACATTCTTAAATGAATGTGGCATTTTCCACTCTATTCTTTCACTCATTTTTACCAATCAGAAACGGTGTCTCTTTTACAAGCAATGCGCATAACGATTGCTGAACCCCAAACCTTGTATCTAGGGACTAAAAACGAGACGATTAATACCAAACTTGAAACCTGTATCGGTAGGCCTACTTCCTGGATATTATAAGCATTTCCTCTCCAATTCATAATTTCGATTATTGAAATTTGTCCAAGACAAAGTTCACATGCTACTGGGGACAAATCGATCTGGTCATTCTCCATAAAATTTCGCTGTTCGGTCACCACATTGAAAACACCCTCCATAGAAAATTTGTCAATACAAATTTAATTCGTCTAAACTATTGCTCTTTGAGAGTGTTTATGTACTCATTGAACAACAGTTTAAACTGACAAAAACGGATATCAAACAGTAAATTGCCGGCTTGTCTTGTTCAAACAAATCAAACGCCTTAGCGTCTGCAAAAAAGCTGTTACTTGCGTCATGTTTAGATCGCCCAAATGGACATCCACTGCGCCAACGAACCTTTCAATGCTAAATCCCTAGGTTTCGATTGCTTTTAGACAAAATATTCAGTGGCGTGTGGGGGTGATCTCTTGGACAGGTAGCTTTCATTTCATTATAAAACCAAAGCACTAACACTTTAGAAACGATTTACAGATGGCAAAGTCTTGAAGAAGGGAGCTTTTTTACGGATGAGAAATATTTCGAGCATCGTTTGAAGAAAAAACTCACTTTGCCCCACAAAAAAATTTCAAAAATCTGGAGAAAACAAAAACAACATAAATTTAAATTAACAACTTATTCGAATGACTCTATGCTTTCCGGCACATCATAAAACGTTTGTCGTTATTCATTAATGGTCAACTTAAAATTTGTCCCCAAAATGGTCGCTAATTTGCACTTAGTTTAAACAGTTTTAATGCTTTTTTTCGTGAAAGACAATTCAATACCGATGTGCTAAATTGCCAAACGATAGCAATTTCGTCAATTTGCAACCAATGTTATATAATTTTGTTTAAAAGTTTACAAGTCACGGACTAAATATGACGTTACTACTATACATATTTTTTCTGATCTTCTGGGATCAGCAGCCCCCTGTTTCAATTTATTTAGTAAAAATTAACAACATAAACATTTGACAAGTTAATATTATAATTAACTTTTAAATTATCGTTGCTATAATAACTGTCAAATTAACCATCACACTTTTCTTTGTTCAAAAATTGTTACTGAAACATTTTTTGACATTTTATACTTCTACTTGAGCCTGTAATTCCCTGCTTGTTTAAATATTTGTTTACATTGTCTTTGCCAACAATTAAACTTATCATATATATAATTAAGTCATTTGTTCATTGAATAAAATGAGAGAGAAACACTATAGGCAGGTGGGCGAGGGACGGGAAACGAAAACCTGATTTTGCCGAGCCAAGCTCTCTTCAACTCGATGTAACTTTGATTTCACACATGGCGTTCTTTTGCAGAGAACTTTAAGTCCCACTCGCCTGTATTATGTACATGTTTAACGAAAGCTGTCATGCCATCATTTTCAGCAGGTGTACGTTCGTACCCAAAGGAGTTCATTTATGCTTTTCTGGATAACAACTACTCGTACCCCATAAATAATATTAACGCCATTTCTACATCATTCTTTAAAAAAGGGGAAAAATCGTCACATTAGTGTTTGCAATCTTCGGTATTTTTATGTTTACATCAGTTCATTTCTATTTTAAGCACATTTATTTGTGTGTTTGTATAACATAACAGTCTATAACCTAAAGTGAGTGTTTTTCATCCAAATTTCGATACTTCTCTATAGTTCGGCGACAATGTTATGTGTCACTCATTGGAAGAACTAAAATCAATACAAAGGAAAATGTAAATGTGTATAGTGAAAACTGCCTCAGTGTGCGTCATAAAGACGAAACAGGTGACATGGTAGCGGAAAAACAAGGCCACGCGCATTATTAAAACGGTTGGATAATGGAAGACAATCAAGCACACACACCTGGGGGTTGGTTTGATTCCATGCGAAAAAAAATCTGAAAAGACGACTTTCATAAAGCATTAAGAGTAAATAAGATGCCATCATTAGTTAAATGCTACATCTTGCGTGTGTGGCCTTATATAACATACCCTTGCAGGGTCATAAAGACTTATAAGCAGTGACGATAGCACGGCAAACTTTTTTGAAGAAAATGCGCGTCAGGATGAGTCCCAAGCTGGACCGAGAGGATCCAATTCACAGGATCACAAACGACTATGAAAATACATTCGTTACGGTAGCGTGGCTACCAACAAAAAGAACAATACCCCACCAACATGAACCTTTTCAAGCAATGAGGGGGTGCCTTTGCTCTAGGCGGATAGAAAACGTAACTTTGCGCAGCACAAAAATGTAGTACATGTGAGTTGAAGCGGTTTGACATAAATACCATGCCTCGTTCACTTCACAGCCTGCTCTCCGTGAGTATCGTTGTAAAGGCTATAACTGGGCTGAGACAATAGACCGATTTCGATTTTGAAAAAATATCAGTGTCCAATTTAACGACAAAGCTGAAAATTAATTTGTTCCATTCGTTTTGACGATAAAGGGAACAAAATTCATACTACTGGCTGCATGCCCATTCTCAAGAATAGACCGTTCTTGGATTGTTAACTTGAAACACTTAAAAGAAATCACCATTTGAAAAACACCGCTATAACGTGACTGTTCACCTTCAATGTCAACATTGCATCTTTTCCCGCGAAAGGGACATCGTTTTCGGGAACTGATCCTGTTTTTACTCAAACAAAAGAGGAGTTGGTGCGTAGCGCTTGCAAAGACTTAAGAAAACAACGAAGGTGATAAAGTGCTCATCATTGGCAAAAGCCTCCATGGCAACGGCAAGTGATCACTTTGTCAACTCCGTTTTTACACCGTATTGAAGAGAGAAATCCAATCGGACAAATCATGCATTTTACTGTATAACTGATGTTTGACAACCCTCGTGACCTCCCCGGAAGTACTACAAAAATTATAAGTACCGACAATACATGAATTACTGAGAGAATTAGTTCAAGCGGAAACACTATTTGCGTAACTTTAAGCCGTAGTGGTTTTCAAACACTCCTTTGGCTTAAAAGGCTCAATTAAAAAACAAACAAACAAACATACACCCCAACAAACAAACAAAAATGCTGCAGTTGCAACACTTGCTCTCTTTGGTAAAGGTCTCCTTCGATTTTCAGCCTGCCCTTCCACTTGGATTGGATTGAGACATTCCTGAGATTTATGGCTCTTCAAGTTTGTATTATGGAGGAAGGCAATTCGCGCCATTTCTTAAAACTCTTAATTTTGCTTGGAATTAACCATTAAAACGTACACAAACTTTAGGTTGAAAACAGAAGCAAGAATGTTGACCTTGAAATCCATCGAGCTGCTTTGCAGAGATGTGATTATGTGAACTGTCCATTCACGTAAGAAAAAATCCTGCAAAATGTCAGCAGCGCCTGAACATATGAAGATCCTTGCCTGAATACAAGGAGGGTCATTTCAGCTTTTCGGGAATATGCGGGCTGTTGTGTTCCCAGACTAAAATTCATTAGAGGCGCGCTTCCCCACCCTAGCAACGCGGGGATACAGCGGTACAGTTAGGCAAATTACCACGGCAAAACCGTGTTTGCCTTCGTACCAAAGCCTTTCCCACTTCTTCAAACAGCATTGTTTGAGCAGAGGGAGGATAGAATGCAAGCTGACGCAATTTCATCTTTTACAGAAAGGACGGACGCGGTCTACGGAGGCACCGACCAACTCTTCAGCTATAGGGGATTGGGTTGCGGGAATTGGTTTCGGATTTTGATAAATTGTGTCTCTGTGCTCCTTCCTGACGAGCCAAAGCTTGGTAGATGACACTTTTCCTGCATAAGTAGGCAATGTTTTTCGCTTATTTACTTAAATTCTTAAGTATTCGGAAATTTGATCGCATTACATCCCATTTTGTAAATGGAAGGTAACAAAGTTATAAGGCAACCAAAGAGTGCAAGAATGTTGGTGGCCTGTTTATTTTTTCAAGCATAAGAATCGTAGGCCATAGAAGTGAATATCTGGGATAATAGGTCACGCAGATCGGTCCTGGTATTGTCCTGAAGGTTTTCATGACATCATTTGAGGAGGACTTCATGGCTATCACTTTACAAACATATTGTTGTTATTGAGTTTTATCTTTTAAATTCCGGATAAAATAAGGAAATTGAAATTCAATCTTAATTATCACTGTCTGTCGTCCAATTCCATATTGTTATTATTGGCATTCTGCATCAACATCTTCACACGCATTTTCCCACATTATTGTTCGACCACAGTCGAAAACTTAGAAGATAAGCCCATTGTTGCAACAAAATAACCAAAGCTTAAAAGTCACTAGCATGGCCTTTTAAGAGCCAGTCACCCCTGAACGTGTTATGAATGCTGAAGCCTACATACATGTATCTCCCCCACCGGACAAGGGGATAAAGTTTGAATAAATTATACCTTGACTAGCAGTCAGCCGGGAAGAGCAAAATGCCACTTGGGAGAGAAGCCATTAGACGATTTGGGCAGCGGACGCTAAAAACATGGATTTCTAGAGTTGAATCAAAGATGGTGGGCGGACACCTGAGAACAGAAGTGGCATGCTCCCATAAGATGGTGAGGAGACGATCAAGGAGGATTCAATTACGGTGGAGGGGAGGGGGCGCTAAGATTTTCCAGATACGAAACTTCCAATTCTACCCCCCCCCCCAAAAAGAAGAGTGACAGAAGAGAGGGCCTGTTTGGTTTCTTGATTCGATTTGGTTTGATTTAGTTTGGGTTGGTTATTTTCAATAAGGTAAGGTTGAGTTTTACTCTGGTGAATAATAATGAATATTGTTTCCTTTCACGGTCTTAAAATTGGTTTGGATTCCAATTATTTTCTCTCGGTTCAGTTTTAGGCAGGCTTAATTCTGAACTTGTTATTTGAGTGAGCTTTATTTCACCGAGATTTGAACACGGCATGACATGACTGTTTCTGCCACGCACACTCCAGCTAATTAGGGTATTCGTCGCAAACTTGCTTTTCAAGATCTATCCAAATACCACCACGTCACGGAAGAACTAGCCATCTACGCCTACGTCACACACCACTCAATCACCCAGGCATCGACCAACGGGCCTAACCGGCACATTTACCTTCCCGTCAGTCATTTCATGGCGACCAGGACTTACATGTACCTGGAACGCTCGTTGGGCTTACAGGGATCGTTATTCATTCCAAACATGAACAACTTTCGCCGGATTTGACCTGAAGCTAATGAAGTCCCTGCTCACCACTTACACAGCGAAATGCGTCGAATTAGTCAAACGCCGCTGTGATTTTTCAAAGCTTGAGTTTGCTCTCGCATAATTTGGAACATTGTATACGACTCTTTTTCAGTAAAACCTTTAAATGTTTTTCTTTTGTGATTTCATTGAGCTATATCAGAATCAAAAACAACAAGCTGAAGATTTCTGACATATTAAGACATTTAAGTATTAGCCATTTTAAGTGAAAACAGCCTATTCAACAGTTTACTAATCCCTTTGCGCATCACATTTCGCGATCTGTTTTGCATTGTGATTGTCCACGCATCTCCGCACATCGGCACCAATAGCAAACCAACAAAAATAGAATGGTTAATCAGATTTCACACTTTCAAAGTATTTCTACAAAACACAGATTAACTTTAGATAAATGGGAATGCCTACAATTATATGTCTGTGTCGTTACCCCCGTATGAACATATCTATCTCGCAGTCTGTGGTTCAATGTAGACGCTTGACTGGCAAATTTCTCTTACTTGAAATGAATTGGCTCTTGAATATCAATGCGTCAATGCCATCTGCACAAGCAAGAAATTATAACACATCGACATAAACTGATCGACTTTGCCTCATCAACAGTGTAAAAAAGGCCGCATTACTGGTGGTTGACCTCTGGTTGAGGATTCAGTTAAAAGCCAGTTAAATTTTTACTTTCATAAGTTCAAAATTAAACCCTACATTTTTCGGGTTCGAAAAAGCACGATGCTGACGTCTTCCTCACAATGCGGCTGCATTACAAGACCAAAATGATGGCGTTGTTTCAACGTGCGCTACAAGTGCCAATCGTTCTGTACATAAGTGTCACCAACTGTAAATCTTGCTTGACAGATCATACCCCCTGAATTTGCAATTAGTTGACCAAAAAACATGAGGTTGAATATATAAGGGGAGATATCAAGCTAAAAATCTAAAATTTCCACTGATAGCCGTTTTTTAATCTAGAACATATTTTAGTCTTAGTCATACTTTCTTCTCTCAATTACAGATTGTTTCTGTTTTTATGATTTGGAAGGGTTTTGGAGACATTGATGACTGAATTATACCAAAGAATCAAAGCTAGGCCTAATTGTTTTTTTTTTTATTCGAAAATAGAGAAAAAAGTGCGGGAGAAAAATACAGGTACTCCTTCTTTTAATAGCCTGGTAAAATAAATATTGTAAATCATGTGCAATCACCGATCCCCGCCCCGAAAACAAAATTTACTGATTCCCATCGGTGGTTCCGGTCCGTTTCTTCGTTGTTGCTTTCTTTATGAAACTGCGCTGGAAGAAGTTACACAGATAACTCGACTTGGCGGGTTAAATGCCGTGGTTTTGGCGCCCAAACCAAGAGAGTGATGGGAGCTTGATGGGAGTTTATTTTTTATGGCCTGCAAAACGTATTATTATAAGCTGTTATCTAAGGAAATATTTGCATATAGATGAAGCAGCAGCGCATGTATAGACCTAACTGCTTCGGATGACGTGTTGCTCTTGTCTGGCCAAATGCAAAACGTAATCAACAAAACCTTATTCCTCAGCTCTGCTAATGGTTTTTATCGTGGCGAAACGAAGCATTAAAAAAGGAAATCGCCAGCATTTAAGAAACGTCATTACCACCTGTCTTGGGGGAAAATTTTGTTATGGATGAAAACTTCGGAGGTTTGTTTAGGGAAATATGATTCCTATTTAACCCCCCCCCCACATCCCAAGACCTGGACATGCCACTGGCCAAGGCGAATAGTTAATTAAAATTTTCTGGGTGGGGGTGAAAAAATGGACTTTCTTTATGTAACTTTGTGGGCTTTTCTGGGAGGTGAGTCTAAATTTAAGGATTTTTTATACATCTTGAAGATTTTTTATACGCTTTTAAAAGGAAGGGAAAAGAAATACATGTGGTCCTCTAAAAATTGCCTTTCTGTCCTTGTTTTAAAGAAGTGCTTCGGAAAGTAAGGACCATCTTATCACACCCGGCATTCCACATGAATAGAGCATAAACCAACAGTAGTAATGGCTGTCTCAAAGGGTACCTGTCGAATGACGAACGAATCTGAGATAAAACTCGATCCGCATGGTAAATCGCCATAGCTGTGCAATCTAAAAAGTCTCGAGGTCAGAATAACCTGGAATCGGTGTCCTTTGAGCCAAAAGGACCCATGTTGGGTCAAAATGAATCAAAAAATGGTCAAGATGACCCACAAGAGGGTCATTTTTTTTACCTGGAACATGGTCAAGCTCAATGGACACAGATTCCGGGGTAATATGACCCGGAAGTTTACATCAGTTCCCGTGAGCAATGGAGCATAATGAAAAGATCTAGGCATAATTATTAGCTAATAGTGCTCGAATACTCCAGTGGACATGTCTACACGTTAGGAAGGTATTCCCTTTCAACTTTTCATGTAAGGCCTGATATTGAGACAAAATCCTTCAACCATATTTTGAAATAAGACAGCAAAAGCTCCTCTACCCAAATAAATTATAATTAGACTAGCAATCGGTTGGGTTTTTTTTACCGATTTAAAATTCTGTAATCTTGCCTCTGCTTGCAATATGTTGCTCCAGTTTTTATGGTCCGTTCATTTAGGTTTTACCGCCCAGCTTTTTGTCATATTCCTGCTTCACTCCAATAAGAGGCAAGTGGTTCTTAGCTCCTCCCCGTGTTTGATTAAGATTTCCAGTGTAACAAAGGAAATCCTTTGCATGCATACCTACAATGTGTTTTAATGAAATGACACACGAAAATGAAACCTGAAATACTTTAAACCCAACAATAGAATTTTTTGTCTGGTATGTATTTCAGAAATTCCAATATTAGTTATTAACATTAAATATTGGTACGCGAGTATTATCAGAATCAGTTTGGAAATTCGGAGAGTAAAGTATGTAAACGTGTATATAAAGTTAAGCCCTAACAGTATGTAGCAGGCACAATTGCTTGCTAGTGGAGTGAAGCGGGGACCACATCCGTAAGACTGATCTGTTCCCCTAAATCACTTTGTTTAAGCGCTTTTTGTGTAATGGGTTCCGTTAATATTTGCCCACGCACAGTTAAACATAGAAAACGTGACGTGCATGAAAACCAACCTGGAGTGAGTTTCGTGCAGGGAGCAGATGTTTCCCAATAGAAGCACATAAAAATAGGACTAGCATGACTTCGGTGCAAGTTGTGATTGAAAATTGATTTCTATCGGAACATCTTACATTTATAAATTTCTTTTTTTCCTCTGAATGTTATGCACGGTGGAAATAAATTCAGTGCTCCAGCTTTCTTCCAATAGATACCCTTATCTAGTCTACACATCTTCGTCTACGCCTCCCAATTATCTTGGCAAACAGGTACATTCTGTTTTAACCACTCTGCCACAATTGATCGAGTAATTAAATTGCTTAATTCGATTTAGTTTTCGTCCACAGTCGATAAAACCATTCTCTTCCCGAGAAAAGGTTTTGGATTTTCACACCCCATCATCTCATTTTCTGTTCTTTTATTTTAATCGTGTTATTTCATATTATTTGGCATTGCGTAGATTTTTAGCCGCTGGTATTCGGGCCTGAAAAATTGAATTTTTTCGAGCCAATTTTCCTGAAAACACACAGCCAATGTAAATCATTTCGTACCAGGTAATTTGATATCGCCGTTATTTTCGTAAAATCTGTCGCCAAGTTTTCCAATTTTGAAAATGTATATTTTGCTTTGTTGTGTTCTTAGACAGCAAGGTCTTTCATGGAAAGATTGTAAAGAATCGAATGCATACAAGTAGAAATCCAGAACGTGTAGTAGAAATCCAGAACACGTCCTCAAAATATCCGCAGCTGTAGCCCAAAAGGTGATCTACATCGTGGTGTTTTGAGAAGTCTGCAGTGCAT
Organism: Acanthaster planci; assembly: GCF_054643075.1. Taxonomy (NCBI): domain Eukaryota; kingdom Metazoa; phylum Echinodermata; class Asteroidea; order Valvatida; family Acanthasteridae; genus Acanthaster; species Acanthaster planci. Next base: position 34,346,798 of record NC_141777.1, read on the forward strand.
CAAGGTCTGAAACACTTTGATCGTCGTGATAGCCAACGATTATTTCAGGTCACGTTTATGCGCCAGGGCTTCGTGGGACTGAAGAATCGCGCACTAGAATAAGCTGTCTGCTGGCCATAGTTGATTTCTGTATTTAACACTACAAGTCGTTCACGTATAGAGACATTTTGTTGTGGTAGCTTGTCAGTGGTGTTTGTGTGTTTGCTCAGGTTTTGGTTGAGTGTTTATTTATTTCCCTTACTGACGCAAAACTATTTCGAGTGAGACTGAGACGTGGGGGAGACCGCGGTGGTTATTACACTACTTTCCTTTTGTCTTGTGTGTGAATTCGATATCTTCTATAAAAGTGGTGGTTCTTTGAAGAACCGGGTGAGTGTAAACTCGACGTTTTGACCAAGATGCTCTGGTCGTCCCCGGAGGAGGAAGACTAGAGCCACCACTTTCATAGAAGAGATTGAATCCACATGATGTACCTGCAAACGTTCTCTCAGTCTTCCCTCCACCGTGAAAATTTTCAAATCTTACTTTTCTTTGAGACAAAATTCCGTGGCCCGATTGACTATAGAAAAGCTTGCACAGGAATACAAGAACACAAATAATCAAGCACAAAAAACAAAGATACTGTATGAATGCAATACTGGCCGTTAAATCCTATAAAAGAATGTCGATGATTAATAATGGTTCTTGGTTGAAAACTACGACTAGTTTAACATTTAAAAAAAAAGTATGCGTGTAATGTCGCCATTTCTCTTTTACCTGGAATAAAAATGGAGATCATGTCATCTGCCATTAATGAATGGACATAAAAGATTGGGCAAAAAAGCGTTTCTGTTTTCTTTATAATAAAATTACCAGTTTAGTGTTTTCATTTACACCACATAGCATAGCAGGGTGCTCCGTTCTCAAAAGGTACATTGTTACGGTTTTTTCTTCATTTATAAATGAATGACCTTAACTGTCGCTTGATTAACAGTTGTGAATGCTTTCTTATATATTAGGCATAGCTTCCACTAAGAAAAGATGAGTAGTTAACATCTTGTTTAATTTTGAGGATATGTGACGTTGTAATATATATGCCCTATTCCCTTATTAAGCATGACAGCGCCGGGGAAATTGGAACACCTGTGTCTTATTGATTATATCTGTACATGGCTGAAAAATGCAGTTTTTCAGTCAAGAATAAGGAAAACCGGAGTAGTTGAGATTGTTTTTGAGGTTGTTTTCCTGGCTTAGTGCTTTGGGCGGCTACGGATTACAAGCGCTTAACCCCCATTATCTGTTAAGTGGATCGTTGACAATGTGTCACCGACTTATTTCTGCGGAATACAGCCGGGAGTTCATATTCTGAATTTCTGAACGTGTCGAGCATTCTGGTATTTTCAGGTACGGATTTACTCGGGCGTTGTTTTAACTAATAATGCTGGTTTTACATGAGCACAGAGGAAAGAATGCTTTCTTCAGATTCTTTTCCAGCGTGAGGTGAAGCTGAGTAGAATGGAATATTACATTCTGACACCGCATAAAATTATTTTCACGGTAATTGTTATAAGCATTCGTGATATTCTGCACGCGCTCTGTAAATTTTTTTCTGTCTGCATATTCCACTCTAATTATGCTCAAGGGTGGATGAGGAAGTGGGGCAGGCAAATTTTTTTTTGGGGGGGCAAAAAGTTTGGATTTTATGTAACCTTTTACGGCCCTTCTGAGAGTCGAGGCTATATTTTGGCATTCTTCACACGCTTCTGGAAGGAAGTAAAAGGAAATGGACCTTAAATAAAATCACAATTCCCTCATTATTTTAAATTTAAAATATTAAAATTTTTTTAGATTTGGAGGCATGGTTTACGTGCCCCGACCCTCACCTAGTTACGTTTGAGATTAAAATCTGATCTAAATAGGAGTAATTCTTCAACATACGAAGAGGCATTCTACAGAAAGGCGTACAGATATAACGAGCTCATGGAATTGGTACCGTCTGAGAACAGCGAAAGCAGAGGGTTTCCCTTTGCAAATACCTATATAACCACTTACCGTTCCCCGATATTCAAAATCGTGTCTCTTGGCGATACTGTGGGCTGCCTCCCCGGCACCATCGTGCATCTCCACCACGAAGCTGTTGGTGTACACGCCATCACGAGCCCCGTGGATCTCTCCGACGGCCCAGGCGATCAGGCACAGACTCAGCATAGGCAGCATCTTGACAGAACCGCATGATGGTGACACGGCAACCATACCTCTGACTTCCCGACCACCTTGCGCCGCGAAATCCACCCAGTTAGTCCCCCTTCCTCTACTTTGGCCCTTTCAACCCCGTCTACTTTCCTGTGCGATCGGTAGTCGATTTTTTAGATTCCAGAAATGAACTAAATCCCAGCAAAAAATTGGAACAGCTGCCAAGAATGTCTCTCGTCCTACACGCTGACTCTGAATGTGTTTTTCCTTTTTCAGTTCGACGTTACGTCTGATGAAGTCCCTCTTGCTTCGCCAATGATGCTGCGGTTGTCGTGGGAGGAATTTCCGTACGTATGCGAAGGCATAATGTGGTGTCCTCACGATTCTCAACCCGGCGATTGGTCCCGGCCCGCAGACGGCCATTCATATGATTACCAGTATTCCCGTGACAGCGCTGTGCTAATCTATAATTTCTGCCGTGATCTCTGGCTACCCTAGTCGGTGTGCCACGTAATGAGGGTCACGGGTGCATTCGATTTTTGCTCTCAGACGTTCAAGTTGATTAATAGTCCATTTTAACAGAGAGGGTCTATTTTCACATGATTGTGATGCATGATATAATTAATTGTATTCAATTATTCTGCGCTTCGGATACCTCTGCCCAATGCAACGCAACAAATAATATTTTTTATTTTTTTTTAGTGGTTGTATTAAACTCCTCTTTAGGTCTTTTTTGCTATTTTTTTATTGAATTGAAATGTAATTTTAAATATGAATACCGGTATGCTGTATGCTGTATTATTCTAAGGTCTTTGTCATGTTACAAATTTCTTGTAAAGTTTCCAGAATCACAATGGTCTGCGTCACTCTGAGAATGTAATTTCATCCGAGGAACACGAGGAAGCTCGCTATATCTTATTCCTTCCAATTTCAGAAAATAATCGATACCAGGCAAACACTCTCTGCGTGATTGAGTGTGTAGTGTAACAAGACTGTAGTGTGTGAGCGGTTTCCTCATAGATGGCACTTAAAAATTCATGTTTGCAGATTACCAACACTTCAAAAATAAGTGAACGGTTTTGTTATCCTCATGTTTGAGCATTTGGGTTCAATTCGGCTCACAGAAAAGCGATTTTCTCTCATCTTTGGCCATGCTCACTATAGAACTAACCCATCGATCATTCTTTCTCTTAATCTGCTGATATTTTGGGGAGAATCTAAGCACACATTGCAGAGCGCGATTCTGTTTGCATAATTCTGGAGCAATTCAGCTCACAAATCCAATAACTGGTTAGACATTAACCACCGACAATACCGTCGATGTCGAGTGTCATGTGGAGTGTTAAAGAAAATCTATAACTGTGGATATTACCATTTTCCGCTGTACAGCTTTGGGGTCGAGAATAATTATCCAGTTCTACCCACACTGTGCACGAAGGACAGGAACGGAGATATTCATTATGCTCGTGACGTCATCACTGTCTTGGCGCCGTCAGCAGGCCGTAGCCAGGCAACCTACGTCACGTCTTTGTATGATTTTGCCTTCCCGCGCACAATGAAACAAATTTGGAAACGGAAATCGAAATTTTGTGGGTATTGTCCCTTAGTATTCTGGTAAAAGGCTGGGAATAAAAACAGCCTGGGTCAATTAATCGTCCGTAATTCCGACAGCGACGCTAACTTTCCAAAAGGCATACTGAGGAAGATGTCCGTGATGCACGATACGCGGCAAAGGGAACCCCCTCTATTGTGTCTTCTTTTTTTGTCGAGGGAATCTTTGGAATTACTTTCAGATTTCGGGGGGGGGGTTGCAGTAGGCACAATAGCCTTCGGGTATAGATCTGGTGCATCACATTTGGGGGGGTCCCCCTTTACCGCGTATCGTGCTGGGTATCGAAGATCTTAATCAGTTGAAAACGCATGTGTATTGAAAAACATTTTTAATCCAATAATTCATTAATTCCTAAATGGAAGTGATTAAATCGGCTGCCAGGCTCAGAATCGACTATAAATACTTCTGAGGTATTTGGATGTGCAATCACAAGGGTCAAGGGTCATACTATGTGCAAGTCGTAATTTTTGATAGCTCCGAGGTATCTTTTTAATTTAATTTTTTAGCGATTTTGTTTCCTGAGTTAATAAATTGACTTTTTATTGCTTCAAGCTTATGCTGGGCCATGCATTTGCACTTTTAAACTTTTCTTCGAGTTATTTTGGACATTTTGATGGTAGTGTTTGTGATTTTCGTCGCGGCCATTTGTGATCTATTTTAATTTGTGCGTGTGAACTTGTGAGCATTTTAACTATTATACATATGCCAGGTTGTCGATCAGAAATGGGGAATCTACGATTTTCATTGACTGGTTTAACTTATATGTACATTTTGAAGAAGTTTTGTGTGCCTTTGGACATCTCGATAACGATACAACTCAGCCCGCCCAGCATTTTGGATTTTGAAAATTGGGTGTGCCCCTCTCTTTTTGACACATCTTTGAACATTACTGAAGATATGCCGGTGAGTCTATTCCATTTCTCCTTTAATTTATCAACCAGCCTGAATCATAGTTTTGTCCATTAAGATTTTAAATAGTACCACCCATCTTAGCTTGATCATGCTACTGTCATCCGGTGGCATCAATATTATTAACCCGGGTCCCTACATCCCTAAATACCCGTGTGGTGTTTGCAGTAAGGCAGTGAAATGGAAGCTACAAGCCATCGCATGTGAAGAGTGTAGTATTTGGGATCATAAACAATGTATTGGCATGAGTGACCATGTATTTGAAGCGTTGCAAAATCATGTATCGTACAGTGGGATATGTACCACCTGCGGTCTTCCAAATTTTGCTTCGACAATTTTTGACTTAACAGACAGCATGGAATTAATAAACTCATTTGATCCACTGACTGCATCGTGGAATACTAGTTTTGAAGCTAAAGAAACATTTGCCATCCTACTTCTAGCCCCAAAATTAATAGTACCAGTGCTAGTCAAAGAGTTTAAATTAAGCAGAAACCCAAGTGCAAACCCATCAAGATTCTTAACATCAACTGTCAGAGTGTCAGAGCAAAGATTGATAGGTTTCTGGTGATGCTCAACACAGAAAATCCAGATTTGATTACAGGGACCGAATCATGGTTAAATAGTAACATGACCATTGGTAAAGTCATCTCACCGAACAATCAAGTGTTTAGAAAGGATAGGGTTGGTGACACACACGGGGGTGTTTTCATTGCAGTTAAGGATAACCTCATAGCAAATAAGGAATCTGACCAAATGATAGAGACCGAAAGCATGTGGATTAGCATCAGCATGCAAGGGATGACGATTATGTATTTAGGAGTATTTTACATTTCGCAAGTTAGCAACACCGACTATGTGAAGGAGCTTGAAAGTGTTTTCAGTAAAATTCCATCTCAAGCTTCAGTGTGGTTACTGGGAGATTTTAATCTTCCAGATGTGGACTGGGAGAAACTTGAATTCACACCGGGTGGTCGATATGCTGGACCTAGTAAGGCAATGTTGGAAATGTGCTCGATTACAACTTGCATCAGCAGGTGAAAGAGCCGACTAGATTTGACAGCATCCTTGATTTGTGTTTCACTAACTCACCATCCTTTGTGGAAAGTACGAAGGTGATTCCTGGTATCAGTGATCATGAGACGGTGATTGTGAATGTATCAGTGAAACCAAAATTAGTTCGTCCAGCGAGACGTAAGATCTTTCTTTATAAAAACGCCACCTTTGAAGAAATAGAGGAATGTCTCAAGAATTTCGATGAGAAGCTGACTACTGACTACGTGGACTCAGAGACTGTTAACGAACTTGTGGCTGAATTTAACCAAGTTTACCGGAATTCTATGGACAAGTTTAATCCCTCAAAAATAACTCCTTCTAGATGGAAGCTACCTAGGATAAACAATTCTATCAAGAAAGATATTTGTAAAAAGAAGAGTATGTATAAAAAAGCCAAGAAACTCAAAGGTTAGACTTTTTGATGACGACTGCATCCTTTATAAAAGGATACAAACACCTGAGGACTCAGATATACTTCAAGCAGACCTTGATGCATTAGTCAACTGCGAAAAAGACTGGCAAATGCCTTTAAATCCTTCCAAATGTTTCATCATGAGAGTCACACACAAAAGAAAGCCGGTTATTACGAAATACAAGATGGGTCTCCACACCCTCGAGGAGGTGAGACATCACCCCTACCTAGGTGTTGAACTTAGCAGTGATTTGAAATGGTCATCACATATCAATCAGACTGTTACCCAGACTAATAAAATGCTGAGTTTGTTGAAGAGGAATTTATACTACTGCAACAAAAGCACCAAGTCTATAGCCTACAAATCGCTGATCAGACCCAAACTTGAATACTGCTCTGGTATTTGGGATCCACAACACAATTCGGACGAGGATAAGTTGGAAAGAATTCAAAAGAGAGCTGCCCGGTTTGCTGTTGGAGATTACAGCAGGGAATCCAGTATTACCAAAATCCTTGCTGACTTAGAGTGGGAATCGCTCCATGACCGAAGGACTAAATTGCGCCATCTATAAAAAGACTCATGGGTTAATTCTAAGCAACTTCGTAAATTTCCTTTAGTCATTAAATTCATCCAGTGAGCCATATACCAGGCAGTCAGGGCCTTCACATGTAATATCATCCCGGCAAATAAAGACTGTTATAGGCACTCACTGTATCCAAAGTCTAGTCGTGAATGGAATCACCTCGACCAAGACCTACGCATCGCCCCCGACGTCAAGACTTTTAAAGCCAATTTAGAAGCCATCAACACCAAGACGCTGACTTCAAAGGCTCACTTCAATATTCAATCACGACTTTGCACATGACCCCCCCCCAAACGTATGTAACAACCAGCAATTGTGTTTGTACGTGAACGGACAGATGCAGATACAGATACAAAATTGTAAGTCTTGTCTGCGATTGAGGGTTGATGTTGACACGAGTATTTCATATTAAATCTCATTTAGTACACTTCTGTCAGATTTTTCATGAAAAATCATTTAAACGCAAGAAGCGTTTAAACCAAGGTCGTCTCTTCCTGGCTAGTCAGTAATGTTGCTGTCCAAAGTAACATTTTGTCAACTTCCACCACAAATGATGATGGCATCAGTTAAAAAGCATAACTACCCCAATGAAATATCTCTACAAATATGTCATCAAATGCATGATGCTTATAAACACTGGCTTGTGTGTTTGTTTATTGCTTTATTCTAAAATAAAATTCCACTCTGTGGGTCCTCATCACTGTGCTGAACCCTGAAAATATCGCTAGCAGCTCATGTCGCAAAAGGGGGCAATTTTATAGTCCAATGCTTCTGAAAATCCTGTTTTTGTAAAGGTTATATCTACCGTAATCTTTCAATATCAATATTGATATTGACAATAAAAATGTCCAATGGGTTGCCTGTATGCCTGAACCAGTAGTTAACATAATTCATTTTTGAAACCGGTGAAATTTGAAACAAATGTCACGTCTACAAGATACATCCTGTACATCAAAGATGATACGCACAGGTTTTGCAGAATGTCTGTACTATGAAAGCCAAAAAATTGAGCTATGGATACTGAAGGAACAGTTCGATCAGGTGGCATTACTTCACAGGCATTTCTGATGGACTATTCCAGGCCCTGATTCTTGGTACTCCTGTTTAAGGACCCAGATGTGCTGGAATGTGGAGAGGGTGGGAAGAATAGCTCCACCTATCCAGCAGGAGTACCTTCTCTCTGGAGGGGCGATAATGTTCACCTCTGTCGCCCTCCCTGGGGACATCTGCTGTTCGAGTTCCGCCTTGAGCCTTTCCTCCAACCCAGGGAACAGGGAAGAGCCGCCCGACAAGACGATGTTGGAGTACATGTTCTCCCGCAGGGAGCTATCGCACTTCTCGATGCTCTCTCGCACGAGTTGGGAGACACCAGGTGCGTGGACACCCAGCACCGAGGGGCGGAGGAGAGCCTCGGGGCACTGGAGCTGCTCCTTACCCACCTTGATGACCTTGCCGTCCGGTAGGCGGTAGTCCTTTCCCAGCGACATGTCTGTTGCAAGGCTGGTTACTTCTTGCGGGAAGTTGAGTGAGACACGGCACAGGTGTTCTTTGATGCCTCGGGCGAGTTCATAATCAGCTATGACGACGCAAAATAAGTTTCATTATAACTGACTTTTAGTTTTTCTACAATACCTGAATAAATTCCTATCATCACATTGGTGTATCGGTGATCATTATGTCTATGAATTATTCGTTCTGTTCCACGACACCTATTGAATAGACCTTCATTTCACTTGACAGGTTCCCGACCCCATTTCCCCTATTCTATGGCCGGTAAGAAAGAGGAAAATAATATGGGGACGAGATCCAGTCTAAAATTGCAAGATGCTACTAGTGGGTGGTGCTTCAGACACGAATCTGTTTTGCAAAACGGTGGATGCCAATACGTGAGGACTGTTTGCTCTCCCGACAGAGGAGGATTTATGCAAGTATTGTATGAAACAAATAATAAATGTTTCACATTCCTGCAATGGCAAGAATAATTTCCTAAGGTGACAGATGGAATGTTCCATTCCATGAGGTGGAACATTTGATCTGTCACCTCGTAAAGTTATTCGTATCATTGCACTCACAAAAGTTCATTATTCGCATGAAATACACGTAGTTCTGATTTACTTACAACGAAATTTCATACCGGTACTAATTAAATTGAACAATATGCATGTCTACCCTCAGTCTTGTAAAAATATTGAAAATTTTGATCGTTCGCAATTTTCTTTATTTTCTCATTCTCACCATCACAGCTATGATCATCGGAACCATCAATGTCACATTCATGATTATGCCATCATCATCGTTTCAAATGACATCGTTGCAAAAATCATCATCAACTTTTTCACGGTAACTGTCACGTTCATCATCGTCATCGCTGACATGGAATCAGCAGCAGTAACAGTTTCCATCATAAAGTCTAAGGCATAGCTTCATATATTCCACAATATCACCGTTGTTATTACAGTCAATGACCTTACAAATTGTGTTCCCCAAGTTAAAGCAACCCAACAAAATCTATACAAAAACAGCCGTCAATCACCTGGCGTTTTAGCAATCAATCCGCGGGCAAAAAGCACGTCTAACAGATACTCGGTCAGATCTTGCCCCGCCATGTCGACTTGCAAGGTGGCGTGCTTCACTGCGAATCCCTCGGAGATGGGTACAACATACGATGCGCCGTGACCGATATGGACAACCATACCGGTGAGCCTACCAGATGAACACATGGACAGTTTGGCCTGATTAGCCAAGTACAAGGCAGGCACGTTGAAGGTTTCAAACAGTATCTAGAAACCATGAAAGGGAAAGAAAAGAGACAAGCTTGGTGCGGCAACACTGAAGTTCTATGATTTCCCTTGGTTACATGAAGTTAAAAGCACAGTCCGGCTCGCGAACAGAAGCACCCCCTTATCGGTTGAAAAGAGTCGCTTTGTTCGGACGTGTTAAATTTGCTGGTAGCAATACAACTGTAGCTCGTGCATTTCTTAGTTGTTTGTGAACGATTGCGATCAAAGGAGCCTTCGTTGCTTAGAAAATAGCGTCCTCTCTCCCTCAAACTCGAGGCCCATTGCTAATATTAAATCCAATTCTTTTTCTACGAGTCCCAGCACCGGGAATATCTATATTTGCTACGATTCAGGAAAATTGCTGGACCTGTCGTGTAATACAATGTTCTGACATATCTTTTGTCAGTTAAGTGGCAGAAATTTGAATATGAGTATAAATTTAATGGCACGCTCTTTGCTTAACACCTCCAGTTCTGCCACTGCACGGAGCTGTTTATTGCGAGAGTTGCAACATAAGTGTCTCAATTGTTGGAACCAAAATGGTGGATTATGCACCAGTGTACATGGAAAATTAGCACACAATAGCTGCATGACCTACGTTACAGCTCTGCCACAGCAATGTCAACACCGCCCTCTGTGGAATAGGCAATCAAAACACAATTCACTGATCTGCACTTTATGCATACATACAGTAAGTGAAAGTGGGCACATTTGCTTTCCATAGCATCCCATAATCACACCCTCTGGCTTCCGACACATTCCTACCTGTGCCATCTTTTCTCTTCTCTCATTCGGACTGAGCGGCGTCTCTGTCAGTAACACCGGGTGCTCTTCCGGTGGCACCCGTAGTTCGTTTTCGAAGGTGTGATGCCAGATCCTCTCCAGCCCGTCCCAGTCTCGGACCGACCCTCGTTCAATGGGACTTTTCAGTGAGACCACGTTCCTCCTCTGAAGAGCTTCGTGACCCACGAAGCAAGCCTTCTGCCCCACGCCCGGAGTGATTCCCTGTTAAATTTAAGCGGGCTTTCGATCGATGGTGCATTTTATACAATACACATTGTTATAGAACACATCAATTATGAATAAATTTAACCCTATTTGCCACAGTACCTACTTACAAGCTTACCCCCACAGATCACCCACTTTTAATGTATAGGCTTACCAATGGAAATTGAAATTCTTGGTCCTAGAATCTCATTCCCAACACTTTGGCTTAAGTTTTCCACAAAACTAGCCTACTCTGGAGCAAGATCACCGATTCTCCCCCACCTTATTATTTTATTCACCCAGGCTGCAATTGGCAGTTACTTCGTCGACGTGTCATTTTAATAATCTGCGAGCGCGTCTCCACAATGCAGCCGTTGCCGCACAATGCCAATGTAATAATACGAAGAGTATTACACAGCCGCTGTCGCTTGTTGCATTGTGACTCACCTTGAAACGAGGCCTGCCGACCACAGAAGGGAAAACGGTACTCGGGAAGTCCTGACCAGATAAGCCCGCTTTACACGAGCAGGACCCGCTCTGGATAACCACAGCACGGCTACTTGTCTTGGCCATGTTGGATCAATGAATGTAAGTTTTCGAGATATACATGTAACTGTACTTTACACCCTGCGAGAGAATCACCAACAATCACTTCTTGTGGCGGTGTTGGCATCAACGGTGCCCCTGGCTTGCGACACAGTTACGCAGGCACTTTTACACATTTTGAACTTTACCCATACTGTTTTCTCTAAAAGTGCGCAAAGAAATGGCGCCATTCAAAAGGGGGAAAGTCTGTTGTTACACCGATTGCTGGAGTTTCAAAGCGTTTTGTGTGAATAGTTTGCATTCCATGCTGTCTGCTTCAATGCTTTAGTACACAAAAGACGTGGCCGATCGTATCCCCTATCTCCCCAGAAAACCCCCAACATTCCATGCATGAAAAGAGTTATTATTCAAGAAAGTGTTCAGATAGGCTAATGCGATTATGCAGAAAAGCTGTCCATATCAAGTTCAGCGTACACTGAACAGGATTTACATTTCTTGACATCCGAGATATTCGTGCCACTATTAATTAGAGGAGACGTCTCAATTCAATGCATGCCAATGGCTTCTGGCGTGATGCCGGACAATGAACTTATCATTGTTTTTATCGATAACCCTCATGGGCCCCATGCAAAATAAGGTCCTCACTCCAATAAAGAGGCCAGTTCACCTACAGTAATGAATCCACCGCTTCGTAGAGTTTGAAGTTAAGCTACAATGAATTTTGTCTTCGGCACTTTTTTTTTCAATTTTGTTGTATTCTTCAATGTATGTATGTATGTAAAGAGCAACTCAAAAGAAAACATGTTTTCTCTGATTTTATCTGTTCAAATAAATGTTGAAGCATCCACATCGAACGCAGTGCCATTAATTTTGCCTCCAGAGCTCAGCTATAACAAGCTAAAAAAAGATGCGAATTTTGAACATGCTGAATGGAGATTGCGTCATTCTGAGAAATTAGAGAAACCGAGGGGAACCCTCACCCTGTGTTCGTAGTGGATAAACCCTTGTGCATGCCAAAAAATGGCGACAAAGAATGGCTGCATGCACTGGTAAAATTACACAGTTGTGGATACTATTAAATGGAGTTAACAATGATATAGATTGATTGACCAGCAATGAATAAGCTTATGCTGTGGTAATTGCAAGCATGAAAGTTAAGTTAAAGGATATGGCAGAGCCAGTGGACAAAATTAAAGGATAAAAGGACAATTAAAAGGACAGGCTAGAGGGTAAAAGGGGCACTTTGCAAGCTGCTCTCTCTATCGAGTTCAGCTGCATTAAAAGATCACACAGTGAAACAATTCAAAAACATGTAATAGTTAGTGAGTCCAAACATGAAATAGTCGTTACGCTTCGTGCATAGGCACAAGTCACATGGCCAAACTTTCCACAAAACTTTCACGACAATGTGGCAAACAAAATCAGTCTAAATGACGAGTTTTTGACCTGACTTGGAGCCCACACTTGGCCCACATGTACTACGAGACAAATCTGTCAAAGCGAACGGCCAGAACTGTGCATAATAAAGAACGAACGATAATAGTCACAAAAAGAGCAAGAGCAATCCTCCAGCTAGAGAGAGGCAGATTGTCACGTACGTCACGGCGAAGTACGTCGCGTAGGCGTACAAGAATACATTCATGTCTGGTACTAACTAATGAACTAAAACCCGTTCTTGCAGACTAATTTTAATGGGGATACGGTTACTTTATGATTATGACCATGAACAACCACGGGGGCGACTTTACGGAGAAACTACAACAATTTAAATATAAAATAGGAACACTGTAGGAACACTCGAGGTTCGTGAGAAAGCGCGTGATGTGGAAACATTAACATTAATAATTTTCAGTTCAGTTCAGTTATCCAAATACTAACCCCCCAAATAACGTACATGGACGCCGCCGTGATGCATGTTGCTTGTCAGTTAGTACCGGCGATAACCAGTTGTACGTTCCCAACGTTCGAGCAGCCGACCCACGAAGAACAAACCGAGGTGGCTGTTCGTGAGCATGAGAACAAGCGGACTGAACTCAGCCTCTTGGAATGTATACTCATACAGCCTACGACCAAACCTCTCGCCCGAAAAAAACTATGGTGAAATTTAAAAGCAGCCACATGGGGACGGAAATGTGTGTGTTTTTTATTTTGAATTAGTTGGAAACGGTTACACACGTGCCTTATATACACATCGGAACCGAAATGTCCACAGCCAGACTTTCGACCCTCCTTTGTGTCCGCCGTAACACGTACACCATCTATGCTTGCAGCTGGCCAGACGGGCGGTCTTGGACCTTGTGAAAGGTTTGCAATATTAAAGTCATGTACATAGACAATTGGTACAATGTACGCTACAAAACACTGCCCATGACACATATTGCAAACCCAGAGAAGTTCCCAATGGAGAAAGGACTATATAGAACCCCGGTTCAATTCTATGTTAAAGCTGGCTTACTACGGCGGGACACAGACCATATACTCCAGACAAATTCTGGTAATTGCATTGTGACAACTTGCAAAATTCACAGTTGCAAACATACTTCTGGATATCGCAAAAATTCATAAGTATGCAAATAAATTATCATTTTTATGATTAATAATTCATTTACTATTTACTTTTCTGTCTTTTTTTCTTTATTGAGAAAGAAAAGATGTGATTTACAGTTACACCTCTCTTCAATCCCATTCATTTAAACACATGACAAAAAGAAAGTAAACTTTATTGCCCCAAAACCTGTAATAAAAGTTTAAAGTAGTTTCTTTTCAGTCAATGCTCCTCGAAATCCTCTCCCCTATCTAGAATGTTCCAAGAAATTATCAGCCGTTTCCTTCCTCAGATCGGTACACTTACTCGTATTTGGATTCTGCATGGCACACTCTGATCCCGAGCACATACGTCCTTCCTTAATTCCAAATTACCATAAAAACATTGCTATATATACACTATCAAAATATTTTCTTCTCAAGCTTTTTTCCCAGGTTCCAATGACAAAGTCTCGAAAAATAACTAGCTATTACTCGATATCGTGAGCACATGATCCGCTTATATACAGAACAAAGACTGAAATGTAAATATCCTGGCAAATTCAAGAAAAAAAACCTGAACACATGTTGTTCTAGCAAATGATTTTTAGTAAAAGGTTTTTCTTCTTTGTTATTTATACAACTACAAGTAAATGCTTAAAAATGTTAGTAAAAGCAAATGCTAGTTGTTGACCCATTTGTTCCCGAGGTAAAACAAATTCACATAAAATCCAAGTAGCCCTTTAACAAGGAAGCAGGGGCGGACCAGACCTACAATCCTGGCCAAATCTCGTTGGGCAGCGGCACCCTCTCAATGCTGGGTGTCGATGCGCGGCCTGCGCTCTAACTCGAGGTATCAACGTTGAGCGGGGGATTGGGGTACTTGGGGAGGGTAACTACCAATGTATGTCTATTGATACGTGTTCCAACAATTTCGCCCATGATTGTAGAACATCATCATTCTGATCTGTGGTGTGGACTGTAAAAAAGTGATGGATGAGAAAATGCAAGAAGATGCACACTGACTTATTCACGTCAACATTTCATAGAACTGAAAATACAACGTGAGGCCTACAGTGTTGAAAATAAATTATATAATGGCAGGAAAAGCACTTGTTCAAATACAAATAAGAAATTTGCTGTAAAGAGATTCTCTTCACAGGACAATGTGTCTGAAGAGTTATTCACCACGCATCAGATCCACCACACAACACAACATGTTAGCAGAACTATTTGGTTCCTGATTCGGCTGTCATTTTATGCTAGTAAAGGAAACGAGAGAAAACGCTCCCCCAAAACAGGCGAAAATGCCGTGTCATTCACGTAATACTATGAAAGAGTTCGGATATGTCGACATGGTCTGGGGACTTGCCTATATTGGGGTGCGTTCATTTAAAAATAGTAAAGAGGAGCTGTCAAGGAGAACATTTAATGTTAACATTATCGTTTGTGTAAATGTGTATTTTTTGCTACGTGATGTACTACTGTAGAGTTTTAATCACTCAGTCATTACAAAGCAACATTCTGTGCAGTAAAGTTACTGATTTTGTATCTCCTTAACATGAACCGCGAAAAGCAATATCTCTGAAATGGCCAAGCTTGCAGTTATCAGATCGTTAGCCGGTTGCTTTTTATTTTCCCAACGCTTGCTCCCGGCCAGTCTCTAAGAGACTCTAATTCTAACACGAGACCGTTGCCGAAACAGGCTCATTTATCCGGTGTGCTGGTTTTTCCAGTTGCGTTCGTACGTGCGCTGTGTCCCGCATTTGACGCGCGCGGTGACTTAGGCATACGAAGAACTATTATGCAGATGAGACTGCAGGAGATCGGGGAAGCACTTTTTTGACTTTACCGCTTTCGCGCGAGAGATCTCTGAGTGGTGCATTCAAGACCTTTTGTAAGGAATGAATAGGAATAGCATATAGGTCCGAGTCTAGTGTGACCTTTTGTATGGGGTGAACGTGAATATGAAATATAAAGTAAAAAAAACATGTGGCACAGTTTGACCTTTCCTACGAAAAATTGAGGTTCTGAAGTAATCAAGGGGAATCGCAGTAAGCGATAATCCTTAGACATACAATGGACTGTCGGCCAGCCATGAGGTCGGAAAGTAATCAAGGGTTAATTGGGGATAATCTTTAGTACAAAGGATCGTAAATGGCGGTGGAGCCTGTGATTTCAGGTATAATCGGTGGTCGCAGGAGACTCCCTGGTGACGAATTGACTTTTTAAAAATTATTTTCATTTAATGTTATCGATATTTTTTTCTTAGTATTGTGTGATCTATTTCTAAGAATGTCGTCACCTTCTATTTTAATCCTCAGCGTTTCTCAAGATTGTGCAATACCCAAGCTGATGTTAAAGCCGGCGTATTTTATGATTAATTATTATTAAATGAATTTATTAAGCGCAAATTCTATTTGCAAATATTTAAATGCGCTGTACAACCAATAACAGACAAATAAACTTGTGTAATATAAAATTTCATCAGAATTCAAAAGACACAGAGTCACTAAAAACATTAAGATTACACACAGATATTAAAGGAAAATAAATTAAGTACACAAATACAACAGGGCATTATTAAACCGTCACATAAGAGCGCAAACCAATAAAATTAGTTAAAATACTAATAAAAAACATCACAGCTCAAAAGCGATCCTAAACAGATGAGTTTTTAGCAGTGCCTTTAAACGGTCTGAACTCGTGACATTTCGCGCCTGAACTGGGAGTTGATTCCATAGATATGGGGCAGCATGTAAAAAGGACTGATCACCTAGGCAGGTCCTACTACGAAATGGATGGATATCAAAGAAGAATACCGTTACTCTGGTCAGACCTACGACGACAGTAGCGAGACTCAGTACGAACAGTGATGAGCTGTGACAAGTATTCAGGACAGTCACCGTTGAGTGTTTTGAAGACCAGAAGTAAGATTTTAAAAACAATTCTAGACTTAACTGGGAGCCAGTGAAGATCAACAAGAACAAGTGTGATATGACAATATTATACATATTACAGACAAGCCTAGCACACGCACTTTGAACACGTTGAAGACGATTTAAGTGTACTGATGATACCCTATATAACAAGCTGTTACAATAATCCAGCTTAGACGTACTAGAGTTTCTTCATTTTGAACCGTAGCAATGTGAGAACGTTATTGTCGCCCAATAAGAAACTGTACCCGTAAACTGTACATAGGCTCCGCCCAATTTTAGCAGTTCTCTTTCTTGTACAGCGTAAATATGCATGTTTGTTCTGAGAGCTTTTCTGGACGCATGCACGTAGTAAATTCCCCACCATTAGGCCTGGGTGCGTAATAGCTTCAGGAATGTGTACAAGGAGTTTGGATCAGAGTGCGAAAAAGAGTGTCTTTTGAATACTGCTTATGAAGTGTGGCTTTTCAAACGACCCTGCTTATTTTCATTAAAAAAGAGGCAAAAGGTTTCATATTGAAGGTGTATTACCTACAAAATGGGGTGCAAATTTGCCATGAATTTATTGTCGAGTGATAAAATTATTTTATGGACAAAAAGGAGTAAACGTTCATTAATTAAAACAAAAATCTCAAAAAATACAAACACCAACAATAGCCATATCAACAGTAGACACGCGTTTTCGAAGATAATGTTCATGGTGACAGTGGTTATATTTCAAAAATCTTTCCAACCACGTGGTGTAAAATGAAATAATTGTTTTATGATAGGAAATAGGAAATGTACGGTATTCTGACGTTTTAATCCTATTCCAAGGCATTTATTTGTTTTTGACAACCAATTCGAATTGATGAACAAACAAGACAATGTAATAATGCAAGGTTACTGTTATAACAAGGCAATTTGCCAAGTCTGCAGGACCTTTTATCAACGAGGTTCGACTGAACATCTCTGCGAGGGTTGGGGTGATGGCCCATTGTTTGTGTGTGTGTGTACATATCCGGTGAGTGTGAACCGACCAATGTATGTCACAAGACTACATTTGCCAATAGGTCTATATAAGACCATGTAAAAATAGGATTTGGCTGGGCCATAGAAAGCAACGTCTGATGATATTCAGGCTTGGTGTTCAAAGTCAACTGAGATTTGGTTGGGCCATAGACAGCCCGTCTGCTGATATTCAGCCTTGGTGTTCACAGTCAAATGAGATGTGGTTGGGCCATAGAAAACAGCATCTGATGATATTCAGGCGTGGTGTTCATAGTCAAATGAATTTGGTTGGGCCACAGAAAACTCTGTCTAATGAAATTCAGGCTGGTGCTTGCAATCAAATGAAATTTGGTAGGGACATAGAAAGCACAGGCGTGGTGTGGAAGTTTCTTCAGTAATCAGTTTCTTCAGTAATTTCTACCAGCAATAAAGTTGAAACGGATCCAAATGCACCTCGGGTACAAATTTCTAGAGATGGTAGGCATCTTATTCTTGCCGGGTACAACGTGTATGGCCCTCGTTGGGAGCATGTTGTTAGTTATGTCCAACGAAACGCTGTTTCACGAGGCCTCATTCCCGAGTTGTATCAACAGAGGAGCAATGCACAGTTGAGGAGGAGGGTGACGGAAGCCATGACACGAGACGTTGCAAGGTATATCTTATCTTACCAAGACACTTTTGACGTTATTATGTAGCAACGCATGGGAAGGGTTATTTAACACAACATAAAATGATTATCAGCTACGTAGGAGCACTTTGACTAGACTTTTATCCGACCTAAGCCACGAAGAAACTGACTAAAACGGGCCTTCACTACGCACAAAGAGAAGAAACATACTGAAAATAGTACAGAGAAAGGCGTAACTCTCCATTTACATGGGAACACAGTCAAACATTGTCCGGGGGAGACCATGCAGGTCTGTAAGTGGCATTTCGAAAAGATTTCGGGAGGTCGCTTGATACCCTGTTCACAAACCCTATGAGACTGTAGTCTGACAAATTATGAGTATTTTCCAAGTAAACGACTTTGTTTCCCCCTTGACCTTTTCTGAACATAAAGGCAATGATAGTGTAAGAACCCCCCGCATAAAAGTAAATAGAAATTGGGAGGTTAACACATTTGTCCATTTGTCTAGTCTTTTTCTGCCAGGTTGCAAGACCAACGGGTTCGAGAAATGAGATATGCAGCAAGGGGAACCCGGCACTGCGGAGGGCACGGATGCAATTTACACCCGGCGTTCAAGATCCTCAGGCAGGTCCCCAAGCTGTTCTGCCGCCAAAAGCTCCTCAGCCCCCACAACCAGCCCTCCAACAACCACCGCAACCAGCCCTCCAGCAACCACCACAACCAGCCCTACAGCAACCCCCACAACCAGCCCTACAGCAACCCCCACAGCCAGCCCTTCAGCAACCCACACAACCAGCCCTCCAGCAACCACCACAACCAGCCCTCCAGCAACCACCACAACCAGCCCTACAGCAACCCCTACAGCCAGCCCTCCCGAGAAACCACCACAACCAGCCCTCCCGAGCAACCACCACAGCCAGCCCTCCAGCAACCCCCACAACCAGCCCTCCCGAGCAACCACCACAGCCAGCCCTCCAGCAACCCCTACAACCAGCCCCCCCCCGAGCAACCACCACAACCAGCCCTACAGCAACCCCCACAGCCAGCCCTTCAGCAACCCCCACAACCAGCCCTCCAGCAACCACCACAACCAGCCCTCCAGCAACCACCACAACCAGCCCTACAAGCAACCCCCACAGCCAGCCCTCCAGCAACCCCTACAACTGGCCCTCCCGAGCAACCACCACAACTAGCCCAACCAGCAACCCCCTCAACCAGCCCTCCCGAGCAACCACCACAATCAGCCCTACAGCAACCCCCACAACCAGCCCTCCAGCAACCCCCACAACCAGAAACACAACCGCAAGTAGATGGCGGCCCACCTTGTCCAATTGGCCAAGACATCCCCTCCCCGCGAGCGAACCTGGCAGGCAGCCACTGTACGCAATAATTCGGCAAAGTCACGTGGCCCTTAATAACTATGTTGTAAGTATAGTAAGACAAGTAATACGAGTTTAGACAGTCTTTGCGGGAATTCACTGCGTACATGCGGATGCTGCAGGGAGAGGGCCATCCTCCTCCGCTACTTCAAGATGAGGACTAGGCTGTGTCAAGGTTGTCCACCGTTAACAGTTATTTTAATCTTGTGGTTTCATTAAATTTAGTAATGGAAAACAAATATACATGTACTCGTAACATATTCTTTGGTGTTTCAAATATTTACATTCATTTGAATATTTAAATTTGAGCATGAAGAATATAATTTATATAGTATCAAAACTCGTATTAGACATTAGACAAGGCATAATATGACTACACATTCTATTCTTTTGGTGAAACAAAAGGCATTCTGCATATTTCTGACCAAACATTAATTTTCATTCATCATACCACGAGCACAGAAGTGTCTCCAGAAGTGTATTTTCTTATATCAATCTTCAACAATGTAAGTTTCAATAGAAAAGAAAGGTTTTCAAAGGGATCTTTTGTTGAGATGAGTTAAAACGTTTCGTTTTACCTGAACTGGAGAGCTGTTAGCGTATTAAAATCTGTGACTATTTTGTGCATCTTTCAAATAAAGGATTTTGCTTTTAATTATGCCAAACAAAATGGTATGCCTATAAGTAAATCAATGAATATTTACTGATAGTCTCAAATGCCGCTGGGCTAGACGAGCACAGAGCTCTGTAACGATAGGCATCAGCCATCTTGGATGTCGATAGACACTTTTCACTGCCCGGCAAGTCTTGAAGACACTGATTACATGCTCAACGTAGATTCCGCATCTCGAATGCTCCTTGTTAAAAAACACCCATCATTTCACGTTCGTCAGCATGTGCCACGTGGCTGATCTCATCTCGTCGGTATTTGGTCATTATAAGATACCTGTTGGAGTCGCTGTTATCCCCTAAAAAATACTTCATCTGGGAAGTTCAAATCAAGACCGGAACGGATGGAAGGCATCAGTTGTTACCACCGGCATGATGTCCAAGGAACCCACTCTGAACATAGCGGATGTTCTTTCTGTTGTCAATGATTACCTGTCAATGTAAGATAAAATCCCAAATACAATATTACGATTGGTTTATAAAAGAGTGGTATTTACCAAGTGACTCTGACGCTGTTAAATAAATATTGCAATTGAACGAAAAATTGACATCGACGAAGACAAATAATGATGAACGTGGTGAGGATGGGAAATTGGGCCATTTTGATAGAGCAACTGGGATAGTTTTTATTGCTTTCATTAACCCCAGGTTAATTCCAGCCTCGCTTGGCCACCTGCCAAACTGCAATTTCTCGGTTTGTGACCCAGCGTGCTCTGCACGCTTTGAATTACACGGTGAAAAGGCTGATTCTTCGGTGGCATGCAGCTCTACTCAAGCTTCACATTCCCGTTGCCTCTTTTCAAAGTGGGGACTATTGTGAAGCTGGTGATTATGATGCAAAATCTGCCTTCTTTCACCGTGTTCGCTCGAGCGTGGGCCGAGAATAATAGCTGAAAAGTGGGCTGAGGGCCCAATTTTTATGGCGTTGCTTTACGCGTCCCGTCGTGAAGGGGTTAAAGTGTAACTTGTTTCCAATTCATTTCTGGGGCCGTAACTTTGCCATGTTTATTTTATGCTGATAACATTTCCATATTCATGAGTAACTGTCATACTAGTTACAACTGCATTGCTTACGTGGACAAATAAAACGCTAAAGGAATTCTTGAATTTCCCCAACTCTCCCGCCTACATTGGTTGAATTTGTTTACTACTGTTTTTGGAGAAGTAGTAGATGTTACAGGCCTCCGGAATAATTCCAGCTTACTTAAATTGCACTGAAAAGTTAAATTTTTGGCCTTGTTAACTCCGGGTTCCCTTGATAAAACAGCAAAACCAGCGCCCTCGTTTGGAATGGGAATTTAACAAGATAAAATTACTACACAAAACTTGTTGGTGTGACCTCAGTTTTTGACGAGACATGCACACATGATGTGATATAAACATGAATGCTCATTCTTGCCAAACTCTTACCTGAGTGCTCATGCAGTGGTATCAAGAAAATATCTCTAGAAAGGGCAGAATGTCCTCTTTGCAATGTATACAGCTTGTGGTGTTATTGACACAGACGAGTGAACAAACTAGACTGGTGTTAAGGGTACTGAAATCGGCACTGTGACACTTTTTATGTGGACACCCTGTATAGGCCTTGCAAGATCAATCTCAAGAGTAAACACGTGGCTCTTTCTAAGACATACATGCCGAGTACCTGGACATCATTTCTAAGAAAAAAATGAGTGAAAAAACCACGACCGATGCCCTCCACCTTTGAGAAGTTAGTTATTCCCTCCCCCCACTTTATAGGCGTACCAGCCGTTGGAGGTACATTGCAACTAATTGTATTCTTTTCAGTCTAATAGCCAGGGCTTGCCCCCTCCTCAGCTCTTCTCAGCTATTCTACAACAACCACCGAAAGAATGTAAAAAGTACATTAATGTTAATGTTGAAAAAATATTTTTCAGTGTGCATTTTTCCAAGAATTGCAACTATCATAAATACATGTACCTGTTTCAGTAGGGCTTTTCAAACACTGAAGTTGTATAAATGGAATAAACACATAAATTCAGAACCACCTACCTTGTGAGTTTAAATTTCATGATGGTAGTAAATCTTTCTCAATTTATCTAGTTCTGCATACTCTGGAAAGAATTCTGCACTGAGATTTTGACTTTTTTTACATACTATTGATAATGGGTTCGATTATAAACTACACGTACAGAAACTTTAATCACTTGACTCAGTACACATGAATTGATCCCGTCCTCCTTTTTTTCTTGCCTTTCCAGATTAAGCATTCTTCCTTGCCAAACAAGATATGAAATGGAAGCGAGACATGAATGGATCAGGAAGGGATGGTACCAGAAAAGGGTCTTTCATGTAGGCAGAAATTTAACAAAAAATAGAAAAAACATGAAAGAAAATATAGAGAGTATATTGGAAATATTGGGACGAACACGAGTGGGCATGGTGGGACAGACACGACTACGGCGACAGAGTTGGCCTTGAACAACATGTCAGAGGCAGGTCTAATAAGAATGGAATAAATCATGGTAGGCACGGCGGGCTTATGTCGAATTTTACAGCAAAATCATTCAGGAGTTGGGCCTTGAAAGACATCCAGACATCCAGACATTTTCCTTGCTCTCTTTGACATCCACATTCCCTGGTTGTACCTCTTGCTTACACTTTTCGTGGTGTTCATTGAACCTGCATTTCCGGTGAAAGCCGAATCTCCCCAACACTTACAGCTTGTCATTTTGTCCACCGATTTAGTATTACTGTCCACACATGTCAGTAACACAGCCCTCCTTACTGTCACAATCCAAAAGTCAGTTCCACCTGTTCTCAACAGACAATAACAGGATTTTCAATTTTTTCTCATTCCGGGAGACTAATTTGGACTTTCTTCCTCAAACCTGCTCATTATTTTGCAATCTATACACAGCATGTGCATATGTAAACAACATCGCTCTTTTCTTCTGATTCCTAGTTTGGTTGGAGTGGCTGAAAATTGCCTGCGCGGACCGAATCATGATTTGTGGCTGTCAAATTCTCTGCATGCATGCTATCAGAACATTTCACGGAATGTAGACTAGATGGTTTGTAAAGAAGGTGATGAAATCCAGGAGCTGGACTGTCAACTTGTATTTCTGCAAGTATTGGACCAAACGGCGGGGGTCCTCCAACTTGCTCTATTTTACAATGGAGTGTTGGGATCAACCTCAACAACAGGTTCCGAATCATCGTCAACTGTTCCTCTCTAAATTAGACTTTCGTCCAAAGCATCTTTCACACTGGTGCAAGCATAGGGCTTGACAGCAGAAATAGCACTCATGTCGACCCTTGGAAGGATGATCTTTAAATGACAAGAAATAATGAAATTGATCATTATATAAATGTTACACCCCAGGTGACCGGTACAAGTCACCGTGAGGGTGCACATTAAAATTATGACTCCAAACTGTAAAAGAAGGAAACAGGTAGGCACTTGTAGGGCATGTGTTGGGGTCGATGTTACTTCGACAAAGCATGGAGTCAGAGTGACTCAGAACAAAGACTCCACACATGGCCCACATGTGACCACACTGCCTTCCAGGAAGCATTACATAACACCGTGCTACTTCCTCTCTACAGCCGTTTCCTGTCCATCACCACTCCTACACTGAACAGTTGTAGGATTCCACTGTACTAGCAGCAAGCACAACCATAAAAAATGGGGGGGGGCATGTTCTTGAGATAAACAATGTGTACCTATTTCAGGCCCCTACACTCGCCCTTGAGATAAACAATGTGTTCAGGCCCCTACACTCGCCCCTGAAAAAGTAAATGTTGTCCTCAACATTTCCGAACAACTAATAAAAACATAAATTACTTAGTGTCTGAAATGACTGTGGAGTTATTAGCTGGGTTTAGTGTCACTCATCACTATGCTGGGTACGGTGAAGCTAGGTACGGTGACGCTGGGTACAGTGGCGCTGGGTGCGGTGGTGTTGGGTACCACTGTTGCCATGGCAGCACCTGCATCTGTGGCCCGAGTTGCATCACTGGGGTGTTCCAGTGCCCAGGGGTCGGAGGCCACCAAGTGGACGGCGGTCGTTGTAGTGTCGTAGCATGCAATCCGTACATCGGTAAGCTGTTTGTTTGCACGGCCCTCACTGAACCTTGATCCTGGCAAGGCTCACCAAGCTGCTGAAAAGCAAGTCGCTGTGGTGGGTGGCGCTGTCGCATGGGGTAGCGTCTTTCGTCCCTGGCGAGGCATGGATCATCTCCAGGTGCGTCGCTGGAAGGTCGATCAGTCTCCTCTTGGAAATCTTGTCGGGCAGGTTCAGCCGTCATAGGTGACCGGTCATGTACTCCTGGTTCGTGGGTAGTGACTGGTGCAGAAATGGTATCTGGTTCGGCAGCAGTTACATGCTCCGGAACGGTAGCTGGCGGTGACATTGCGGACGATGTTTCAACTGGTCCAGTCACCATCAGTCGAGGGGCAGATGTAGCAGTTCCCTCCGTCTGTTGCTCGCTGGCTGGGATGAACTCCTGTGCATCCTGGTTCAACCCTGAGGGAGTTCCGCGGACAAGCTCTGGTTTTGCGACATGCCATCCAATGTGACTTGTTTGTTTTGTGCACCTCGGAGCTGGGACTGGGGGTTTGGGGACTTCTCGGGGGGTGGTGTTCTGAATGGATACTATGGTATCATCTTCAGAACTGTCGGAGTCACTCGCATCCTCCCTCACACTCGGTGCTGGCTTGCGTCGGTTGGTAGAGCCTGGTGTGGTGGCACTGGACACTGTCCTTTCCACACTTGGCTTTTCGCTGGTCAAGAAGTCACAGGGCAGCAACAAGTTCCTGTGAAGAGTTCGTTTTCGTCCCTCGCCGCTCTCTGGGCGGAGTTCATAGACAGGGGAGTCCTCAGCTACTCGCTTCACAACAGTGTGAACTTCACGTTCCCAGTATGCGCGTAGTTTTCCAGGCCCACCATTTTCATTCAAGTTCCGCACCAGAACTCTGTCGCCAGGTTGGAGCACAGAACTGCATACCTTCTTGTCATAATAGTGCTTGCCTCGGCTGGAGGACCTCTCCGCATTTCTCCTTGCAGTCTCATAGGCATCTTCCATTTGTCTCCTCCACTGCCGACTGTAGTCGTGGGGGTCCTTTGCAGCCGTGCCTGTCCTTGGTAACCCAAAGGCTAGATCAATTGGGAGACGAGGGGGGCGTCCATACAGGAGGTAGAATGGCGAGAATCCTGTGCTCTCTGAACGTGTACAGTTGTAGGCGTGTACCACTTTGTTCACTGCATCTTTCCAGCGGCTCTTCTCCTTCTCAGGCAGAGTCCGAAGCATCCCCAAGAGCGTGCGGTTGAATCGCTCCACCTGGCCGTTCCCTTGGGGGTGGTATGGGGTGGTTCTCGACGGAGTGACACCGGACAGTTGCTGGAGCCGCTTGAACAGTTGATTCTCGAACTCCCTGCCTTGGTCATGATGCAGTCTGCTTGGGAACCCGAATCTGAGAACAAAGTCATTGAAAATCTTATCTGCCACCGTCTTGCCTGACTTGTTTGTTGTAGGGTACGCCTGGGCAAATCTGGTGAAATGGTCCATTACTACTAAAATGTACTCATATCCCCCAACACTTCGTTCCAGATGAAGGAAGTCAATAGACACCAGTTCAAATGGAGTGGTAGTGGCTATTGGCTGAAGAGGCTCTCGGGTTTGACGGCTCGGTTTCTTCTGTTGCAAACACCGACAAACACTGGTCACAAAGTGCTCAATGTCCCTTTGCATGCGAGGCCAATAGAATCGGTCGCGAGCGAGGTGAACCACACGTTCAACGCCAAGATGACCCATTTCCTTGTGTAATTCTTTGTAGACCACTGGGTGATATTTCTTTGGAAGGACCAATTGCAGCTTACCACCTGCCCTTCGATGGAGAATTCCGTCAGCATCCAGCTCGAGTTTGTCCCATTCCCGAAGAAGAGCACTAATGTTTCTGGATTTGCACTCTTGGCTCTGCTTATCCGGCCGACGGCCATTTTCCAGGGACTGTATGAGTTGTCTCATATCCTCCTCTTCTCTTTGCGCTACCTTGATTTCTGCTCTTGGAATCTCATTAAGGTTCGCCACATTATCATCGGGGCTTGAAGTAGACATGGTCAGTGCACCGACCCATGGGAAGCATCCAGAACTTTCTGCTCGAACGGCGTCAACAGTAGCACCGAGATGACGTGGGCTTATTTCACTGGTACACTGGGCTGTGTAGTCTTCGATATTGAGTGGCATACGGGAAAGAACATCGGCATCTGCATTGGACTTCCCTGGGCGGTACTTGATTGAAAAATTGAAGTCGGCCAATTCTGCTACCCAACGATGTCCAGTTGCATTAAGCTTGGCGGAAGTCAGAATGTAAGTCAGGGGATTATTGTCAGTGTACACTGTGAAGGAGGGAGCATAGTACAGATAGTCCCTGAACTTTTCAGTGATCGCCCACTTTAGGGCAAGAAACTCAAGTTTTCCAGAGTGTAGATTGTAATTCTTTTCTGCTGGTGTAAGCGTCCGCGACCCATAACCAATCACTCTCATCTTTCCATCTTGCCGCTGGTACAAGATTGCTCCTAATCCCTCGCTTGAAGCATCCGTGTGCAAAATGAAAGGTTGCTGGTGGTCTGGGAAACCCATCACAGGGGGGCTGGTGAGAAAGCTAAGCAACTGTTCCAACACTTTCTGGTGTGCTGCTTCCCATTCAATGGGTTGCCGTGACGACACCTGTACACTCTTTCTTGTCACAGGCTTCCTTCCTGACTTAGATGTTAGCTGTGTTGTACCATGGCTTGATGGGCCATTGACTTCTGGGCTTGGCTTCTTCAGCAGGTCATAGAGGGGCTTAGCGATCGTGGAAAAATTCTGAATATACTGTCGGTAATAGCCAAGAAGACCCAGAAGTTTTCTTAGCTCACCAACAGTGCTAGGTTTCTTTCCTCGTAGCGCCTCCACTGCCTCGACATCCGCAGGGTCCATCTTGTAGCCATCACTTCCGATGATCCTCCCCAAATACCTCACTTCCTTCTGGAACAATGAACATTTGCTTGGTTTCAATTTGACACCCTTCACCTGGAGCCGTCTGAGAACTTTGCGCACATTCTCAAGGTGTTCTTCAAAGGTTTTCCCATACACCAAGATGTCATCAAGGTACACCACCGCAATTTCGCCAACCAGTCCTTCAAGGCAGTTCTCCATACAGCGTTGAAAAACGGCGGGAGCATTGGTGAGACCGAAGGGGATCCTATTCCATTCATACAAACCCCACGGGGTGATGAAGGCTGTTTTTGGTTTGCTCTCTGTTGCCATGAAGCCCTGGTGGTATGCTTTACCCTGATCAAGTGTGGAAAACCATTGGTTTCCACCGAGACCGTCCAGGACATCTTGTATTCGTGGAATTGGTTGTCTATCAGGTATCGTCTTCTGGTTCAACTCCCTGTAATCGATGCAGAGGCGTAATGAGCCATCCTTCTTTCGTACGCATACTACAGGTGAAGAGTATGGGGATTCTGATTTCTCTATCCACCCACGGCTCAGCAGATCCCTTAAATACATCTTGACTTCGCTGTAGAGTGGAGGGGGTACAGATGTATACGATTTCTGCACTGGCTCGTCGTCTTTGAGGCGGATGTGCATGTTCAAATCTGTGATACATCCCATATCGCTGTCATCTTTAGAGAAAACACTGGCTTCTTCTCTCAACATCTGGGTGACTAGTTGTTGTTGGTGTGCTGTCAAATGGCTGATATCGACCGGAGGAACCCATGTGTCGCGGTTGTCTTGCGCTGTTACTGAGTTGACCTTTGGGGCAGGGCAGCTTGTTCGGACTGTTGTGGCTGACTCTATCAACTCTATAGTGCCCAGACTGGTTCGTCTCTTCAAAACGATATCAGTGTTGGCTAAATTAGCCACAGCAATGGACACACAGAAAACTCCTCTTCTTCTCTCTACCCTGACCATGCAAGGGTCAATTTGGAGGTCCCCATGGAGTGTACTGTTCATCGTTGGTTCAAACAGGGCGGTAGTTCCCTGAGTAACGCTGTCTGACTTCACCCGGCATGACACCATAATACAGCCCCTGGTCGGAATGTGGATATCTCTTTTTCCGACGACCACATCTCCCACTTCCTGTGGACCCTTCTGTTGAATGAGACTGGTAAGAGCTTTGATCTCTCCCTTACACATGGCCGGAAATGCCGCCTTGACAACATCAGTTGGTCGCGGAGTATCCCCCCGTGTGACTATTTCTTCAATGACATTATAGCCTATGATGGGTACCCGGTCAATGCCCCTTGTGACCAAGACGGGCACATTTATAGCGTGTGGCTGTCCGGTCGATAGCCTGAAGGAGACATCCACCCATCCGTCAAATGGGATATCAGTGCCGTTGGCTGCTGTCAGTCCCAGAGTGTCACCTCCTAGTAGCTCAGAAAGAGGTCTCAGTTTTTCTTGTGGCAGGTACATTGCATGCCATTCTGCTGGCAGGATGGAGACCTGGGCTCCCGTATCCCACAGTGCTTTGGTTCTTACGCCATTGATGAAACAGTTAACCAGACATCTCTCACCTACCAGTCGGCTGACGTGTGTCCGCGTCCTGGTGGCTATTGGAAAGACGTGGGACTTAAGGTTGGCGTGCTGGGCGGTTACTGGTCGTCCCTCGGCAGCAACCGCCGGCCGTTTCCCTGATAGTTCCATCTGCGCTGTCGACATCCACGGGCGTAATGTTCACTGGAGCCACAGATGAAACAGTGACTGCAGCCGTCTCCCCTTCCTTGTTCTTGGCAAGAGCTGCAACCTCGGTTTCGGACTCGGGTTGCACTTGTTGATCGATTGTACTGCCAACTACCGGGCATGCTGGGATTCAGAGCCTCTTGCAGACTCGCAAGTTGCTGTTTCATACTTGCAATCTCCGCGATTCCTGCCTTCAGCTCCGCCAGTTCTGTCATCAGGGTTCCCTCCTTTGGTTTTGGCTTCTTGCTTGGCCCCTCCTCGGCAGAGTTGTGCTCTACTGCTTTGACCGCGGCAGTCCGCTGGTGCCCTAGTTTTTCCCGACGTTCAGCTTCGTGGCTGTCTGCAACATTGACTTTCTCCAATAAGCACTCATCAGTGATGCTTTGGTCCTGTAAGAGGGGTCGAAGTTCACTCCTCACTGCATCGCTTCTCAGGCCAGTCAGCACAGCATGGAGGAACATACTCTGTACTAATTTGCTGTCATATGAGAGCCCCGAATCAGCTTCCTTGCTCGCGAACGTCACCTTCTGGCGCAGATCTAAGGCCTTGAGGAGAAAATTCTGCGCTGACTCCTTGTCCTGTTGGGCCACTCGGGACAGTTGGTGATAGAGCTCGGTGGCATTTTTCTCTTTGAAATGCGACCTCAGCACCCGCCGAAGGCTGGGAAGAGTCAACTCCGTCCTCCCCTCCAAATAGCTGCGCAGAGATGACCCTGGAACAACTGCCCTGATCACTGCCTCAACAACCTCGCTCTCAGGATAACCCTTCGTCAGGCCGCTTTCGATCTGGTGGGCAAGGCTTAAGAATGACAACCGGTCTCGTTGTCCTGGATCCCCTATCTGCCCTGCTATTTTGAACTCTCTGCGAGCTAGTGCCAACATGCTTGGTTTCGGTACCGTGGGCTTTGGTGGTTCTGGCTTTACTTCCGATTCCTTTGTCTCACTGGTCTGTTCTTGGAGCTCTGAGATGAATAACAAGATGCTTTCAAACAGAGCAAGACCTTCATCTTCTGTATCATGGATCTCATCTCCATGGAGGTGACGGTTTATGAGCCGGAGTAACTTCCGACCGTCAGCTGCTTCTCCACTGATGCCTTCCTGGCCTGGGATTTTCAGGTGCTGATAAACTCGAAGGAGTTCAGCAGGTCCCATTTCTGCAACTTGGCGGATGACCTGCTGAAACTTCACAAAGGCTGACCCCTCCATGGCGTCTGATGGGCTAATTGGCATTCCTGGGGCTGCAACCTGCCTTGCAGTATTACTGGCTCAGTCGGTCCCCCACTACTTGTGCCACTGGTCCCACACTCCTCGCTGTCTTGGTCCTGGCCTCCGCTCCCTTTCAACTTGACATCCGGCCAGGAACTGCTCGTCTGCTGATACTTTTCGTCGAGAAACTTGCTCCGTGGTTCATGGTCACTGGACAGGTGTTGGCGTTCCTTCCCCCTTAGATGGATTGAACACACCAGTCCCTTCGTGGTCGCCAAATGTTACACCCCAGGTGACCGGTACAAGTCACCGTGAGGGTGCACATTAAAATTATGACTCCAAACTGTAAAAGAAGGAAACAGGTAGGCACTTGTAGGGCATGTGTTGGGGTCGATGTTACTTCGACAAAGCATGGAGTCAGAGTGACTCAGAACAAAGACTCCACACATGGCCCACATGTGACCACACTGCCTTCCAGGAAGCATTACATAACACCGTGCTACTTCCTCTCTACAGCCGTTTCCTGTCCATCACCACTCCTACACTGAACAGTTGTAGGATTCCACTGTACTAGCAGCAAGCACAACCATAAAAAATGGGGGGGGGCATGTTCTTGAGATAAACAATGTGTACCTATTTCAGGCCCCTACACTCGCCCTTGAGATAAACAATGTGTTCAGGCCCCTACATAAAGTATATACATAGACATGTTTATGCATTTCAGTGCTCGATGTTTGCTTTTTTGATTGTTCATTGGCTCTTTTCCCATTCTTCATTTGCTTTTTCATTGTTCATTTTGCTCTTTTTCTTGCTCATTTTGCTCTTTGCATTGTTCATTTGCTCTTTGTATTATTCATTTACAGTTAAACTCCATGTGATTGCGCTCCCTTAAAAGACTGGTTGCAAGTTGACTGAACTGCAACTCCTCTGCAACTTCTGTGGCCAAATGATTTAATCGCAAAAAACGATGGTCACATACATTTTCTGGTAGACATTCTGATGTTGTTTTCACGAAAATATTTAGTTTAAAGTATAATTTCCCAAACTCAAACATATCACTACATATACAGGAGCATCCACTGTATATGCCTCGAATACTCCCCCCCCCACGCAAGCCTGTTTTACATACAAATTGTGGACTTTCTTTTGTTCTCCTGTGGTTAAGGAAACTTGAGGAAAATGCTCCCTTTTCTCTAACTAGGATAACTCCTTCGAGCTGGATTTTTGTTAGTGATTCCCTGGACTGCTCCTCTTCATTTTTGCCACGGATAACCTTGACCCTGAAAAGCTTTTGAAACTGTTTTTCAGAGAAGGGGAGACATTGTGTGGACGTGTGCGAGTCCACACTGCGCCATCGCACCCTACATTATGTGGAAATCTTTTGTGCAGAGGTGCACACTATGTATGGCACGCCTGCACACACTGTTTTGTGGTGATCGAAAAATTAAAGCGGGTTTAATTTCAAAGATTTCTTCTTTGGATTTTCCATAGATTAAAATGTACAATAACACTAAAACAAAGGTGAAAAAGATTTTGAAAATCCATAGATATGCCATTCTGATGTCAGATTCTGCATGAACACAGACGTACGTCTTTATCACGAACATTGCCCTAAATAGTGTATTTGGTGTCCTTCCCCCAACTTATACCCTCCTCCAAATTTCCAGCACAGATATAAGCCACTGTCAATGTCGCCATATCAAGGGTCACACCGCCCTTGTTGCTTATAATTGCATTAACGTTACTCAAGGAGTCTGACTGGATAAGCCACGCTTTGCAGGACCCCTTGTGGGTGACCACAGCAGGATCACTGCGCTCGGCCTATTCACATCAGTGTTCGTAAGTTTTCAAGATATAAGGCAAACTGAAAGTACCCAGTTTCTGGTCAGCGCGCGCGTCGCCGAGACCTGGGCGTCGGCAAAAGGAAAAAAGTTTTTACATGGTAAAAAACGATGTCCAAAAGCTGCCAAACTTGTTTCATCGACTAGAATCCTGCTACTACGTAATCTATTTCGGATGGGGTACGGTTGAGTAATATGTACGCTAAAGGAATACCTCTAGTTCCCATACATTTTGATAGTGGAGCACTCTTTTTCAGATGACGTCATTTCTGTATTACACATTTTACATCTGGGAACCAGACAAACGAGGTGGTCTTATGTACTGTTTACAAGCTGAAAAAGCTTTTCAACAGTAAAAAGTGCGGGGGGCCAATTTATTTTAGTGTTAGTAGCGGCCGGCGTTACGTGCGCATGTGGTGATATATACGTCTGTGATGCAGTTGTGATGGACATCGCACGTTATCAGTGATGGTGAAAAAAAGCCACGTCGCTGCATCACTTTGGAGTCAGCTCCTGACCAGAAACCGGAGACTATTTTTTGGGGGGGAGGGGGGCTATCTGATTTTATTTCGGACACTGTGAGAGAATGGATTACAAGCAATTTATTGTCGCCGTTGCATGTGTTGGCTTCAGCGGTGCCCCTTGCTGGACAGTTTTGCAGGTATTTCCACACATTTTGAACTTAACCTATACCTTGCTGAGTTCCCTTTTACAAGTGTCCAAAGAAATGTTGCCATTCAAAAGTGGAAGCAATCTGTTGTTACACCAGTTGATGGGGTTTGAAAGTATTTTTTCTTCACGTCTTCACTTCAATAACAGAGCCACTTTAGCCATAATATGAACCCACCGCTTCCTTTAAGGTGATCGGTTCAATTTGGTTTGAATTTGAATGATATGTTGCAACGTGACAGTCTTCCTGG
Organism: Acanthaster planci; assembly: GCF_054643075.1. Classification (NCBI taxonomy): domain Eukaryota; kingdom Metazoa; phylum Echinodermata; class Asteroidea; order Valvatida; family Acanthasteridae; genus Acanthaster; species Acanthaster planci. The sequence continues at coordinate 34,379,647 of NC_141777.1, forward strand.
TGGTCGCCAGAGTGTGTTGGGGGCTCATAACAAACCAATTTTCCGGACTTTTGACAGCAACAGCAAATATTCAAGCTAAAGTGAAACGTAACCCTTACCTTATTTCCGATTTCGGTTAAAGCCTGATTCGCAGAGCGAAAGAAATACCTTTTAATGTTAAAAAAGATCTTTAGGTCCACTAGCCACACCATGGCTACGTCACGAAAATTGGCGAAGTTCCTCCAATTTTGGACTGGTCCCCGTCCATATGTATTATATAGGGACCGGTAGTTAGCTGCAGTTTAACGTGCGCGGTTAGCCCTGTCAGTTGGATGCTGAACATTTAATACATTTTTGTCAGACCAATAACAATATGCTTTATCATGAATTTAGTTTCAGCATGGTAACGCACTACCTGGTGATAATTTTTTCAGTGAATATGATTAACAAAATATTTTACAGCAATTTAATTCAAATCAGTGATTATTTTGTAAAATTTTACATAAACAATTTTGGTAAAGTTATTTTCGGTAACGAAGAAAAAAAGGCAAAATATTCTGAGCTCCTGCTTGATTTGTGAACTGATCGTGTACAGTTTCGTCGTTAAACTGGCAGAATCCCTCTGGTTTATTACCCAATACCGGTCCCTACGTTCAGAGGACGTCTGTAAGACGTCTGGAGACTACGTAGGCGATAGGAACCAGTCAACTGCAATTTCCAAAAAGTCCAAAATTTGCAAAACTTTCAGGGCCCATTTCGCCCATTCTTGGGTTCTGTCATCAATATCAAGTGCATAAGCCCATTCTCTCCCAAGGTGAAATAAACAGAAAATCCAAGCAGCCTTTCAAAACGAAGCGGGCGGGGACCAGGTTTAGGTTTCTGAGTGAGTAACAAAACAGGGATACTTCCATTTTGTTATATATAACAGGTTTTGCTCTTACCCAACGTATATATTAATAAGCACTGCATGCTCAGTGCTTGTCCGAGAGCTTGCGAAAAAAACCTCACAAGCTTACTCGGGTGGGACTCGAACCCACGACCTCCTGCTTACTAGTGCAGATGTCTTAACCACTCGACCACCGAGCTTGCCGGGGTCGGCTGGCCGGTCCGAGTCAAATGAAGCAGCGGGTACCGCGTACTATTTTCAAGATGTAATTTTTTTTTTTTTTGGCGTTGGGGAGATGTTAATTATATATAACAGGTTTTGCCCTTACTCAACGTATATATAAAATAGTTCGCGGTACCCGCTGCTTCATTTGACTCAGACCGGCCAGCCGACCCCGGCAAGCTCGGTGGTCGAGTGGTTAAGACATCTGCACTAGTAAGCAGGAGGTCGTGGGTTCGAGTCCCACCCGAGTAAGCTTGTGAGGTTTTTTTCGCAAGCTCTCGGACAAGCACTGAGCATGCAGTGCTTATTAATATATACGTTGGGTAAGGGCAAAACCTGTTATATATAATTAACGTCTCCCCAACGCAAAAAAATACATCTTGAAAACTTCCATTTTGGTCTGCTTTACGTACCGGCATTTTGGCTCGATAGCATCAAACTAAAACCTGCTACAGTGGTTCAGCGGCGCGGCCTGCATATGCGGGACAGTCCATAGCCTTTTGCCAAGGCCTGTAGGCTACGTGACTTCCCCAGCATTTAGAAAAGATGGCAAATCTGCAGCAGCGAAGCTGTGTAGCTCAGCAGCGACTGGAGCGGAGACCACATTAGGCGTGCACGCGGGGGAGGGGGTTTTGTGATATCTAGATATTAGTGCACATATGCGCCGACATATTCATAATTCACATAATTTAGTTCTGCTTTTGTAGCAGGGTCCGATCAGGAACAAGGTAAAGGTAGAGAAAATGGCAACCTTGTCGAAGCCAACTTGCCTCAAGGATTTTGAATTGTTTGCCCGTAAGTCTCTTCCTGAACCAGCCTACGTTTACTACAGAAGCGGTTCCCATCGAGAGCAGACTCTCCGGGACAATGAACTTGCTTTCCAAAGGTATGTTCGGTGCATGAAGATGGTCCTCCGATCGTGGCTGTCAAAGCTATATAACACCACAGACAAACTTTACGTGGAAAGGGTTATTTGAACAAGCACTGATGATTATTTATATGGCTATATCTTCAGTCCAGCTAAACGAGTTTAGAAAAGGTACAGATGCGTACCTTACTTGCTTTACTAAATTCAGGAAAAGTTGAAGGACACCGGATAGTATACGGACTTAAAAAATGAAATCCCACCCAACTTTTAGGCCCTGTCTGAAAACAATTTAGAGCTCCGAAATTTACAAAGTCATCAAAAAGTTGGCTCATAGTAACTATGGCATAGTTTTACTATATTATTTCCGGGGTGATTCAATGGGTTGAACTCTCCGGACCCTTTGCCTTCAAAGGAAAATTCTGCTCGTGCCTCTTCCTTAAAGAATGCACTGAACTCTTGTGACGATTTTATACACTGCATTGTATTTCCGTCTGCAGAATAGTGAGGGAAAAAGTCTTACATGTATCTTACCAACCTTAAAATCTAGTTTAATTTGTCTTTCTAGCTGTATTTGTGGGGCGTGTAATGGCATTGTTTGAACAATGCTGCTTTCATTTTAATTTCTTTGAATAAAAATAACCTTCGTTAAGAAAAAATCACACACCTATTGTGTTTGAAGACATCAAAGTTGTTTTTGTCTCCATTTCATTATAAGCAACAAATAGTATTTTAAAGTGAGGGAGCAGCAAAACTGAAAAAGTAAAGAAACAAAACTCGTTTCTTTAAATGCAGATACAGACTGAGACCCCGCGTTCTACGAGATGTCTCTCACCGTGACGTGCGTACCACCTTGCTGGATCAAGAGATTGCTTTCCCTGTAGCGGTGGCACCTACGGCGATGCATTGCTTTGCGCATATCGAGGGGGAACTGGCCACTGCTAGAGGTGAATGCATTGATGTCGATGTATGTGGAACAAAATTACTTGATTCCTGGCGGGTTTGAACTTTTTAAAACACCATTGCGGTGACAACAAACTCTCTCCCTATCTTCTTTAACCTAATGAAGACTCTGAAGTTTGCCACGATATTTTGAATTGATTTTGAACTTTCTGGAGAAGGTCTATCATCTTTATATCTCAGCTAGCTCGTTCATACCTGTCCTTCATTAGTGTAACAATGAGTCGTGCTGCACAGCAGCATCAGAGCTAATTATATATAACGAGTTTGCCCTTACCCAACGTATATTAATAAGCACTGTATGCTCAGTGCTTGTCCGAGAGCTTGCGAAAAAACCTCACAACTCGGCCGGTCCGAGTCAAATGAAGCAGCGGGTACCGCGAACTATTTTCAAGATGTATTTTTGCGTTGGGGACATGTTAATTATATATAACGGGTTTGCCCTTACCCAACGAATATTAATAAGCACTGTATGCTCTTGTCCGAGAGCTTGCGAAAAAACCTCACAAGCTTACTCGGGTGGGACTCGAACCCACCCACCCGCTGCTTCATTTAACTCGGACCGGCCAGCCGACCCAGGCAAGCTCGGTGGTCGAGTGGTTAAGACATCTGCACTAGTAAGCAGGAGGTCGTGGGTTCGAGTCCCACCCGAGTAAGCTTGTGAGATTTTTTCCAAAGCTCTCGGACAAGCACTGAGCATACAGTGCTTATTAATATACGTTGGGTAAGGGCAAACCCGGTATATTCTAATTAACATTTCCCCAACGGAAAAAAACATCAGAGCTGTTTATCACTCAGGTCGCAACTTTGAAAGTTGATGTGAATTGTCACAACGAAAATATTGATTATGAGTCAGTGCACATGGACAATTAGCACACAATAGCTGCATGCTGGACTGCACACATAGTGAACAGCCATTTTGGTTCTAAACAGCTCTGGGGCACGGATATATATATATATATAAACTGGACTTGCAACGCCTTTGTATGAAATACAAGCCAACCAGCGGCCATTTAACCGAGCTGAATACAAATGGGCGGGTTATTGACGCCAGGGAGAACAAAGGCGGGCATTGCCGGGCAAGCTTTGTATTCGGCTCGGTAAAATGGCCGCCAGTGGATTCAATGATCTCTATATGGTGATTAAGGGCATTGTGAGTCCAGATTTTTTTTATATACGTTCGTGCTCTGGGGCAGCATCAGAGCTGGGCACCACAAGTAAAGCTCGCCCCCTTTTTGTACGTGTTCAATAAGGATTGTTGGGGGAGGAAATGATGAATGAGAAGGGATGTGGCAGTCATCTGATATAAGAGGATTGCAGGAGTAATGTGGCCATGTTTATTTTACACGGATCTGGATAACGATCACTGATGCATCGTTGGTATACGGACACCAAAACTTGATAGTTGGATTATGCACACCAGCGTTAGGATCATTGTTCGAGATCGTTGATCCGTGTAAAACAAAGAGGCCCGGTGTATATAGGGATTATGTAAGAGTTGGGCGCTCTACGCAGAGATAAGATTGTCATTTGGGCTAAATGGTTTAGGTCACTCATTGTTAATTGAAAGGCAGTCAGTATATGTATGTTATTTAACCACCCTAAAGCATTTTATTGGGCCTTTTAAAAACACAACTCGTAGTTTAATAGTCCGTTGACAGTTATTTCTCAATTTTCGAAGAAGCCATTCCTTCTACTATTTCGTTTATTGGAGTTGATGGGAATGCTTGGGACAGTTCTTTCACCCTCTGATCGAAACGATCAAGCACTTTAAAGTACAGCTCATGAAGTAACCTAAAAACGCATTAACTGAAAAACAATATAACACTTGAAACACAGAGTTTGGATTCGTGTTTTTTCTGGTTTTGTGTTGCTTTGTTTGTCCATAGTATTTTTCTTCATAATTAAATCGACAGTGTCCACAAAATAAGGGCATAGTATGAAAAAACCATATCCCAATATTGTGAGAGACGCAAACAGAGGTATGCATGTATTTTTATATACCAATGAAGCTATATTTGATTATTTTGAAACATTACAGTTGTCTTTCTGAAACTACTATTCTTTAACCGTTGCTGTTTTACTAATTTACCCCCTCTAAATGTTGTCGGAACAGTCCGTCAAATTTAGGCAGGTGTTTTAGAGGCATTTCCCTGTTCAGAGTTTTGCTTGCTTCCATACCTCTATTTACCTACTCTCCCAAGGTCTTCCACAATATCGTAGTTAGAATCATTATCATTATGTAGGTAAATTGACCACAAATCCTTGCTTTTCCTTGGCCTGATCTTAAGGACGGATTGTCACAATGACGATTTCACCACCTTTCCTCATAGGTCATGTGTGCTCAGTTATGTATGACAGTTGGCATTCAAGTAAAGCTGGAGCAAATTTAGCTGAAAAGTCTCAGCCCAACTACAAAGTCCTATACGTCACAACAATAAGCCGTTATAACCAATCTGCGTTTTCTTACTGATAGCTGCCAAGGCTGTGGGAACTGGGATGGTACTTAGTGTTGGAACAACCTCGACCATGGAAGATGTGGCTACAGCCTCGTCCCCTAACGGACTACTCTGGGCTCAGTTTCATCTGTTTCCAGATTTTGATATCGCCCGTTCAATCGTTAGGAAGGCGGAAGAAAACGGATACAGAGCACTAGTTCTGACTATAGATTGTCCAGTGGCACAAAGAACAATGGGGAAGTCGCTTAAGTTTCCACCAGGGAAAGGGTAATTTTGGGAAAATATGCAAAGTCCTAGGCTTTGATACGGTCATTGGTTTGCGATGCACATTTTGCGAATGCTTGTTTGGGAATTAATGCTTGGGATTCCGTTGTTGGGCGTTGTTTGTTTAATTAAGAATGTCATGACTCTGTTAAATTTCATTTAAAACAGGGCCTCTAATCTCTTTGAAAAGGCATCAAACAAACAAACAAACAAACAAAAACAAACAAACAGCCCAACACCCCCCAAAAACAAACAAACAAACAAACAAACAAACAAACAAACAAACAAACAAACAAACAAACACCCCAACACCCCAACAAACAAACAAACAACCCTAACAACCCAATAAACAAAACCTAACAGACAAACAAACTGACTACCTATAACGACTCTTTTGCATTTATAACTTACTGAATTCAGATTGGTAAACTTGTCCCAAATATCAGGTCCAGATATAGCGTCATGGGAGCTATGAAAAAAAATCATAATTAATGGCCAAAGCCCACCATAATTTTTTGTATATCCCCGGACTGGAATGACTGCAGGCCACAGTAATAATGGACGCGGTTGCTTTGTGCCTTAAGTATAATTTTTCAAGGTTGTCACTATCCACTAAGGATTTTAGTACGACTCGTATATGTTTTTTTCAAGATAGAATCTCACCAAGATTGTGCATATCATAGCATGGAAAGTAAAACTTGAAGCTTTATTTACAGGCACAGTTTGGTCGGCTCTTGCCAGCCACAGTAATTTATTAAAATATTCTAAATTCGGATTAAAGATGATCATTAAGTCCATGGATGGATGTGAATATCCACTCTCTTTCTTTTTAGATTATATTTTGACCTTTGGGCAACTCTTTTAACATCACCTTCCATCAAGTTTTTGTCTTATTGACAGATTGGCTAATTTTCCTGATACCGCTGGGTCCTGCATGGGACAAAAAATAGCCAACGACAGTGCTACCTGGAAAGACATAGACTGGCTGCATAGCATCACCTCTCTCCCTATTGTACTCAAAGGCATTCTGACAGGTAAAAGGAAATACTTGATCTCAGCAGTGAACAGATTTACCCATTGATAAAACGCATAATTGGCTTGTTGATTACTTGCAGGCTGACAGCTGGTCAAGTTGTGTCAAGCTTGCTTGCCGATTACAGGATTACGTGTTTGTTCTTGCATGCTTTGCTCCTTCCTTTTCCTCACAAAATGGTCGGTTTCACAGGACCTCCTCTAACTACAATGTAAAATTTCATCACAGGAGAAGATGCTCGGGAGGCCTTGAAGCATGATATTGCCGGGATTGTCGTCTCCAACCATGGGGGTCGTAATTTGGATGGATCTTTAGCTACGGTCAGTGCAGTAACCAAAAAAATAATTGACAGTGTTATTAAAAGCAGCATTTTTATCAACCCAATCCTCTCGAAATATTTTCTCACTACATGTAAAACGATTATCCAAGCCAGCCACAGTCCTGTTGAGGGTATGCATAAATTAAAACCGTGAGGACAAACGAAGCCCTTTTTAATCACTTCCTAGCCTCGGGCACTCAGGTTAAAAACGATTTTTGAGGTCTTCATTTCTTTCTCCAAAATTCCCACTTGGACCAGAAAACACAACCTACGATGATTTGAGAGGATAACCAGAGGAGAAAAGTCCAACACAACTTTCCAAATTACTTGAGCGTAGATGACATTGAAGTTTGTAACTTATACATTTTCCACGAGTCGCTCACGCTTGATACCGCCACGGCGGTATTATTATAATAATTTTTCATGATTATGAATGTATTTGTCCATTTATCCTAGGTCCATTGAACTGGACCTGTCGTCAACATTTCCTGCTGTCTTTACCTCTTCAGTCGTCTTGCACTGTAGCCCCTGAAATTTTCGTTTTAGCAGCCAACCCGTTAGCCAATAAAGGCGATTTAAATTGTAACTTATTTAACTTTGAAAGAAACTTCGAATCAATTTTAGTCACCGTAAGAGTCCCCATAAAAGTGAGTGACACTTCATTCAACCATGCTACTTCACATATTTGTGCAGATCGATACGTTATCTGAGGTAGTGGAAGCAGTTCGCGGTTCCAATATTGAGGTTTATCTTGACGGTGGAGTACGAAGAGGCACCGATGTGTTGAAGGCGCTGGCCCTGGGAGCGAGGGCTGTCTTCATCGGTCGGCCGGTACTTTGGGGACTCGCCTATGATGTAAGTCGTTATTAAGTTGACGCGACTTTTTTTTGCTGCAAGAGAGATGAACACCTGTTGTGATGGATGGCATAAGAATGTAACTTCTGACTGTGAGCGCCATGACCACCGACAGGTTTAGCACTTTTCACCTTTGCTACCGACTGTATTGCTAAAGGACCATATGAAACTGTTCTTACGCATTTTAGTACCAACAGACTCTTATTGCACTCAATCAACGACCTGACTGCCCTCCACCGATAACAAGCCTGACTTTAAAAGTGTCGGTAACGAGCAGCATTGAATTGTCGGATCAGGTGCTAAATGATATTATTCCGGCTTATCAAGCCTAGAAGCATTCATCAAGTCACTTCAGCTGTCACATCGAGTGTACAGTTCTGAATGCGGCTATTTCAGACGTGGAGGACAGGAAACGCCTCAGTTGTGTTGTAAACACTGCCAGAAATATAATTGGTGGTAATCTACATGCTTTGTGAAGCTTGTGTCCAAACGAAAACTAAGTCAATTATTGAAGACGCATCTCATTCAGCTAATGATTTATTTCAGACGGGTAAACGATATGGGTCAATCCGAGCTGATTGCAAAAGTATCTTGAACAGTTTTTATCCAAGAGCAAGTGTGATTTCATTTTCATTTTAAACTTTATGGTCATTTCTGTGAATTTGTATCCTTGTATTGTAATTAATGTTAATGTGGGTTTTTCATTGTTTTATCAGTTTTGAGGTTTTAGTTCTGCTGAATATATATTTAATTTTAAGAGTATATTGTAATTAGATCTTACTGACCAATCGCTTTTCTAAACTACTAGCCAGTCTGTTATGCAGATTTTTTTCAGGAACGATCGCCTAGGCACTGAATCAATATAAATACAAATACACGTATCACTTTAGAAACAATCTAAACAACTTGAAACTTCATAATGAACATTGTGTTGTCATCGAAGATGATTATCGATAGCAATTAACAGAATGTGTCATAAAACGAAAGGAAACCTGCTGTTCCCTGCGATTTGCTAAGTTACTTTCTTAAATTTTTAACTGCTTTGCCTTCTTTCATTCGATACCAGCAAGAAAATATTTGGGTCACGTCTGACTGAATTGATAACCTGAGAATCATTTTCCAACCATTTAAACTTTGTTAAAAGTTGACCTAATTAATTTTCATGCCAGTAATATGATATTTAGGTCACACATGACCAACAAAAAACTCATTGACTAATGATAATTCTCCAACCATATGTATTGATGAAAGCTTGTTTTATTTCTTTCATTTTGATGCCAGCAAAATGGTGTTCACGACAAATGACTGATCAGAAACTGTGGTATAAACTTTTCTTTTCTTCACGAGAAGTGGCCGGCCGTATGTCATACCCACCAAACACTAGTGCTAGTTGCTGAGCAAAAAATAAGGAGCTTACTTTTGCAGTTCATTATGTTGTTTTGTTTTTAGCATTTGCCTTGCCATGCCGTGAGGCAAATATCTTTCACAGTGCATGTGAATAATTCAAGTAGGTTGATTGACACAGAAGTAGCCGTAAGAATTTTTTTCTTTACACAGGGAGAAGGAGGAGTAAGGAAGGTTCTTGAGATGATCAGAGATGAGTTCAGTTTGGCAATGGCACTCTCAGGTGACATCTTCTCTTCTTTGAGTTAGACGGCCCTCTCGGTTTGATCAGAACTCGAGCTGTGGTGGCTTCAAATCTAATCTTTAAACTTAGTGTCAAGGGCGTGTATCCCTTGGGGCTTGGGCTATTTATCCCCACACACGCACACTTTTGCCCATAAGGAATCATCACCCCGAAGTTTTCGTGGAGATGACAAATTTCAAGTAGATTGGGGAGAATGTTTTAGATTTTCCAACAACCAAAATGCAATCAACAGCACTTAAGAAGGGAGAACTAACAAGCCATAAAGACGCCGTTCTGATGTGAGAATCTGCAGGATTGTCATAACTATTGCATACGTACAGTTGTGCTCAAAAGTATTCATACCCTTTGGAAAATAACATACTTTTCTAAATTCTTCGTTTGTAAAAGCTATTAAATTGGTACTTCCACTGTATCTTTTGTCTATTTGTTGCAATACACAAACCCACATGAGTATTGGCTAACTGCATTTGCATAATAATAGACACGGCCCGGTTTTCGTTAAAAGTTTTTGCTCCCGTTCAAAAGTAGTCATACCCGAGGTTTACATAGTCCATTGTCTTTTCTTAATAGTCAGTACATGTAGTTTAGCCTTTGGTCGTGATGACTACCTCAAGACGGTCCTATAAGTGTCCACAAGCTTTCTGCCTGTCTACTGTGAGATGTTGGTCCACACTTCCTTGGCGATAGCCTCCAGCTGGGTCAGGCTGGATGGTTTCCTGGCCATCCCTCCAGTCTTCAGCTCCCTCCGCAGATTCTCTATTGGATTTAGGTCAGGACTTTCACTTGGCCATTCCAGTACATGGATACCACTGTCCTTGAACCACTGTCTTACTACCTTGGTACGTCCATGCTGGATTTTCTCAGCAGACGTTTTCACATTGTCATCAAAGATCACGATATAATCCTCCTTTTTCATGATGCCCTATATCTTAATGAGGTTACCGGTGCCACTAGCAGAGAAGCAACCCCATAGCATTATAATGCCACCATCATGCTCTTCCGCTGCCTCAGGGTTGCCGTGCCCCCCAGCAAATTTTGGCTCAGCACTGGCGTGGACGTCCTGGATGTCCTCCTCTACGCCAACTGTCCCCACCAACACCCCTTTACAGTACCGGTGGTGTCGCTCCCTGATGTCCTGCTGGTAGAACCGAAGGCCACAACCCTTGGTGCAGGCATAGGGGCGTTCCGGATGGAGCTCTGCACACGCCGTCTGCAGGTGACTGCGCAGGTTCCTTCTATGGTTGAAGGCCTTTCTGCAGTGGGGGCACTCGATCGGGGCCATCTTGCAAACAGAGGAAGGGATAAAGAGGTTAGTAAGTTGAAGGCTGGGGTTGGGCAATTCACATGGTCTGGTAGGTTGTCTAGGATAGGTATTGGTAAGCTTGGTGTTGGTAAGAGCTAGTGGGAGTGTCACTTGCTCCCACCAGCTCATCTTCACGTCACCCAAGTATGGTTTCAGCCTGTTGTAGTGGACCACTTTGGCTTGGGACCGAGGGTACTTCTGTATCTCATGTGACATCATCGATCTTCTTCGTCACCACGAAAGGGCGAACTCATGGGCACCCTCAATCCTTGCCCACAGCCCTTCTACGTAGTCTTGTACTGCCACTTCCGCTTGCTCCCCCGGCTGACCCACCACCAGATCCAATGGAAGTCCCACCTCCCAGCCAAGCATCAGCATATTCGGCGTAAGTTTAGTGCCGTCGTGCTTGGAGGAACGGTAGGCCATCATCACATAGGGTAGGTGTTCATCTCAATCTTCTTGGTTCTCATCAACGAACAGGCTCAGCATCGTCTCCACCGTACGGTTTAAGCGTTCCATCATTCCATTTGACTGGGGGTGGAAAGGTGTAATGCGGGTCTTGTGGATGCCAAGCAGTTTAAAAACGCCTTGGAATAGGTTTGCCTCGAACTCCTTCCCCTGATCCGTGTGGATTTTGAGGGGGGTACCGAAGCGTGTAATGACCTGTTCGACAATCACTCTAGCAACGGTCTCTGAAGTCAGGTCAGGAATCGGAAAGGCTTCGAACCACTTGGTGAAATAATCAGCCACAACCATAATGCTTGTATTCCCTGCCTTTGCTTGCGGAAACCTACCCGTGAGATCAATTGCCAAGCGCTCCATCGGGGCCCCACCAAATATTGTTGAAGGTGAGTCTTCCGATGCTGTGGAGGTGGCTTCTTGGACCCACGCTCGTGGCACTTCCTGCACTATTCTTCTGCCTGACGTCTCACCCCCGTCCAGTACACGGGGGACTGCCTAAGCCTTGCAACCGTCTGGGATACCCCGTGGGGTGACCCAAAGTCTTGTTATCATGAGCCGAGCGCAAGACGTCCTTGACTCTAACTTGTGGAACCACGATCTTCCAGGCCGGTGGTTGGTCGCTGGGCTGCTCACATCTGATCTGTAAGACCCTTTGAAACTGTATCAGTATCTCCCACTTAGCCAACCAGAACTTAGCATCCTCGTCCAGTGCTGAAACATTTCGCCAGATAGGTCTTGCCCCCATCCTTGAGCCATTGCAAAATCCTTCCCAGCTTGGGGTCTTCGCGCTGTTCCTTCTTTAACTCTTCTTGGTACAATGCGTCTAGGAGTTCGTCCGGTCTATTGGTCTTACATCGGCTATCACCTGCAACCATGCCCAACAATGGTTCCTCCCTGTTACTGCAAGACTGGCCCCGTGTCGAATCCCCCAGGTCCTGCCAGTCGACAGAAACTGTTCCAATGTAGCATTATACGTCCAGTTCCTTTGATTACGCGCACTGGCATGGCCGCATGGGATCCTTGAGACGGCGGCGGCATTTGTTTCCTCAGTTTGTCCCTTCCGATTATGCGCCTGAAACTCGAGGAATGCCTCTTTCTCAGTTGCAAGGGTGATAGCTTCGGTCAGCGTGGTCGCTCTCCTCAAAAAATGTGTCGCTGCAACTGCCCATCCCCCAGGGCATTGCGGAAAGCCTCCACCGCCAAATCTTCGCGAGGTTGGGCGGTTAGCTTCGGATAGCTCTTAGCAACTAGACGACGAATGGATTGCCCCAGACTACTTAAGGACTCACGGCGGCCCCTGGTACGCATCAACAGTTGAGTCCGATGTAGGGGAACCTGTGCTGCCGCCCCGAAACCCTGGATAGAGGAATAGTCTTTCCGTGCCCTCGGCATCATATCTGCTAGAGCTTCTTGGGCCGTACCCCTAAGATGATATGCCAGGAACATCGCTTTCTCTGCCTCGTTCCTATGGTGATCGCCGCGACGCTCTCGGAATGCATTAGGTAGTCGGACCATGAAGTGCTCCCGTCAAACTTATCTGGAAGCATCATTGGTCTCAGACACTTTGTCTCTGGAATGCTAGTTTCTGAGGTAACTTGTTGCACGATTACTGCTCCCCCAGCACAAGTGCCGGCCAACAGGTGTGGTACAGCCCCATTGGCTTGTATGCGGAACAGCTCTGGCGGCTCCGCACCGTTGACTTGTGTGAAGAGCCGTTGGGCCCCATCGACTTGTGTGCGGTGTGAGGAGCCGTTGGGCCCCGTTGACTTGTGTGCGGAGCAGCTCTTGCCGCTCCCCTTGTTTTATTCGGGAAAACTGGTGGGCACCCGTGGGTGGCTGAAAGTATAGCCCCTCCCCGGCCGCCTCGACAGGTGCATCTTGGCAACGTTCTGGGTGGTACGGAGCCACTGGTGCGGTGCTGTCTACAATATGAGGTGATCCTCCGGGGAGTCTCGCCTGCACGTCTTCAATGTTAAGTGTTTCCGGTTGAATCCCGCCCCTGTTTCCTTGACAAGTGCAGGTTGAGTGTGTTCCGGATGGAACATTTTGTCCGCCGAGACACAGTCAGCAGCAAAATCACCTTTATCTTAATCGTCAAACATGACGCCGCTGCCACCAATGTAACGTAGGCCACCTATTGCTTCTCTAATACCTGACAAAATCAAGGTATTAAACGCAGAGTTTAGTGGTTCCAGGGGCGTCGTCCGCCGTTTATTTCACAAAAAACACAGCCTAGCCTTACTCTTCCCAAACACGAACTGTCAGGTCCTTGGCAACGCCGACAAAAAAAAAACAAAGAAATCAAACCTACTGCACCGGCACCGCAGGCTACGAGTCTTCGGGGCCAACCAGCTAGGGCTCCACTGCAAGGTTCCATGGTGGTTCCATACTGGCGCCCTCTACCGGCCGGCCGATGCCGAAGCTTCAATACTTTTGCACAGGAGCAAAAACGAAACCCAGGCCGGGGCCGTATCTATTATTATAGAAATGAAGTTTAGCCAATACACATATGGGTTTATGTATTGCAAAAAACAGACAAAAGATATTGTGCCAACATAAGTACCAACATAATAGCTTTTACAAGTGAAGAATTTAGAAAAGAATGTTATTTTCCAAAGGGTATGAATACTTTTGAGAACAACGTACTGGATATCTTTATTAAAAATATCGCCCCCTATACTTTAAGTGTCATACCGTGTTAGCACACCCATTAGCCCGATTTTCCAATTTCCATGGCCTGGCAAGTCAACCCCCCCCCCATTTCCCACCCCACCCAACCCCCAATTTCCGGGCACTTTGGAGTGCTATTTAATTTCCTAGCTGTGTTTTCATATATGGCAACAGAATAAACTATTGTTTTGTCTTCAATTCCCATCGAAGGTCTTTGCTATTCTACTCTTGATTCTACAGGCTGTTCCAGCGTGGGCGATATTACACCAGATCTGGTCGTCAAGCAAACGTCATACGCTGCCAAACTGTGAAAGCGCTCTCATTCATACATTTTGTGCAGTCCTTCACATTTGCTTACGGAAGACTTTGTGTCAATAAACACGGGTTACTCTTGTCAATGGGACCTTCTATGGGCGATGTCTACATGTTTGGCATGATTGTATATCCATGGCTTAAAACTCGGAGTCTGCTTTCGAGATAAGTAATTAAAGATAAGTCATTAAACGACTCCGTATTATTGTTTTTCAAGACTTTATTGATGACATATACATGGATTTTGGGTTGTAAAGACGGTAGGATAACTATTTTTTGTTTTTTCCCCCTTTTTTGAGTTGAGTGTAATAATAAGCTGAATCCAACTTTCTATGCCAAACGGTCACGAAATTCCAATCCAACTTAGCCTGGTGGTGGACTGACGGTCTGCACGATATACTTTTACGCTTTCAAGTAAGTTGCATATTCAATTATTCCGACGGGTGCTACTTTGAGACCCTTAAGCAATTTTTAACAATAAATAAATAGGTACGGGAATGACCATTCGCCATAATGAAATATGTGCGTTTTCCATGTGCACGCTCTCGTTCAAACTATCTATTGAGGCGCTTTTGGTAATTAAATGTTTTCAGATTGAACTAAATCATTTTAAATATGATACTGCTTGTAGTTTAAGTAAAATATACAAATACTAAAATCCACCATCATTGGAAATGCAGATTAAAATTATATCTTGGCAAATGTTCTTCCACACTTGCCCAATGAGTTTCCAGGCATATGTTTTCAAGGTATACAATTTTATTGAAGTTATTTTTATAATGACACCATGACAGTACGCACTGAACCAATTCAAATGAATTTGAATTTTATTTTTTAAGCTTAGCAGTTTTTCTCTAGGCAGACTTTATGAAGAATTTATTGGATTTGATCCTGTTTAAAAGCAACTGCATGTGGTTGGGGGCCACCTCCTGTATTAACAACCGTACCGTGAAGACGCTCGTTAGTTTTGGATTTTCGTTTCTTTTGTTCATTTGCGCTCAATAAAATTTTGTTTAGAGGTTCTTGGCTGCTTTATTCGGAGGCTGATAGTTCATTGCCAAATTTTTGTCGGAAATCTCCCGAAACAAGATAGGCTACCTCAATGTCGGTGATGCAAGTCCTGAAAAATACCATTGATTAAAGATACGGGTGGTTGTTGTTGTTGCTTTACTTTAAATTGTAAATGAACTGATATATACTCGCTTATGCAGCTTGCGGTATGCGGAGTGGATTTTGATGGGAACTGTTTACTTCCTGTAGGTTTTTGTGGTACCTGCCCAATACTTTAGCTGCGCAGTTTTTGTGGAATTTGGCTATTTGACCAATGGAAATTGGGTATATTTTCCCCAATAAATACCATGCTGGTATTGAGAAATTAAATCTTTGTGATATGGTATTCAGTCGTTGATGACTGGAAAGGCTTCTTACTTCTTCTTCACTTGTTATGAATGGCGTCCCCCCCCAAAAAAAAATACAGAAAAGAACGACTTGTTGGCTATGTAATATGGTCTATGACTATATATGCGCTTACGGATATTATTAGTAGAATGCTTTCAAATTCAAATTGTTGGAATTCCTCCAGTCATGCTTCTCTGAGCACTGTGGTAAAAACCATTTTGCGACTCCTTAAATTAAGACATTATGAACACATCCAACGTGGCCCAAGGTAAATTTAAACCTACTGGAAATATTTAGAACAACATGATTAAGCATAGGATGATACAAAGATATTTTCTATTCCAAGGATAAATTTGCCTGTATATCAATTTTGGAATTTTGCCCTTCCTAACGTGTTTTTTAACACTGCGTGCCCAGTGTATGCCCCGCGAAGACTTGTGAAAAAAAACCAAGCGTTCTCGGTGGGACTCGAACCCACGACCTCCTGCTCACTCGTGCAGACGTCTTAACCACTCGACCACCGAGATTGCCGGTGTTGACTGGCAGGTTCGATATTTAGTCAGCTTAAAAAAGCTTTTGCTCAAAGGTTAGCTGGACCAGGTCGCTAAATTTTGCTAACATGGAGCCAACTGGTTTCAACTGTGGATACCTCTTCCGAATGCATTGGCCTCAGTGCTACCTCCAAAATAATGAATTAAGAAATGCCTATTGCGTCACGTGTCCATGTCACACCACGTGAAACACTGTGGCAGGGTTCTGGCATGTGTTCTCTCATGTTCACTAACAACTCGAATGGTTTTTCGTGGGTCGGCCCCTGGAATGCTTGGAAAGTACTATACAACCGGTTATCACTGATAGGAAGTGGCAAGCAACATGGTGGTGTCTATGTTTTGTCAACGTTAGAGGGTAAATATTTAGATAACTGAGCTGAATTCTTTATTTGAAAAGGAACTTTCATGTCTGAGGTATGGAAACTTTCCATAAGCAATCTCGCTTTTTTGTGGCTGTTCAAAATCAAATCTTCGCTGGTTCACAAACGACTATGAAATGCACGCGTTCAGGTCAATCACTTCCAACAAAATGAACACTCGGCGCCAACATGGCTTTCTTCAACTGATGGTGGGTGCTTCTGCTCTGGCATTGAAGTATTTATATTTATACAGTTTATATTTGGTCGCGAATTGATCATGATATGCTACAAAAAGAAAACAAAAATCTTTCCCACGGTTGAAGTTTCGTGTCTCCAGTTGTAACTGTGTTATCTTGGGTACGAAAATGGATAGCTGAAGTGGTACTACGCGTCGATTATTGTAGCAGATGTACTGTGTGGAGGACACTGAAGCAAGCATTTGCATGTACCACCAGGACAAAGACCTGCGGGGTTTTAGACTTCTGGTCGTGCCCCTAGCTATAATGCGCGTGGAACAAGAATCATTATGCTCTGATCACCCTTTCTGCTCCGATCGTCATTGTTTATATAAAACTCTCATTTTGTTATAAATCATATAATACTCCCTCCACCCAAGAAAACAGGGGGAAAACACAGCTCAAGAAATGACACCACAATCAATATTTGCCCTTGTGATTTAATATTTAATTTGCTGTTCAAGTGTTTCAATTTGTAAACTATTTGAATTTATCTTGCATAAAACATATGCTGACACATATAAGACTGGTCCACTTTAATCTTCGAACATTGTATAACAAAACAATTGTTGCTTGTCGTGACAGGGTCCATGGGTTTTGTACACCGCACAGGCAAATGGCACCCTCGGCTTTGTCTCGGGTGCCATTTGCCCCCTCGGGTGTACAAAAGCAACATCGATCCCTGTACCGCAGGCAACATTGTTCAAGTAAAGATATAATTTTCGTCTGAGAAAGATTTAAAGGTTTTAATCAATCTGTTGCTGACAAGAACGCCGTCAGGTCAACTCGAATGAATCTTGGAACCCATCGACTGCATGTGGGTTAGTATTGCAGTAGTGTATAATCTCGTTTTCACGTAAGCTCATGAAAAAAATGCAATTAGGATCAAGGAGACCTAGGAACGATATTGCAGGACGAGAAAGGTCGTTAATGAATTTTTGCTTTTTTCAACCCATCTGCAGGTGACTTTTCTAAAGTATTGCTCGAGGAAAACTTAGTTAAAATTTTGACATCGGTTGTTTTTAGGGCGGTTTCATTAAGGAGTCATTTTTCTAAAATAATCAGATGTGAAAGGAAGACTCCATGTGAAATCCCCATATGCGGACCACGCAAGGATTCTAGAAGATCGCCGCGTGACTTAATAGCATTTACTTTCAGGCTGTATACACGGAGAACGTGTACGTGTGCACATGACTATACCAAGACCTTCGCTTTCCAGGTACATCCCATAACAACACTGTCTGGCTCTTGACCCATTCTTACCTGTGCAATCTTTTCTCGTCTCTCATTCGAACTGAGCGGCACCCCTGTCACTGAATCGACCGAACCTCGCGGGATGGAATTTTTCTGCTCGACCACGTTCCTCTTTTGAAGAGCTCCGTGTCCTGCGATGTAAGCCTTTTGCCCGACAACCGGACTGATTCCCCAAAATATATTTTATTGAACACATTAATTATGAACACATTCCTACTCACACTTAACCCCAATAGGTCACCCAAGTTCCACAAGCAAATATACTGATGGAAATTGAAATTCCTGGCCAGAGAATCTCATTCCTTACACTTTTGCTTAAGTTTTTCGTACGGTGAAAGCCTATATTGAAGAAGACCACTAATTCTTCCCAATCCCAAGAACATAATCACCCAGGTTATAATTTTTGTTGTCGTCGGCCTTGTAAATTTCTATCTGTGAGCAGGTCTCTGTCAGGCAACGAAACGCACCCGACTTTTCTGTCATCTCGTGGCACCCACCTTGGAACTAGATGAAAATTCACAGGTGCATAGTTTGAACTATGGAAAATTCACCAGTTAATGCTGTCGTTGTGACAAAAGGGTACAAAGGGAGAAATCCGGCGTTAATTCGTCATATTTTGTGCACAACTCAAGGCATTTTGCCCATTAGGGGAGGGCAAAAGGTACACAACATACTAAATATTCAACTGAACAAATCATAGTAGAAATGCATCATATCACAAAAACACAGATTGATGTAATTTGTGAAAGACCTTTTAGGCTGGTTTAAACAGTTTTGTTCAAAAAATCGGTGTTTTGACAGTTTTTTATTTTTCGTATTCCATTATTTTAATTTTGTACCCAGAAACTCCATACATATATTCTCTTATTTTCCTTTCAAGTTTTAGTGGCTTAAGCGATGACTTTTGAAGACATTTTTCTCCAGAGAAAATCACCCCTCCAAACAGTCACGAGGCCAATCGCCATTTTGAATTTTGATGCCTACACTCCATTGTAAAAAGGAGCACTTTGGAGGGCCCTGTTTGGTTCAATACTTTCA
Organism: Acanthaster planci; assembly: GCF_054643075.1. Taxonomy (NCBI): domain Eukaryota; kingdom Metazoa; phylum Echinodermata; class Asteroidea; order Valvatida; family Acanthasteridae; genus Acanthaster; species Acanthaster planci. Next base: position 34,398,720 of record NC_141777.1, read on the forward strand.
GAAATACAAGCTGGCAGTCCTGCCTCTGTATTTCATCCACCTTTTTAATAAACCACCCAGTCCACGTTCCAGGAAATGCTCTAATAGCAGAGAATTTGACAGCTACAAATCACGATTCGGTCCGCGCAATTTTTAACCTATTTACTGGCCTGCAACAACCAGCCATTCAAACCAGACTAGGAATTAGAAGAACAAGAGCGATGTTGTTTACATGTGCACATTCTGTGTATTGATTTCAAAAATGGAGCACGTCTGAGAAAGAAAAATCCTAATTAGTGTCCCTGAATGAGAGAAAAAACAAAAATCCTGTCATTGTCTGTTGAGAAGTGGTCGAATGTTTCGGACTGTGACTGTAATGAGCGCTGTGTTACCGACAAGTGTGGTCAGTATCTAAATCAGTAGACAAGATGCAAGTGATGGGGAGATTCAGCTTTCACCAGAAATGCAGATTTAATGGACACCACGAAATTCATAGGAAAGAGTCAGGTTTGAGCGAGAGATACAACCAGGGAATGTGGATATCACAGAGAGCAAGGAAAAAGGTATGTGTGGATGTCTGGATGTCTTTCAATGCTCAACTGCAGAATGATTTTGCTGTAAAACTCGAAAAGCCCACCATGCCTACCATGATTTATTCCATTCTTATCAGACTTGTCTCTGACATGTTTTTGCTCAATGCCGACTCTGTCGTCGTAGTTTTTTCTGTCCCACCATGCCCACTCTTGCCCGTCCCAATATTGGCAATATATTCTGTATGTTGCCCAGAATTTATTTTGAATTTCCTGTGTTTATTAAGTTGATATTTTGGTTAAATATCTGCCTAGATGAATGACCCTTGTCTGGTACCATTCTATCCTGATCCATTCATGTCTTGCTTCCACTTTGTATCATGTGGAGCAAGAATAAATGCCTAATCTGGAAAGGCAAGGAAAAAAAAGGAGGACGGATCCATTCATGTGTACTGAGTCAAGTGATGGCAGTTTGTGTACAAGTAGTTTGTAATCGAACCCATCATCAATATTATGTTTTAAAAAAGTTGAATCACAATGCAGCATTCTGTCCAAAGTATGCAGACCTAGATAAATTGAAGATTTATAACCATCATGAAATTTGAAAATAAAAAGTATACTGCTTATAAAAAAATAAATGAGAGAAAAACATGGTTCTGAATTCATGTGCTTTTTCCATTTATATTATTTCAGTGATAGAAAAGCCCCACTGAAATAAGTACATGTATTTAAGGTTGTTGGAATTCTTGGAAATGCACACTTACAAATGTTTTTATATTCTTTGGATGAATTTAAAATAGCTGAGAAGAGCCGCTGAACTGAAGGCCGATGAAGACATATTTCGACACATACATACGTGTGTAGGCATTCAAGTGAAGTGTCGCAGAGATTGTTATATGATCTACCAGTACACAGGGTATGGACAACTTTCGAAGGTGACCCATGGAACGGTTTTAAAAGGGGGCAAGGCCTGGCCATTAGACTGAAAAAAATTAGTTGCAATGTACCTCCAACGATAGTAAGCCTATAAAGTGGGAGGGGGGGCAAAATGGACTGTTATGTATACTAAGTCGTGCACTTTTTATGCTGGCCTTTTGAGTGTAGAGAATGGATTGCTCTTTCACAGACCAAAGCTTTATTTCTCTATATTTCTCCATTCAATTTCTTTGTTCATCTTTATAATCATTTGTAAGCACCTAGTCAGTTTCCCTATATAGTTTGTTTCATGATCTCCATTTCTGTAGACGGAGAGTTGTTTTCTTTTTACATTTTTTAACAGTTTGTCAGCTGGTACGTCTTGTGGTCTTCAGTGCAACAGTTACTGCGCCAAATATCATTACATGTCGGTGTCTTCCACAGCAAGAAACCAACCACTCTACATCACTGCAGGTGAGGTTTATTTTGTGGCAGTCAAGACTCCGCTTTTGGTTATAATGTAGACGATGTGTAGAGCTGGTTTTGTTTTAAACGACAGTTTGATGCTATAAGGTGCAGCAGGAGGATGAAATTTTATTCTTAACAGGTGACTCAGACTGGTTATTGTTTTTTATCTCCATACGAAATGTAACTGGTACGCATACCAATTCTTTGTAATATGGGTGAAATCCACATACCTGTAATTCACAATATACTTCCTGACTATTTGAGTTTAATGTTAAAGGTTTCTTGATTATTTCTACTTAGACGAAACTCGGGTGAAGTTCGTTCATAGTAATTTTAATAATGCATGGTGTATATTGACAGTAACGTACTTCACAAAAGAATTTAAGGCGCTCAACTTGTCATGATGCAGTAGAGTTTCAATGTACTTTCATGCTTTTGCAGTTGGATTTACTTGGTCAAAAAACCGGACTTTATTTTAATTTTAAATTCCTTTTGTGAAAAATGACAAATGTGAAGACTGAACGTGGATTGAATTCTGTGTAAAATATATTAAAGTAACAGGGTGTGATATAATAATGTAATGGATTGAAATAAATTGAGGAAATAGTTCAACCCAACTGACACAACACAAGATTAGCTTTTGCAGAGTCGTTTCATTAAATGAAGTTTAATCAAGTTGAACTTTGGAAGAAAATATCATTGAAAATTTCTGAGTAGGGTGCCACGGAGACCATTTTCTAAGCGGAATTTTGGGGTGTGTTTCATGGCCAATACCCTTTATACACCCCATGCAAAGTCACTTCTTCAGGCCAATAATGCGGCCACTTTACCCATAATGTGAACCCACCGCTTCGCGGAGTTTAAGGTGATCAGTTCAATGTGGACACCGAAAACCTAAAGTTTTTGAAGAAATTTTACAACGTAGCAGTCTTCCTGGTCGTCGTCAAAGTTTGTTGGGGGCCCATTACGAACTGATTTTCTTGGAATTTTGACAGTTATAGCAAAGATGCAAGCTGCAGTGAAGCGCTACCCCTTCCTGATTTCCAATTTTCCGTTAGAGTCTAGTTCGTAGAGCAAACGAAATACCTTTTACTGTTAAGAAAAATCTTGAGGTCCCCTAACCACACCATGGTCACATCCCAAAAACGGGAGAAGTTGCTCCAATTTTGGACTAATCCCCGTCCCATATATTATAGGGACTTGTAGTTAGCTGCGAACGTACGCGATTAGCCCTGTCAATTTGGATGCTGAATATATAACTTTTGTTAGACTAATAACAATATGCTTTATCATGAATAAAGTTTCAGCACGGTAAAGAAAATAATGACTTAACAACTGGTAATTTATATTTTCAATGAATGTGATCGATGAAATATTTTACAGCAATTTAATTCAAATCCTTGTTTATTTTGTTAACTTTTACATAAATGAACAATTTATGGTGAAGTTATTGAGCTCCTGCTTAATATGTGCATTGAGTGGGCACAGTTTCCTCATTTAACATTAAACCGGCAGGATTCCTCCGGTCTCCTTACCCACTACCGGTCCCTACGTTCGGAAGACGTGTGGAAGACGTCTGGAGACTACGTAGGCGACAGGAACCAGTCAACTCCAATTTCTGAAAATTTCCAAAACTGTCAGGGCCTATTTCGTCCATTCTTGGGTTCTGTCGCCAATATTAAATGCATTGGCTTAGTTGTGACCTATTTTTCCCAAGGTAAAATAAACATATAAGATCCAAGTGTGAAATCTCAAGTGTCTAATTCGGTGTCATACGAAATATAATGAGCTGAGGCCGACTTGAAGATAGGAACCCACCGCTGTTTCCGCCTGTGTTTAACGGGGAACACCGGTTGTGCGCATGCGTCAGTTTTTTGACGAGTATGGGCAAGTTGCAGAATTCATGAATCTTGACCCATTTTGTAAACACTGCCTAAAAGTCATGATAATACTGTATATTCACGATTTTGATGAATGTTTTCGACCAATCCCACACGTTTACACTTTTTACTGACAAGTGCAACAGGAGAAGCGAACTGAAATGGATTTCTTAAGCGCGAAATTTAAAGCTAAACTGAGCTGCTCCGATTTTGTGTTTCTGGCGAGGTAAGATTTACAGATGAAAATTCTATATGACCTAGAGTTTTCCTAGCTTAAACAACACATAATATCACAAAACAACTCTTCATCTTACAAAATTATGCAGAATATGTGCTGAGAGAGTAAATCTATGGAAAATCCATAACAGGCAGCTTAAGCCTTGCTCAGAAAATCAAGAGAAGATACAAGCAAAGTATAAAATTAATGTAGAAACCGATGAGCCACATTGCCACCCTCCCTTCATGTGACATCTTTGCAGTTCAAATCTTTATCTTGCAAAGATACATCCTGTGCCAAATGATTGCCCCCCCACCCTTCAACAGGCCCCTACTTCATTTGTGACAAGGTGAACATTTCCAAAAGAGGTGGTCGTCCTTCGAAAGGGAAACATGCTCGTCTTATGAATATTGACAGGGAAGAGGAGAAAGCCAAGGCAACTGTGCAGAGGAACTTCGAGTGTCTTAGGCAAACAACGACTCCGACAATGGGGCAGGATTTTCAGTCAGATGATAGTTCTTTCATTTGCAAATACTGCTGCAAAATCTTCAACAGACCTACTGAAACACAGTGTGAGCACATTGTTTGCTTGGAATGCCTAGAAGAGCTGTTTTCCAAATCGTCATCTTCAACAGTTCTTTGTCCAGTTTGTAAGAAGCAAATCAGCCTTCTGCATATCCAACCTGCCAAGCACTACTTTGTGAATGTCCTCATGAATGGGAAGGTCAAGTGCAAGAAATGCAGTTGGCTCAAAAATGCAGAAAGACATGACTGCAGTAATCCACAAAGTTCAGTACCTGTTGATGAGAAGATATTAAGAGATATTCTAAACCATGCAGTAACTTTTGATGTGTAGAGGCATGCATAGCCTTAACTATGTTGTAAGCACGGTTCGCAAATAATAATAACATAATCTACAAACCAAAAACCGACATATTTATAAATGAAGGTACATGTACTGTGCAATGGAGTAAACACACAGGCATATATTTGTCGTGTATATGTTTGTCTTTGTCAAACTTGTTAAAAATAATGCTATTTGAAGATAGGTACCTGACGGCATGTACTTCGGAGCAACTCCTTCACGGTGAGGGCGCCCATGAAACCATCACACACTTAGAGCTCTCGTGGATATTCCTCCAAGATGTAGTGTATCAATGCAAAAATCAGCGTGTCGCGTAATGCCTTGCAAATGCGTAACTTTCGGTTTGCACAGTTCACAGAGCGCAAATACTTTGTAAAAGGTCCATTCTTCACGCTGGATGTCAAGCCTAGACTGGCAAAACTCTAGGAGCAATGCTTTTGAGGCTTTAACAACGGTCAAAAATCCCGTAATCGTCGATCAATCACAAACAGACGTTAACTTTTAGACACTCTTCCCACGCGTATCCGGCAACCAAAATGGCCGAACGTACTGACAATTAAAAGGCCAATTTTGTGTTTTTTAATAAGCCGTAGTCTATAAATATTCATTGACACAGTACCTCTCAAAAAGGATTTAATTAAGGTGATCCTTTCAGCTCATTAATATTCATAGTACTTTTTACCACAAGAGGGCGCACTTAAATGGCGCAAATCCTGCGCATGCGCACAACCGCTTTTCCGTGCCGAAACAGCGGTGAACCTGCCATGCACGCACAAGTTATGTATTCCCTGCAACCACCTTTCTGACCCTTGACCTATGGTATGTGGACTACGGGGCGCCTTACATTACAGAGTTAGGGGTGGTCCCTTGGAGAACGAATGGCACTGAACACTACACCAAGCAGCCGTCAAAAAGGAAGCGGGCGGGACCACATTTAGATGTCCGAGAGACAGGGAAACTTCCATTTTGGTCTGCTTTATATACGTACCAGCATCTCAACTCGATTGCATTCCACTAAAGCCTACTATAGTGGTTCAGCGGCGCAGCCTGCGTGTGTGGGACAGTCCATATAGCCTTTTGTCAAGGCCTACACGTGACTAGTCTGGTTTCCTGTCCAAAGATTCCCTGACGACTCTTGCTAAAAATCTTAGGTCTTATATCCACGGATATAAATAGATACGATTCCAGGGTCAGGGGTCAGAAGTTGAGAGCCCGGGTGTTTTCGATTTCATCAGTGGCAACATCTCAAATATGAGGCTGTTCTCATATCCCGTGGGCAATACTGCAAGTGTATCCCCCCTGAGAGCATGTTTCAGGCACAAAACCTGCATTGGTCGAAGAAGTTTATGTTGCATTTCGCCTAGCATTTCGGACAAGGCGACCTTTGATTTCAGTGTAGGATCAACAGCTGCCCTTGGGGCATGTGAGTTCACGTTCAACAGCTAGCCGACCTACCTGGGAATAACGGAACATCAACGGTGCCATCCGGACATGCCGAATATAGACTGGACGACTTTGAAATATTTCAACTTTTTCCGGAAAACTGCAGGAATTCCTCCAGTCTCGGTCACATGGACATTGGATGATACCGGACCCTTGATTCGTAGAATAGTCAGAATGATCTGGTCTGGTTTCCAGACTAATACGTGACTTCCCCTGCGTCTAGACATGATGGCAAAGCTGCGGAAGCGAAGCTGTGTAGCAGCAGCGACTGGATCGGAGTCCAAAGGTAAAGTACATGTCAGATATTAGTGCACATATGCGTCAACAAGTTCCTCTGTATAGCTGCTTTTGTAGCAGGATCTGATCAGGAACAAGGTAAGGGTAGAGAAAATGGCAAGCTTGATGCAGCCAACTTGCCTTAAGGATTTTGAATTGTTTGCCCGTAAATCTCTTCCTGAACCGGCCTATGTGTACTACAGAAGCGGTGCCCATCCAGAGCAGACTCTGCGGGACAATGAACTTGCTTTCCAAAGGTATGCGTTTTTGATGCATGAAGTTGGTCCTCCGATCGTGGCTGTCAAAGCTGTATAACACCACAGACAAACTTACGCATGTGGAAGGGGGTTATTTGAACAATGAATATTTAGCGGGCTATATCTTCATTCCAGCTAAACGAGTTTAGAAAAGGTATAGATGTTTGGGTTAATCGTACTTGCTTTACTAAATTCAGGAAAAGTTGAACGACACCGGACAGTATACGGACTTAAAAAATGAAAGCCCACCTAACTATTAAGCCCTGTCTGGAAACAATTTAGTCCAACGACATTTATATAGTCACCAAGAAGTAGGCCCATAGGCATTATAGCATAGGCTTGCTACATTTATATTATTTACGGGGTGATTCAGTGGCTTGAACTCCTTGGCCCCCTTCAAAGGCAAATCCGGCTCATACCTCTTCCTTTGAAACCACTTCTCGTCAGGGACCGTATCGGGTATACCTTATGTTTGTACGCATAACCGCGTTGTCTCTCAGATTAGAGTAGACACCAGACAGTCACTCGTGTGGGTGTAAACGTCCAGTAAATGAAGTTGTGAATTTTTAAGAATTTTGAAAACGGAAAATCATGAAAGACGCCCGGGCAGCAAGTGTTAAGAATGGAGTGAACTCTTGTGACGATTTTATACACTGCATTGTATTTCTGTCTGCAGAATAGTGGGGGCAAAAGTTTGACATGTATCGTAACAACGTTAAAATCGGGGCGTGTAATGGCATTGTTTGAAGAATGCTGCTTTCATTTTATTTCTTTGAATAAAAATAACCTTCGTCAAGAAGAAATCACACACCTATTGTGTTTGAAGACATCAAAGTTGTTTTGTCTCCATTTCATTTGAAGCAACAGATAGTATTTTAATGTAAGGAGCAGCAAAGCTGAAAAAAGTAAAGAAACAAAACTCGTTTCTTTAAACGCAGATACAGACTGAGACCCCAGGTTCTACGAGATGTCTCTCACCGTGACGTGCGTACCACCCTGCTGGGTCAAGAGATTGCTTTCCCGGTAGCCATGGCACCTACAGCGGCGCATTGCTTTGCGCACTCTGACGGGGAACTGGCCACTGCTAGAGGTGAATGCATTGATGTCGATGTTTGTGGAACAAAATTACTTGATTCCTGGCGGGTTTGAACTTTTTTTAAACACCGTTGCGGTGACAAAAACCTCTCAACCTATTTTGTTCAAACGATTCTGAAGTTTGCAGCAATATTTTGAATTGATTTTGAAATTTTCTGGAGAAGGTTTACCATCTTTATATCTCAACTCTTCCTTTCTTTCATAGCTGTCCTTCGTTAGTGTAGCAGTGAGTAGTGCTGCACGGCAGCATCAGATCTGTTTATAGAGAAAGCTGCAACGTGAGTGATCTGAATTGTCGGAACCAAAATAGTGGATTATGAGCCAGTGCACATGGACAATTAGCACACAATAGCTGCATGCTGTAAATGTACTGCGCACAAAGTGAACAGCCGTTTTGGTTCTAAACAGCTCCGGGGCAGCATCAGAACTGAGCAGCATAGGTAAAACCCGCCCCCACTCCTGTTTGTACGTGTTCAATAGACCTTCAACATAATGACGTATGCAGTGTTTACCGCGGTGCAATGTGGGTGAAAGTTGGGGATGTTGCAGGACGCGTCGACGTGACACGTTAAGTGTAACGTATACTGTATTGCGTGTGTATCGACCTGACACGAAAAAATAAAAAAAAATCCCGATTATCGTCCGAAATGGTCCATGTGAACTGCTGTGTCCCATTGTATTTATCAAGCACTCAACATACGCAAAAGCTGCGTTTTTTAACTTCCACGGGACCGCAAAAGGCGACAGATTTGGATAAGTTCCGTGAGAAATAAGGCCATCAAAGCGAAATCCAAGTGGACCGACCTTTCTATACAGACAGTCTGCATTTTGTAGGTGGAGACAAAACTTAAGATGTACCGGATCCAACGATTTGCCCGTGGACAAGTGAGTGGGAGGAGGTTGTTTCCCGGCAATGAGTTCCTTCAATAGCCGAAAAATGCTATTTCCTGGATATTATTTGTGCCAATGTGAATGATGACTTCATGGTGTTTGTGTTTCATGATCAGTGCACTGGCATGGGGTTGAATGTCGGGTTTTTTTTAGCTCAGGGCTAGAGCACAGAGCCTCGGACCACTGATGTGTTTAATCATGGAATCACCAACGCGTGTTTCCCTTTATACAGGTGTAATTGATACTGAAACGACACAGAACATTTAGGTACCGTTGTGGGGCTGGTATCTTCTTTGGAGAGTGGTCGCAGAGCGTCATAGTATACTGCCGATGCCCGCTTCAGCTTCAACTATACTGTCATCAGAAGGGGTTTCAGCGGCATTGTCATGGGGCGCATCCGTAGACAGTGATGCAAACCGATTCATTGATGACAAAGGCGTGCATCTAACAGATCTAGTGGGCTCATTGTTGCCACTCATTAGCATATCAATGATAGCTTGCAGCTCCTGTTTTTTCCTGTCAAGTTGCTTTAGTCTTTGATATCTACGAATGCCATGTTGACTTTCTCGGAAATTTCCGAAATTAGACCAGTAAACTTCTTATCCAATGCTTTGATCACATCATTCAATCCATAATGGGTCTAAGTATACATATATAGTTGTCTTTCTGAAACTGCTAGTCTTTACTCGTGCTCTCTTTCTAATTTTCACCTCTAAATGTTGTTGGAACAGTCTGTCAAATTTAGCCCAGTGTTTAAGAGGCATATTTCAGTTCAGAGTTTTGCAATGCTTCCATACTACTATTTACTTTTTCTCTAAGGTCCTCCACAATATCTTAGTTAGAGTCATTATCATTCAGATGTATGTAACTTGACCACAAATCCTCGCCTTTTTGAAAGAAAAGATTTGCTTGACTGCCAGCGGGTATGGAATTCCATATCTGCCGTCGTGCGTCGCCCGTCGTGCGTCGTCCGTCGTGCGTCGCTCGTCGCCCGTCGTCCGTCGTGCGTCGCCCGTCGTGCGTCGTCCGTCGTGCGTCGCCCGTCGTGCGTCGTCCGTCGTGCGTCGTTCGTCGTGCGTCGCCCGTCGTGCGTCGCCCGTCGTTGTTTTTTTTTTTTTTGTACGATTGCGCAGTGGTATTTTTAACTTTGACCCTTGATCGTTTCACATATACATGTCCTTGTTCGATTGATCCACCATGCCTGACTCTCATTTTAGCAATAGAACTAGAAGATGTACATGTATTCGTTTTTGCAGTTGCGCCAAACTCCAATTGAAAGAAGAAATAATATCCTGACATCGGCTAAGTAACGTGTATATGAAATAACACCATTTTGGTTGCATAAATAAATCAACAAGTTAGACTTTTGTTACGGTAGATTTGTTTCTCGATAACTTAGTTACTCTAGACGTAACTTTACTCGTTAACAGCCAGACTTTAGGTCTATAGCCTATGTGATATTTCTGTCTGTCCCTGCACGATATCCCACAGAACGGAATGTAAATAATAGATTATTTACAATGTTTGATTCCCAATAGTTTTCATAAGAGACGAACTGATTCAACATTATTTTGAGGGCGGGTATACCTATGATGAAATCTGCTGTATACTCCAAATTAGACATGACTTTACTTGCAGGTTGGCTCACAGAAGTCTTTTAAACAGTAACGTAACTTGTTAGCCCCATAAATAATGCTGATGTGCTGGACAACCTGTTCTCATTGATCTATCCACCATGGCATACCACCCACAAAAACCAACACGTCATATTTTCTGAAACTTAAACCAAGTGGTAATTGCCCCTTAACAATACATTTAATAAACAGTTTGTTATCCACAACACTTCTAGTATTTCTGGATTTCAAGGTGAAATTGAGAGGACAAGGTGGAATATCTGTATCGGTTGGCAGATTTCTTCCTGGAATTTGATGAAAACAAGTCGGCACATTTTTACAGTATGCAAATTAGAATAACACTGTGGATAAGTTGGCCGGAACATTTTTGCTGAAAATGTTTTTCCCCCAAAAACACTTGGTTGAATTCTCAGAGAGGCGATATTTTCTTGTCAAGGGGCAGGGGTAGTCTAGCATTATTGGAATTAATTATGTGACTAGTATATGCTTTGCAGGTGGGATTTGTACTTGCCTTATTCGGAAAAGATCTTTAGAAGTGAATGGAATCATCACATTGTCATTTGTTAAACAACGGCTTTTGCATTTCCTATACAACCCATTCGATGGCCGACGCACGACGGGTGACGCACGACGGACGACGCACGACGGGCGACGGACGACGCACGACGGGCGACGCACGACGGAAAATGGCATGTTTGGAACTGGTAAATGGCAGAATTGGGACACAACAAAAAGCAAAATGCAACGGAGAACGGGCGACGGGCGACGGCAGATATGGAATTCCATACAGAGGGTCTTCCTATTTCTTTTTCCTTGGCCTGATCTTAATTATGATTGTCACAATGATGATGTCATCACCTTTCCTAATAGTCATGTTTGCTAGGTCATGCATGACAGTAGAAACAAGGACCCTGGACAGACGGGACATCTAGTCTGGACTTGCCCTGCAGCTTTTTGAAAATACTGCACAGATTTTCAATAATATGCACTTAAAGATGGGTCTCCTTTTGTTATGGACACCCTGTAAAATAGAGGCCTACCTTATTCTGCTGACATTGCGTCTTTCGAACTACGTCTATTGGCATTCAAATAAGCTGAAGCAAATTTAGCAGAAAAGTCTCAGCCCAACTACAAAGTCCTATACGTCACAAAATAAGCCGTTAGAACCACTCAAAAAGTCATTTTAACATCAGCGCGTGAGTGTTTTCTTATTTGTAGCTGCCAAGGCTGTGGGAACTGGGATGGTACTTAGTGCTCTTACAACCTCGACCATGGAAGATGTGGCTGCAGCCTCGTCCCCAAACGGACTACTCTGGGCACAGTTTCTTCTGTTTCCAGAGTTTGATATCGTGCGTTCAATCGTTAGGAAGGCAGAAGACTATGGATACAGAGCACTAGTTGTTACTGTAGATGTGGCACAGGCACACAGAGCAGCTTGGAAGTCGCTTAAGTTTCCACCAGGGAAAGGGTAATTTTGGAAACATATGCATAGTCTAAGGCTTTGATACGGTCATTGGTTTGCGGTGCACGTTTTGGGAATGCTTGTTTGGGAATTATAAGTTTGGATACCGTTATTGGGCGTTGTTTTTATTTAAATGTTGTGACTCTGTTAAACTTTATTTAAAACAGGGCCTCCAGTCTCTTTTAACAAGGCATCAAACAAACAAATCGTTTGCATTTATAACTTATTGAATTCAAATTGATAAATTTGCCCCAAATGCCTGGTCCAGATTAGCGTCATGGGCACGATGAAAAACAAAACAAAACAAAAACAAAAAACAGACGGAAAAAGCCCATCATAAATGTTTGTATATCCAAGGACTGGATGACTGCAAGCCACAATAATAATGGACGCGGTTTCTTTGTGCCTTAGGTGTAATATTTCGAGGTTGTAACTGTCGAGGATTTTAATATGACTTGCAGATATCTTTCCAGATGGAATCTCACCATTTGATTGTGCGTATCAGAGCATGGAAAGAAAAACTTCAAGATTTAATTACAGGCACGTTTTGGTCGGCTCTGACCAGCCACATATGTATCGAAATATTTTAAACTCGGATTAAAGATGATCATCACGTCCATGGATGGGGATATCCACTCTCTTTCTTTTTAGATTATATTTTGACCTTTGGGCAACTCTTTTAACATCACCTTCCATCAGGTTTTTGTCTTATTGACAGGTTAGCTAATTTTCCTGATACCGATGTGTCTTGCATGGGACAAAGATTTTCCAACGACAGTGTTACCTGGAAAGACATAGACTGGCTGCATAGCATCACCTCTCTCCCTATTGTACTCAAAGGCATTCTGACAGGTAAAAGGAAATACTTGATCTCAGCAGTGAACAGATTTACCCATTGATAACACGCATGATTGGCTTGTTGATTACTTGCAGGCTGACACCTGGTCAAGTTGTGTCCAGCTCGCTTGCTGATGACACGATTACGTGTTTATTCTTGCATGCTTTGCTCCTACCTTTGTCTCACACAATGGTCGGTTTGAAAGGACGTTGTCTCCTCTAACTTGATGTAAAATTTCATCACAGGAGAAGATGCTCGGGAGGCCTTGAAGCATGATATTGCCGGGATTGTCGTCTCCAACCATGGGGGTCGTAATTTGGATGGATCTTTAGCAACGGTCAGTGCAGTAACAAAAAATATAAAAAATAACTGACATAGTCATTAAAGGCAGCATTTTTATCAACCCAATCTTCTCGAAATATTTTCTCACTACATGTAAAACGATTATCCAAGCCAGCCACAGCCTTGTTGAGGGTATGCATAAATTAAAACCGTGAGGACAAACGAAGCCCTTTTGTAATCACTTCCCAGCTTCGTGCGCTCGGGAAAAAGCGATTTTTAAGGTATTCGTTTCTTTCTCCAAAATTCCCATTTGGAACAGAAAACGTCTGCTGCGATGATTTAAGAGGATAACCAAAGGAGAAAAGTCAAATAAAACATTCCAAATTACTTGAGCGTATATGACATTGACGTTTGTAACTTATACATTTTCCACGAGTCGCTCACGCTTGATATCGCCACGGCCATTTACTTATACGCATCTGTACATAAAATGTTATCATTACAAATAAAACACATTATTTTAATAAATTTTAATAATTATGAATCTATTTGTGGAAAGGTCCATCGATCTGGACCTGTCGTTAGCATTTCCTGCTGCCTTTACCTCTTCAGTCGTCTTGCACTGCAGCCCCTGAAATTTTCGTTCTAGGAGCGAACCCCTGGCCAAAAAAGGCGATTTAACTTTTTTAACTTTTAAAGAAACTTTGAATCAATTTTAGTCACCTTAAGAGTCCCGATGAAATGAGTGACACTTTATTCAACCAGATCGATGCATTATCTGAGGTAGTTGAAGCAGTTCGTGGTTCCAATATTGAGGTTTACCTTGACGGAGGAGTACGACGAGGCAACGATGTGTTGAAGGCGCTGGCCCTGGGAGCGAGGGCTGTCTTCATCGGTCGGCCGGTACTTTGGGGACTCGCCTATGATGTAAGTCTTTGTTTATATGTTTACACGACTGTTTTGATGCGAGAGAGATGAACTCCTGTTGAGATGGATGGCATGCATAAGAATGTAACTTTTGACTGTGAGGTCCATGACCACCAACAGCTTTAGCACTTTCACCTCTGCCGTAAGAAGCAAACTATGGGACAGAGAGAACCCCCCGCCTTTGTGTTGGTCATTGTTATACTGGTATCGCTTAGGGTTTTTTCAGACATCTAGGGGGAAGTGTTAAGTGACAATATGCTGGAGTGTGTATAACCTTTGCTACCGAATAATGTATATTGCCAAAGGAGCATAGGAGACTGTTCTTACGCATTTTAGTACCAACAGACTCTTACTGCACCCAATCACCGATCTGACTGCCCTCCAATGATAAGAAGTCTGACTTTAAAGCAAAAAGTCACCCTTTAACGCTGACTGGTAATATATTATTTCATTGTGTGATATGGGCGCCATGCTAATAAGTGAACCTGAGTCGATAACTTGTTGAAGTTAGCATTTTTCCGTTGAATAAAACATACGTCAAGGCTTAGAATTTGGGTCGTTGAATAACCTTTCAAAACGGATCTTTTTGGACACGAAACAGACTGAAAAAAGAAGGGGAAAAGACGAAAAAAAGAAAAGAAATAACCCTTTATGATTCGAACCACAGGCATAGGCTACTAAGCACTCATTTTTTCCTTATGCGCAGCACTATTTAAGCCAGCTCAACTGAGTTCTTCTTTTTCCTTGCTTTGGGCATATAACCCTGAGTAATGATGTCGAAGTTGCAAGTAATGATGTACGTGTATTACCGGCATGCTTCACATAGTGGTATTTTGCGTTAAAAGTGTCGTTAACGAGCAGCATTGGGTTGTCGGATCGGGTGCCAAAAGGTATTATTTCTGCTTAACAAGCCTCGAAGCATTCATCTAGTCACTTCAGCTGTCACGTCGAGTGTACAGTTTTGAATGCGGCTATTTCAGACGTGGAGGACAAGAAACGCCTCAGTCGTGTTGTCAACACTGTCAGAAATATAATAAGTGGTGATCTACCTGCTTTGGAAAAACATTATGAAGCTCGTTTACTGACGAAAGTTAAGTAAATTATTGGAGACGCATTTGACCCAGCTAATGATTTATTTCAGATGATGAGAAAGGTAAACGATATAGGTCAAATCCGGGATAATTTCAACCGTTTCTTGAACAGCTTTTATCACAGTGCAAGTGAATTTTATTTTCATTTTAAACTTTATGGTTATTTTTGTAAATTTGTATCCTTGTATTGTAATTAATGTTAATATGGGGTTTTAATTGTTTTATCAATTTCAAAATTTTTAGTTTTAGAGAATATATATTTAATTTTAAGAGTATATTGTAATTAGATCTTACTGCTCGCAAGACCAGAACGAAATTCATCGTCTGTTTATACAGATAGATGACAAGAAATTCATATTCAATTCAATAGCTAAAACAACACAATTACTGTGCACCGTGTGAGAGAATTTTCGAATGTTCTTAATGACCCAATCGATTTTCTAAACTACTAGCCAGTCTCTTCTGCGGATGTTTTTTCAGGAACGATCGCCTAGGCACTGAATCAATATAAACACAAATACACGTATCACTTTAGAAACAATCTAAACAACTTTAAACTTCATAATGAACATTGTATGTTGTCATTGAGGATGACCAGCAAGATAATCTTTGGGTCACATTTGACTGTGACTGAATTGCTATATAACTGAGGATCATTTTCCATTTAAGTCACGCATGACTAACAAAAACTCATTGACTAATGATAATTCTCCAACCGTTTGTGTTGATGAAAGCTCCTTTTGTTTCTTTCATTTTGATGCCAGCAAAATGGTGTCCATGACAAATGACTGATCAGAAACTGTGGTATAAACCTTTCTTTTCTTCACGAGAAGTGGTCGGCCGTATGGCATACCCGCCAAACATTAGTGCTAGTTGCTGAGCAAAAAATAAGGAGCTTACTGTTTGCGGTTCATTATGCTGTTTTGTTTTTCGCGTTTGCCTTGCAATGCCGTGAGGCAAATATCTTTCACAGTGCATGTGAATAATTCAAGTAGGTTGCTCGACACAGAAGTAGCCGTACGAAAGATTTTTTTTCTTTACACAGGGAGAAGGAGGAGTAAGGAAGGTTCTTGAGATGATCAGGGATGAGTTCAGTCTGGCAATGGCACTCTCAGGTAAAAATAGAATTATCTTGATGACATCTTCTCTTCTTTGAGTTAGACGGCCCTTAGTTTCTCGGTTTAATCAGAACTCGAGCTGTGTAGGCTTCAGATCCAATCTTTAAACTAATAGTGTCAAGGGCATGTATCCCTTGGGGCTTGGGGTATATGTCCCCACACATACACACTTTTGTATGGTGTACTATATACAACATACACTTCTCTCTCTCTTTCTGGCCTCCCTCTAGGTGACGCAACGGCACGACGGCTCCCTTGCGTCGTGCCGTCGGGTCGAATCATCGCCTTCTTGTCATTTCGTTTGTACACGCACGACGCGTCGCGACGTGCTGTCTTAGGTCCTTTCCTTGTTGCATTTTTTTCTGCCTGAACGTCGCCCCTTCCGTCTCTCTTCGTGTCGTGCATCGTGTGCTGTCGCTCTTTGCTTCATGGTGTTTATAGAGGGCGCCTTTATTGCTTTCTTTCATTTCCTTCCCCGGCCCGTGCTTGCATAGTACATGCCATAGGTACCAGGCCTTGATTCTGTTGTTAATTTTCGTGGATTCTTTCAAACTTTGTGTTTTCATTAAGAGTGAGTTGTTGAAGAAAACTCTTTTCCTTTTTTAAAAATCAAATGTAATCAGAAAGAGCTTCGCGACTAATCAGCATTGGTTTCAGGAAATATATAACATTAACGTCAGCCACAACAATGTTTCAGCTTTTCCTGATCTAATTCTGATTTTTCTATAATTATTGTAAATCCAATCTAAAATACAATACATCAGTCATTATAACGTGCTTGCAAGAATGTAACATGCGGATCTGATAAGAAATTAAGCGCGAGGCCAAACAGAGAGGAAGAAAAGACACCGTCACAATGGTAGTAGGATCTACAGTGTTTCATTAAGAAACACTGACTGATATCATTGAAAGTGTGGTGCTGATAAAGTTAATGAGGAAAACTGAACTGAAGGAAGACGGAAGACGGAATATTCTGAGGGTAATAATATAGTGCAGGCTGGGTGGTAACTACCTAAATCGTGGTCAAACTTGCGGTCGTACAATTGTAGACAAATTGTCCGGGAGTACCACTTGGAAATTTGCCGGCATAGACCTAAGAGAAATATTTATAAAGTTACAAATATACCACAAATGGGAACTTCATCAATGGTCTTAAAAAGAGATTGGACGGACATCCGAAACAAGGATCGGCCTGTTAAATTAAAGAGTGACGAATTCTAGGCTTACACTTATTATGTGAGAGCAGTTCTTGCATATGCAGATTTTTCATTTGCTGTTTTTGCTATTTTTTCAATAAAAATTTGACAGAAATTATTCCTAATTGATGAATGGATGAGAACCAAAGAACGAGTAACATGTACATGTACTTTGCAAGCACGGGGTAAGGAAATAAAAGAAAACAGTAAAAGCGCCCTCTATAAACACCATGTAGCAAAATGTCGCGTCGTGCGTACATACGACATACGGCGCGACGCACGACGGTGCAGTGCGACGGGCGACGGTATGGGCGACATTTAAGCAGAAAAATGCAACAAGGAAGACCTAAGACTGCACGACGCGACAGGCGACGGCACGACGCGACACACGACGCGACGCGTCATGTGTGTACACACGTAATGGCAGGAAGGCGACGGTGCGACCCGAAGGCACGACGTAAGGGAGCCGGCGTGCCGTCGCGTCGTGTAGTTGCGTTGCTTGGATGAGGCTAGAGAGAGAGAGAAAAATGTGTGTCGTAAATAGTACACCATAATTTTGACCATACATAATCATCACCCCCAAGTTTTCGTGGAGATAACAAATTTAAGGTGGATTATGAAGAACTTTTCAGGCTTTCCAAAAGCAAAATGTAATCAACAGCACTCAAAAGGGAGAACAAACAAGCCATAAAGACGCCGTTCTGATGTGAGATGCTGCAGGATTGTCATAACTATTACATACGTATATCTGTAGTATAAATATCGCCCCCTATAAATTGTCATACGGTGTCAGCACATCCCTTCACCCGATTTTCCAATTTCCATGGCCCGGCAAGTCAACCCCCCCCCATTTCCCACCCCACCCAACCCCCAATTTCCGGGCACTTTGGAGTGCTATTTAATTTCCTAGCTGTGTTTTCATATATGGCAACAGAATAAACTATTTCGTCTTCAATTCCCATCGAAGGTCTTTGCTATTTTACTCTTGATTCTACAGGCTGTTCCAGCGTGAGCGACATTACACCAGATCTGGTCGTCAAGCAAACGTCATACGCTGCCAAATTGTGAAAGCGCCTTAATTCAGATATTTTGTGCAGTCCTTCACAGTTGCTTACGGAAGACTTGGTGTCAATAAACACAGTGTACTGTTGTGTCGATTACATCAGACTCCTTAAAATTAATTCAAAAGCTGTTAATATTGTTTGCTCATCAATGGGGCCTGCTTTGAGCGATGTCTACATGTTTGGCATGATTGTACATCCATCAAGTCCGCTTTCTAGATAAGTCATTAAAAGACTCTCTATTATAAATGTTTGTCACGACTTTATTGATGACATATACATGGATTTTTAATTAAAGACGGTACACTCACTATTTCTTGGTTTTTCCGTTGTTCTCGAGTTGAGTATAATAGCTTCATTAATCCTACTTTTTATGCAAAACGGTCATCAAATTTCAAACAACTTAATCTGGGTGAAAAATTCCTACCTGGGGGTGGACTGATGGTCTGCAAGATATACTTTTACATTTTCAAGTGCACATTCAAATATTCCAACGGGTGCCACTTCGTCACCTTTAAGCAATTTTAACAATAAAAAAATAGATACGGAAATTACCATTCGCCATAATGAAATATGAACGTTTTCCATCTACAGGCTCTCGTCTGAACTATCCATTGAGATGTTTTTGGTAATTAAATGCTTTGTTAATAATCAGATTCAACGAAATCATTTTTAGATGTGATAATGCTTGTAGTTTGTTTAAAATATGCAAACACTAAAATCCACCATCATTGGAAAAGCAAATTTTAACTTCAATCTCGGCAAGTATTCTTCCAAACTTACCCAATGAAGTTTTAAGGCATATGGTTTTAAGGTATACAATTTTATTGAAGTTATTTTTACAATGACACAGTACGCATGGTATGAATTCAAATGAATTTGAATTTTATTTGTTAAGCTTAGCAGTTTTTTTCTAGGCAACCTTTATGCAGACTTGATTGGATTTGGTCCTATTTGGAAGCAAGTGCCCGTGGTTGGGGTCTCCTCCTGTAGAAGCAACCGTACCGTGAAGACGCTCATTAGTTTTGGATTTTCGTATTTTTTGTTCAGGTGCGCTCAGTTAATTTTTGTTTAGAGGTTCTTGGCTGCTTGAATCACAGTCTATCTTTTGAGGGGGAGCTGCTGTACAGTAATAGCAAATTTTTGTCGGATATCCTTCTGACACAAAATACCTCAATGTCTGTGATGCAAGTCCTGAAAAATACCTTTGATTAAAGATACGGTATGTGGTATGCGGAGTCATGTGGAATTTCGATAGTAACTATTGTTCATTTATTTCCTGTAGCTTTTTGGTACCTGCCCAATACATTTGGCTCGCAAATGAGGTTTCTTGGAATTTTTGCTATTAGACCAATGGAAATTGGGTATATTTTCCCCAGTAAATAACATTCTGTTATAAAGGAATTCAATCTTTGAGTGATGATATTCAGATGTTGACGGCTAGAAAGACGGCTGCTGCTGTGGCTACTGCTGCTGCTGCTGCGGCGGCGGCGGCGATCGTCGTCGTCGTCGGGCCGTCTTATCAGACGAAGCCGGCATGAGGTGTCTCCACAGCATGTGCGTGCCTGAGTTTGTTTCTGCATTCAACTGGGGACCCTGAACAATAGAGGACAATAAGGTCCCCGATTGACAACTGTGTACAAAACATATGGGTGGTCTTCTAAAAAAGTTAAAGTACAAACAAAAGAGGAACAATAGGGGGTCCCCAGTTGCAGGCAAATACACACTTGTGTGCGTGCATGCCGTTCCTCCTGTCTGCGGACCCAAGCCTCTTGAACCCGTTCTGTCCCCTGTTGGACTAGGACCCGCCATGTCTGACGATCTTGGGCTAGACGTTCCCAGTCTGCTCGGAGACCGGCAACACTAATGTTGCGTTTCAACACGTCTTTGTAGCGAAGCAGGGGTCGTCCACGATTTCGCTTCCCCACAGACAGTTCACCGTATAGAAGGGCCTTAGGGATGCGGTCATCAGACATACGTAGGTCGTGACCAGCCCAACGAAGCTGCATCATGGCCAGAATGGATTCAATGGAAGGCATGTTGGCTCGTTTTAGAACTTCAATATTAGTGATCTTATCCCTTTAGGAGACACCCGTGATTGTGCGAAGCTGCCTTAGCTGGACGGCGGAGAACCTGTTTATGTGCTTTCAGTACAGTGTGTAGGTTTCGGCCGAGTCAAACAATGCGCTCAATACCACAGCCAATATACCCAATATGTCGAATATGCTATGCTATGTCGAATGCCACTCTGACTCCAAAGCTGGTCTTTCAGACGTGAAAAGGAGGCAGCGGCAGCTTTTATCCTGCCATCAAGGTCAGCATCTAGGGTGTTTCCCACCGTTATGATGGAGCCAAGGTACTTGAACGATTGTACCGCGTTCAGTGGATTCCCGTCCAACAAATGACAGGTTTCACGGGGGGTCGATCTGGTGCAGGTTGGTATACAGTACCTCTGTCTTCTTGATGTTAATGTAGAGTCCAAAAGCTGTTGCTGATTGTGCAAAGCGCATCATAATTTCTTGAATATCAGTAAGTGAGTGAGCCACCAGTGCTGTGTCGTCGGCATAAAGAAGATCGGGGAGACAACACACCAGCATCCTACGATGAGAACGCAGACGGGAAAGATTAAAAAGGCCACCGTCCGACCGCGTACACCAAGGCCTTCTATGACTGCCTTAAGACGATCTATGGGCCGTCGCAGATAGGTACGACTCCTGTACTGAGCGCAGACGGTGAACATTTGTTCACGTCACCTGACGACATTCTGCATTGGTGGAAAGAACACTTCCAAACACTACTTGATCAGCCATCTTTGCTGATGAGGCAGCGATTGACAGAATGAAAGCCCACCCCATGCACAATGAGCTTGATGTCCCACCGTCCTTTGAGGAACTTGTCAAGGCAGTCAAGAACACCAGCGCTAAAAAGGCCCCTGGTGCAAATGGAATCCCGGCTGAGATTTTCAAGAAAGGTGGACCTGTGCTCCAGGCTGCTTTGGTTAACCTCTGTACTGTCTGTTGGGAAATGGGTGAGCTGCCATAGGCTTTCAAAGATGCTACGATTGTCAATATTTTTAAACGTCAAGGTGACTGGCGCATTTGCGGAAACCACCGTGTATCTCACTGTTATCTATTGCCGGTAAAATCCTGGCTAAAATCGTCCTATCACTAGGACCTTAAGTCAGCTCAAAAAGTTAGCTGAACCATGTTGCTAAATGTCGCTAAACATGAAGCCAACTGGTTTCAACTGTGGATACTTTTTCCGAATGCATTGGCTTCAATGCTACCTCCAAAATAACGAAAAAAGAAATCCCTATTGCGTCATGTGTCCATGTCGCACTAAATGAAACACTGTGGCTGAGTTCTGGCAGGTCTTCTCTTATGTTTACTAACAGCTCGATTAGTTTTTCGTGGGTCGGCCCCTGGAATGCCGGGAAAGTACTATACAACCGGCTATCGATGACAGGAAGTGGCAAGCAACGTGGTGGTGTCTATGTACGTTTGAGGGTAAATGCTTAGATAACTGGGCTAAATTCCTCTATTTGAAAAGGAACTTTCATTTCTATGGTATGGAAACTTCCCATTCTCACTGACTTTCTAAGCCATCTTGCTTTTTTGTGGCTGTTCAAATCAAGTCTTCGCTGGTTCACAAACGACCATGAAATGCACGCGTTCAGGTCGAATCATTTCCAACAAAATGAACACTCGCCACCAACATGACTCTCTTCAACTGATGGCGGGTGCTTCTGCTCTGGCATTGAAGTATTTCCCACGGAGAGTTTAATATTACTGGTCGCAAATTGATCAAGATATGCTACAAGCGTGCATGTATTACTTACGCGTCGAGCACTGTGGCGAAGTTGCCGGGCTACAAAAGTGATGGATAGCGGCGATCTTTCCCAGAGTTGATGTATCGTGTTCCCAGTTGTAACTGTGTTATCGTGGGTACGAGAATGGATAGCTGCGGTGGTACTACGCGTTGATTATTGTAGGAGATGTGCTGTGTGGAGGACACTGAAGCATGCATTTGCATGTACCACCATGACAAAGACCCGCAGATTTTTAGACTTCTGGTCGTGCCCCTAGCTATAATGCGCGTGGAACAAGAATCATTATGCTCTGATCACCCTTTCTGCTCATTGTTTGTATAAAACGCTCATTTCTTCTCCCTCCACCAAAGAACCCCCCCCAAAAAAAACTCAGCTCAAGAAATTACACCACAATCAATATTTGTTCTTATGATTCAATATTAAATTTGCTGTTCAAGTGTTTCAATATGTAAACTGTTTGAATTTAGTTTGCAAGAAAGCTTGATTACACATACAAGGCTGGTCCACTTGACTCTTCGGACATTGTATAACCATTGAGGAAGGACGCAGAAGAAGTTGCAACTCTGGCACTTCAAAGTGTTCAGTGATGGTCGCCGCCGAGTCAGATGATTAATAGAAAACATTCCGAAAATGCCTGATTACTGCCTGCATCTCAGCCGGACAAGCGGGGCCAGTAGTATCCTAGCAATACTTATATTTTTGGTTGCAATTAAATACAAATTATTGTTGTGACTAGAAAATAGAGAAACATCCCTAATATCAGATTTACTTTTGCCATCGTAAATAAACTTTTTAAATTTTGACACATAGTTCCATTACCCATGCAAAGTTTATAATTTTTTTCTTCTCCTTCCAATACATCAGTGTTCAAATGTTTGGTAAAATTTGGCTAAGAATGGCCAAAAAGATGTTGACTTTTACTGGAAAGCTTCACATTAAGGAACACTATGCGCTATTTCATCACAGGGAGTGATCGTGAAATCTCATAAAATACTCCTTTGTGTAAATGCCATAATAAAAAATGATTCAAACAAAACACAGAATCTTGTAAACAACCAGGCTATTTAGTCCCAAAAGAGCTCATTAAGGGAAATGACTGCACATATAGATTTAGGGCTCACAGCATGATGCAAGTAACTGCGCAAGCATTAAATTCGATGTTGTCATTAGATCATGTCAACCACCAACAAACGCACGAATATTCATTCTCTTATGCACAAAGTTTTAAGGTTGTAGATTACCAGCGACAAATTGCAGCGGCGATCATAGGGTAAAAAGGGGCTTCGTGGTTGTGAAACAGGTGATGCGTAGCAAGCGTCCACTGCGCTCAGGCTACGGACATACCAGACATACCAGAAAGCGGTAATTGGCCAGATGTTAAAGCCCGGGCAGTTCAAACTCCTTCTGTGTCCTTTCTCTATAGTATAACAAAACAATTGTTTTGTACACCCCGGAGGTGAATGGCACCCTCGGCTTTATCTTGGGCGCTATTTGCTCCCTCAGGTGTACAAAACACCACTGACCCCTGCATTGCAGGCAACAATTGTTAAAGTAAAAGTATAATTTTTGTTTAAGAATGGTTTTTTAATAAATCTGTTCCTGAACAGCGTCAGGTCAAATCTACTGAATCTCGGAGCCCATCGACTGCAAGTGGGTTAGTTTTTGCAGTAGTGTACAGTCTCGTTTTTACGTAAGCTCATGAAAAAAATGCAAGGATCAAGGAGACCTAGGAAAGATATCGCAGGAAGTGAAAGGTTGTCAATGAATTTCTGCTCTTTTTAACCCATCTGCAGGTGACTTTTCCAAAGTATTACTCGAGGAACACAAAGTTAAAATTCTGACATAAGTTGTTTCTTTGAGTGGTTGTATTTGGGAATAATTCTTCTAAAAATAATCGGACTTGAGAGGAAGACTCCGTGTGAAATCCCCATATGCGGACCGCGCAAGGATTCTGGAAGATCGCTGCGTGACTTAGCCTTTACTTTCAGGCTGTATACACGGAGAACGTGTACGTGTGCACGTGTATACCCAGAACTTTGCTTTCCAGGTACATCCCATAACAACACTCTTTGGCTCTTGACACATTCTGACCTGTGCCATCTTTTCTCTCATTTGGACTGAGCGGCACCTCTGTCAGTAACACCGGGTGCTCTGCCAGTGGCACATGTAGCTGGCTATCGAAGGTGTGATGCCAGATCCTGTTCAGCCCGTCCCATCGACCGAACCTCGCTCTATGATATTTTTCAGCGCGACCACGTTCCTCTTTTGAAAGCTTCGTGTCCAGGTGTCCAGGCCAGGTCAATTCCATCTCCGATCATGCCAGTCTGCTTGTCCGCCACAAAAGGTGTCAGTTGTCCCGCCACATTACTCTGCATTGAGACAGCACAGTACGTTTCAGGTTTTAAAGAATAAAGATTTGAATCCTTTCTCTTCCTTGATTAGCAATTAGGATTCGTGACACATTCAGGACATCCGGAAAAATATGGCAAGCTTGCTAGTGGTTATAAAATGCAATACATTGTAATGGTAATGATATGAATGACTGAGACTAGGGTGTCTAGTTGCAAGGCTGTACATGTGTATGCTTTAGGCCTACCTGAAGTTCAGCTTGTGGGTGCCTGGTGGCGTCGATGTGGTGAATGATGTGGTCGCCACTAATTTATCATCACTTACTTCTGATGAGGACGAGAAGAAAATTTCATCCGAGGATATTGCAGAGCCACTCTCTGCTAAAATCTCGTCGACAATGTCCAAAGCCCCGGCCATTTCGCCTCTTGTGGTTTCTGTAAGGACACACCAGGCGCGTCTCCAAGCCATCTCGTCCAATCGGAGCGCTCGAGACGATGTCAAACGGGAGAGAGCGCTATTTGCATTACCGTTGCTGGCATTTGGGTCTTGTGCCAAAGAGGAACGTTGGGAACGTACTGACACTGAAATCATGGGACACTAATGCTCTTTGGTAAAGAACCCGCATGCCACCTGAGCCCAACTGGCACTTCTGGGGCTGAAAGGGTTATTTTAGTTTTGTACTGCAGAAACTCCAAGCATAATGACTTTTCAACACAGGAGGGCGCAATCAAAGTCTAGTTCCCAGATTTATCATACTCCCTCTTCTCCTGTATTGCTATCACGATGCTGACCATCGAATAAGCTACCACAGATATCATGATTCCCCTACTTAAAAAAATCAGGAAAAATACAAGTTTTTCAGGTGTTCAAGACACTCAAATTAAGGCTCACTTCCTCTTTGTTGATTTTTTAAAAAGAATTGACCTTTGTGCTTGCCGCGCGCAGGGACTGGTTGTACTTGGTAGACATCCACCAGGAAAATAAGTTCCAAGAATATTTTAGACAACTGATTGAATGTATTAAAATTATTGTAATGTACAATAATAACCCCCTGGTATTATGTGGTATTTTGGTGACGTATTAATTGAAGCTCACATTACATGTACTATGATTGCGTATGAATACAAACAAGACAGTATAAGAAACAGTGGAAGACTTTCACTGGGCTCGCCACGAAGTTTAAGTTTTAGAGAGACCCGGAAAGCATGGGTAAATTTTGATGTCAGTAGCACCCGTTTTTGTGTAGGCGTAGTCCCATGGCAAATTTGTAGTACAGTCTACATAGAAGCCCCCAGTGAGTACTTCTTGGTTTTGTTTGTGATATTAATGTGTTATGGTGTGCATGGACATTGCCGTTAACTTTGATGTACACTATGTAAGCAACGATACACATGTGTGCTATAGTCGGTGAATGTACATGTACATTGTGTATATAGATACAGTTGGCTCATTGGGAGCTCTCATTATTTGGTTATTTCAGGCAATGTTTTTTTTTTGGGGGGGGGGGTGGAACTCGGGGATCTATGCCTTTAGGCATTTGTTTATCTGACATCACGTGGGCGGTAATGCTCAATGCGTAAGATGTCAGCGACAAATTCACAGCATTCTACGAGGCTCTCCACTTGACGATGGACATTGTATAATGTAGTGAAGAAATTCAACGCGCAACTTGGGAAAATGGAGATTATTTTGAATACCTATAACTGAAAGAAGAATGACTAAAACGCACACTTATTTGCTCTACAACTAAAATGAATGGGATAACTGTTAAAAAAGACACCCCACTATGACTAAATAAAAAAAAAACCGCATTATGAATGCCTGATGATTACAGAGAAGGTTCTTTGTATGAAGTTGGACATAACAGGAAGACTTTATAATTGGACTATAAATTCATAAACAATAAGTCCATATCAATACCCTTGCACCAATTGGAAAATGAATTAACATAAAATAGTGAAAGTCTACCTCCAATTCGAAATCCATATAAATGTCATCAATGAAGTCGTAACGAACAATAGAAGGGAATCGTATAATGACTTAGCAAACTGGACTTGGAGGATTAAACCAGAAATGTGCACTCAAGGAAAAAAACCGTAAAATTCTCATAGTTTTAGGAAGTAGCACCTGCATTGTAAAAATGGTGCAAGTTTTAGATTTTGAGCATTTTAGAGATAAACGTCAATTTGGATCGCGTTCCGGTTGAGTGATTTGGGTGAGCGCCAAAACTGTGTTTGTATATTTTATGCTAATAGTTAAACATGAGTGACTCCCAGATATGCGTTTGACAGTCATGTCCTGAATTCAACCCTTGTCTATACATGGCACCAAAATGACGCTAAACCCTTGTATCCGTGATGTCACGACTGTCACAACCTGAGAGACCGAGTCACTGGCACGCTCCAAGCCGAAAGGAACTGACGGGCAGTGGCCAGGCTGTGCGGGGTCCACCATCGCTCAACGATTATGTGTCTTGGAGAGCGCTACAACACAACGGGTACCTCCGCAGATTGTCCCCGAGCTTGCAGGTCGCGGGTCACGACCGCTGATCATCCCCCAGAAATACAGCAGCAGCTGAGGGCGGCATTGGAGGGTACAGTCCACTAATTCAAGCACCACTGAAAACAGTGTAAAATCAGCACTGTTCAGGGTCCAATAACATGCACACCAACATCCCTGAGATTTTTAAAACACAAATGAAGTTCTTGTCTGGTCATTTATCTTTCAATTTCTTTTCAATTTTTTCTGGGTTAAAACCAATGACATTTTTAATTATTCCCACAAAACAAAATCAAACCCCAAAAAGTGATTTTTCCGAAGCCTGATTGCAGCCATTTTTCAAGTGGCAACCCTCAACTTTCTTGGGCATTTAGGACGATTTTTCAAACGCAGTTTTTAGCCATTCTGCTCTCATATGAAAGCTCAAAGACCCAGGGAGTTGATCCTGGCAAGGATGTACACAATCTCACCAATTTTGGGGCCAAACAACCTCCTTTTTCAAAAGATACTGTGGGTGCACTTTTAATGTTGATGAGCTGGCCGGAAACTCTCACTTGAATTAGTGGTCTGCACCCTGGAGGAAGAAAGGGCTGCTATCCCACAGGACCAGCTGGGACATTACTGTCAATCCATGAGGCGACGAATTACAGCTGTTCTTGAATCAAATGGAGGTCATGTTAAGTAGTATTGAACTGTAAATGCGACTTTTGTGAGCGGTGGTGGTGCCTTTTTTTCCCATGAGTGTACATACATCGCATGTAGCTATTGCCAAAAGCAGACCCCCGTGGAATCAGTTAATTCATCTCCGGATTTCTTCTTTAGTTGATAAGTAGTTAATTTGTCACTGGCTTTTTCATTTATTTTACGGAGTCTGATGCTATCGACACAAAAGTTTAATGTAATAAAGTTTGGTATGTTGAGGAAGCTTTCACAAGTTGGCAGAGAATGATGTTTGCTTGACAACCAGATCTGGTGTAATGTCGCCCACGCTGCGACAGCCTGTGGGATCAAGGGTAGAACAGCATAACATGTCACGTGGAATAAAGGACTAAATACATCACGAAAAATAGTTTATTCTGTAGTCACTATGCCCCAGTTACGAAATCAACAGCACAGAGGAGGCCCACACAACTCGCTGGCTGATTAAACCGAGAAACCCTGTCCTGCTCAAAGAAGTGAAGATGTCATTTAGATAAAGATTAAGATAAGATTCTTACCTGAGAGTGCCATTGCCAAACTGAACTCATCTCTGATCATCTCAAGAACCTTCCTTACTCCTCCTTCTCCCTGTGGAGGGAAAAAAGAAACCTCTTTCGTAGCAAGCAATCTATTATAGCAAGCAATCCATTATCACACCACACGGTTAGTTTTTCGATTTGCCAGGCCATAAACAAGATCAAACTAAACAGATTTTTGTTAATAAATGAAGCTCACGTCGATAATGAGTTGAAGCGAGCGTTTTCAACTTGACTGAAACAAACGTCAAGGCTACATATTTGGGTAGTAAATGAAAAAACATTTCCGCAATTGATAGATTCTAACTACAAAAAATTATAATAAGTAGCGACTGAGAAAAAAGTACCATATGGAAATCAAGCAATGACCATTCACACTCAACCTTTTCCTTACTCACTATACTAGCACGCCAGCTCGTTCGAATTCCTGTTTTCCCCCTTTTTTGTGATGAGATCTAAGAAAAATGATGCTAAAGCTGTTACACGGGGAGGGGGGGTGATAATTCAGGAGACTATTAAACTATATTACCAGCAAGCTTCTTATGGTGGCATTTTGCTTCATTGAACTTGTTTATTAACAGCTATGAGTGTTATTACACTGTTATTGTACTAGACTGCATACATGTATTTGGCACGAGCGGATGAACTAGGGTGTCTCCTGAGTCGACGGTCTGCCTGGAGCCACACTGGTTCTTTGCCTTCAGCCGGCAGCTGTGTCTGCCGGCCTCTTTTCTCTCTGAACCCCTGCTGCCATGTGGGAAGACCTTTTTAGTCAAAGGCTAGGAGAAGGATTTTCAAACCCAGCTACCCCTTTCGTCATAAGTCGCGTTTTTAACGTACTGATAGGGCTTTGAGGAGTTATCTCAGGGTGTCTGTGCGGGTCGCGAGCGTTCTGGCACCTTAAATCTCAGCAAAGGCTGGAGATATTGAAATGGGAAGAGCGCACGGAGGAGCACAGACTGCCAAAGGTACTGCTCTACGGTGAGAGTACAGATTCACCCAGACGGCCAGGCAGACGAATGCTACGCTACAGATGTCATCAAACGCCATCTTAACGCCGCCCCCATTGCAACTGGCGACTGAGAAGGAAAATCTGGCAAGGCACCGTCCCAGATGGCGAGCTGTAACCAAAGATGGCATCAACGCTGCAATCACAGACACTGAGCTACAAAATACCGAAGCCAGACGCTGACGTCACAAACGCCATAACGTGGCGCAGTCGACCCCTAAATTCTCCTGATCCCTTCGATTATGAAGATCTGCCACACACACTGTTATCGTAAACTATACAGTATTCAAAACTCCTTCTCATGGCAGATACCATGCACAAGGTGGTGAGGATGAGCAGCTTTCTGATTCAGCCGTTTTTGGATTTAATTATGATGGTCTCCGGATGGTTGATTCCCAGAGAAAAATGGTACCCAGACGGCTCAGTGGGGTGAGCACATACAGACGGCTTCAGCTTCAAGGTCTTCAAGAAAGCCTTTCCTCTACCTCCTTGACATGCCTGGCAGAATCTGAGAGTAACGTCATCAGCACTCATGTACTGTTTGGCTAAGGAGGTTGGGAAATCAGATATGTTATACGTTAGTGCCAGGACTGCACCCTAAGAAGCAACATTCTCCATAACACTGCCCCATCACCACTCGTCAAACTATTTAGCAGCAAAAGGTGAATGTTAAACGAGTGGGTGGCCATGGACGGTGGACCTCCGTCCAAACGTTTCATTCTTACGCATTTCGTCAATCACAACAGCTGGTGGTGTCTCTTGCATCAAAAAGTTGACTCAACTTAATGAAGACTTACATCATAGGCGAGTCCCCAAAGTACCGGCCGACCGATGAAGACGGCCCTCGCTCCCAGGGCCAGCGCCTTCAACACATCGGTGCCTCTCCGTACTCCTCCGTCAAGATACACCTCGATATTGGAACCACGCACTGCTTCCACTACCTCAGCAAGTGCATCGATCTACATGAATGTTTGAAAAAGCATGTATGCTTAGAGATTTATAGTTTCTCTCAAAATTATTCAAAATCGAGTAACAATTTCAATCGCAGTTCTAATGCATTTTCAAACTGCATGATCAAATTGGATTTTAACATTCCAAGTTCAACTGAACAGGTTGGCATATGAAACGAAAAGTTAAGGAGAGCTAACGATGCACGATGACTGAAGAGGTCAACAGAGCAGGAAATGCTGACGACAGGTCATGGCCAATGGCCCGTTTTAGTAATTATACTTGTCTAGTAACAAATTAGTAATTATTTGCGAATGTGTATATATGGCCGTGGAAGCACCAAGCGTGAGCGTCTCTTGAAATCCACAGGGTTGCAAATTTTGATGTCACTTTTTTACTTCTCACTCTTGTAGCCAGAGGCCAAGTTACAGTGAAAAACACACATGATTTGAAGTAAAAGTTACAACGTTACAAATCATTACAAAAGCAAAATTCGTCGACAAAAGTAATCATTACGATAAGAAAAAAAATACTGCTATACATGAACATCAAACCTGAGTTATTAAAACCGAGGAACACTTATAAAAAAACACACAGAACAACGCGCAAATTGCATGGAAAGAAACACAAACCTTCCTCATTATATGTTAAAAAATAACTTTCAACTTTCTCTCAACAACATGTACTCCGAAATGTTGTACATTTCTCTGAAGAAATCCTCTAAGCTGCTATTTTCTGGTCCAAGTTGATATTTTGGATGACAAAATAAAGACAGTAAAAATTGTTCTCCTCCCGAGCGCACGAGGCCACATGTGATAAAAAAGTTTTCCGTTTATGTTTAAAAATTTGAACACACTTTTGACATGTACTTGTAATATTTTTATCATTTTAATTCTCAAAAATGTTTTCTTGATGTAGATATATATTTTCTGTTTGAACGTGTAACACTTACCGTGGCTAAAGTACCATCCAAATTGCGACCCCCATGGTTGGAGACGATAATCCCGGCAATATCATGCTTCAAGGCCTCCCGAGCATCTTCTCCTGTTAATTTACATTCCATTAGAAGAGACAATGTCGTGTTAAATCAGCCATTTTATGAGTAGAAGGGAGGAACAAGGCTCTCAAGAACAATCACGTCATCCCGTAAGCAGCAAGCTTGAAACAACTTGACCGGCTGTCAGCCTGCAAGTAGCCAACAAGCCGATCGTATATTTCATCAATGGGCAATATTTTCCTCTATTCTGGTTTCTCCACAGACCGCCTATTTGCCTTTACCTGTCAGAATACCCTTCAGTACCACAGGAAGAGAGGTGATGCTGTGCAACAAGTCTATGTCCTTCCAGGTTACACTGTCGTTGGTAATATTTGCTCCAAAACTTGACATATCGACCCCAGGAAAATGAGCTAGCCTGTCAATTAGAAAACAAAATATGAAGGATGGGGATGAAAACTAAAAAGTAGTGCCCGGAAGTCAGGGTATAACTGAATAATTAAGATCTATAAGAAACCGAGTAGATATAATTTAGGCCTATCCTACAATCCCTTTAGCTTTCACTTCAAAGAGGGTTTTTGCCGTCAACTCGTCCCATAATTCTCATGATGATCTTTCTGGATCTTCCCTTTCTACACTGTAAAAACTCGGGTGTTAAAATCAACACGTTTGGGTGTTATCAGATGACCACAGCATAGGGTGTTACTTTAACACAGATGATGTTACTTTGCACACCTATAAGTGTTACAGTGCACTAGAAGGTGTTTTAACACCAAATAACTCCAAAATTTTAACACCAGTGAAAAGTGTTGGTGTAGTCTTCTGATAACACCGCAGGTGCTAAATTTAACAAATTTAAGTCAGGTCACTAATCTGCATTCAGTATCAATTTGTTTGTTCGTTGGTTATCTATTCAAAAGAAACCGGGAGCCCTGTCGAAAACAGTAACAGATCCACCAGTAAAAACGTTCGTGTCGAAGCTTAAGACTTAAGTTTGTTATTTCCATACGTTTCCAAACTTACCCTTTCCCCGGTGGAAGCTTAAGCGACCTCCGACTTGTTCTGCGGGGCACTGAACAATCTATGGTCACAACTAGTGCTCGGTATCCAAGTTTTTCCGCCTTCCTAATGATCGAACGGACGATATCAAAGTCTCGAAATATTTGAAGCTGTACCCAGAGCAGTCCGTTTGGTGACGACGCTGCAGCCACATCTTCCATTGTCGAGGTGGTGCCAGAACTTAGCACCATTCCTGTTCCTGTAGCCTTGGCAGCTGTCAATAAAATCAGACTACATGTACATACATGTACTTTCAACACTAATATTGCAGCCTGTAAATATTTTCAAGCTTTCAGAATAGTTTTCAAATGATCTTATTGGTTGTTATTAGGGTTGTGACTTAACACGGAAAGGAATTTTTTTAAATTTGCTGAGACTTTTCAGCTAGTCTGCTTTAAATTTATTTTAAATGTCAACACAAACATACCGCTTGATGCAATTTTATGGTACAATTGTCAGTTCCATTGAATATTGATAACAATGTTATTTTTTTAAGTATTGGCTTCATATTTCCGTCAAGCCAGCTAGCTTTATTTTGTACAGCGCATTTCGTGAACAAAATTCATAATTCGGAATTCGTCGTAAATCCTAGGTTTCCTTTATTAGATTACGTAAATGTTTCGATTCAGATCAATGGAATGCTCTCATTGGAATTTCAGGAATACCAAAATATCAGAGGGCCTTATTCTGCCGTTTGACTGACCTGTTGCAATACAGGTTTATCGATTTAAATACTGACATTACAGACGGTCCAGTGAGCTCGCGAAGGACTAGGGTATAAATGAAGATAATCAAGTTTGAGGTTTTACAGTACTTTAAATCGGATTCCAACTTATCTCGAATTACAACTTCACCTCATAAGTTGAATATTGAAGTGGCAGGGTTGGTCTAATATTACAGAAAAGGTTAAATCAGCACTTTTTTCCTTGAAAGTCCCTTACAGAGTATATAAGCTTTAACAGATTTAACTGTATTGTTCTAAGAAACCAACTGTCATACAATCAGTATTACGTTACAGTTTTAATGGTGTAACATTTTGTTACCATTAACTCTGAAAGGGGCGTGTTGTTTTGGACCATCTCCCGGTCGGGGGCGGCCCCACACAGCTCAGCTATCCCATGACTGATTTTAAAAAATATTTTCATTGTAAATGGTGAGGGGATTATCATGCGTGACATATGTTTTCCTTGACGTCAACAAGCTTGCGATAGTCAAAAGCCTACAAAACTTTTTTTTTGCTCGGTCAAGATCTAGGGGTATAAAGCGGGCGTCATCTTGAACAGTTATTAATCAGCGAATGTTCAACTAATGTCATAGACGCTTGTCTACAAGCGAGACTAATAAACCATGGTAGTGACCGACAAGGTCGGAGTTTATAATTTCATTTTGCTATACTTATAAAGGACAGGCGTGAAAGGAAGTAAAAGATGAGATATCACTAAAGATAGACTTTCTGCAGAAAATTTCAAAATCAATTCAAAACATTGTGGCGAATTGGACAGCCTTCGTGAGTTGAAGAAGATCGGTTGAGAAGTAATGTCGTCACAAAGGCGTGAGTTTGTGCCGGAAATCAGGGTATAACTGAAATCAAATATTGCCTAGCCGTGAAAATTCCAAAAGAGGGAAGGTGACTGGACATCACACATGACGCTAGTCGGCACCGCTCTTGATACAGATGTATATACTTACAATTAGGCTCTTACCTTTTACATTAAAACGCCGCGTTTTAAAAAGGGTGATATTTTCCCCTCTTCTTGGGTACTACCATTCTAAATGCATTTTCTCTCTTGAGAAGTTCCAAAACTCCTCACAGTTCGTCATTTTTTCTTAACACAAAACACAGTGGGGGTGCATCGCAGTCAAAAAGTTGATATACGCCACGCCCCGGCTATTCTGTTCCACAAATATCGACATCAATGCATTCACCTCTAGCAGTGGCCAGTTCCCCCTCGATGTGAGCAAAGCAATGCGCCGCTGTAGGTGCCACGGCTACCGGGAAAGCAATCTCTTGACCCAGCAAGGTGGTACGCATGTCACGGTGAGAGACATCTCGTAGAACGCGGGGTCTCAGTCTGTATCTGCGGCAGAAAACACACGAGTTTTGTTTGGTTTGTTGGTTTGTTTTTTCTTCAATATTACATCTCCATGTCTTTAAGATTAACCATTTCTTAAATTTTTTCCTGAAGAAAGGGAAATATTATAAAGTTTGATACGGTGCGTCTTAATTTTTCACAAAAGCAATGTTAAAAAATAAACAATCAGCATTGTTCAAGAGACTCTTTCAGTTGGCATGTTTAGATTTCTTCATTTGGTAAATACATTTTTTCGGAGGCCCATAATAGTTTTATACTCTACATAATGGCGTGTACTTTAGCCCTTGACAAGGGCCAGCCTATTGGACTCCCTTCGCCTGACAAGGGCCAGTTAATTGGACTCCCTTCGCATCCTTGGACCTATGCCCCACCCCCAAAGTTTGTGAAAAGCCTCCTATGAGCCCCATTTTTCTTATACGAATTCACTCCCCCGATCTGGTCATTAATTCATCAATGCTTAGGATCGAGTATGAATTTTTTTGCCGCATGCATGGCATCAATAGGCCGCACGCATTCCCTCGTCCAATTACGGACCATTTGTCTTATCTATTCTTATAACAAGTGACTACAGCAACACATTTTACATTTAGGCGATAGCTGAGTACTTTGAGCGCTATTAATAGAAAAATACCAAATCAAAGGTTTAGAGATATTGATTTGTAGCAAGGATACATGAATCAAAACTCTCTTAACTTTACACCTGGAGCACTATGGAATGGAAAATTTGACATGTATTAAGTAGTCATCCAAGTCAACTCCATTTGACAGTTGGCAGTGAAGTTAGAATCTATACACCAAGAATGTACCTTGTACTTGTAACCATTTTCGTGGATTGAAAGGTTTATTCTCTGAATTCAAGCAAATGGGCCACATCCAACCAAAGAAAATTTTCTCTGTTAAATTCATCACGCTTGCTAGGTTCCAATCTATATGCTCCAATTTAAATCTCATCTCTGCTCTTCCGCCTATTTTAAGAAGTTAGAAAAACTGTTATGTATACCGTATTTAGGAAAAGACACATGTCAGGAATCTATCTTTGTCAAACCAAAACTGTCTGAATTCGGCATTTCGAGTAGACGATACAAACTGAACTAGTATAATCTTCTTGGCCGATCTACAATGAAATAAATGTTCTAGAAAACTACAGGAACAAACTGCATAAAATGCGTGCATCTCCTAATTTGTTCGAGCTAAACCTGGTAAGCTATGGCCATTCTTTTTTTGATTTATCCCATGTACCTTCTGCAATTTTCTGCACTCTTTTTTTTTATCTGACACAACATACAAACCAATACATGTGTAGCTTTTATCATTTTTCCAGTGAATTTTGAATGTAGCCACCTCTATTTTCGTTTCTTCTCCACCTTCCGTGTCTCTCGATTGGATGCTGCTGTTGCGCCTGCCGACCTCAAGGAGTGTAAGCATAAATTTAAGAGGTCCTACATTTCAAGGATGCATTCCCTGGCCATGGTGTAACTTAGGCCTACTTTTTTGTCTTTGACACCGATGTGCACACATCTTTTGATCTGTATGCTGATTTGAACAAGTACTTATCCATTGTTGAGTTTATCCCTGCTGCTGACATATATCTCATCAACATATGGACAAGCTATGCTTGAACCTTAGCAATTAGAATTTCATTCAATCTTACTCTTTTGTATGCGTTATGTGAAATAATCTGACGAGACAGATATCATTACGTCGTACAGAACTTAATTCCTCAAATCTTAAGAATCCTACAAAAGCCATAGTTATACTGGGATTTCTTAGAATAAAAAAACCATTACTATCTTGGAACTTATTACAGAGCTCAATGAGCATATCTGAAGTGACATCTTGTTTGGAAGTCTCACGACCGGACTTTTTTTTTCAACTCACGAAGGTTTTTGACGAAAACGTTGTTAGTGAGATCTAAAAACCGTTCATGTCGTGCACACTTGATTCCACGTTGCTAATGAAATGACACGATGCGCTGCGCCTTCCCAAAGCAATTCTGTTAGATAAACCTCTACCTGAATGGGCTGAGCTGGCAAATCCTTGAAGCTGCTCTTGACACAGGGCCAAGGGCCAAAAAGGGGCCGAGTTCCACAGGGAATCACCAAAGTAGGCCTACCTTTTGCCTTATCTTTCTGCATTTTCTTGAGTCTTTTCAAAATTAATCTTGCGGGGAACCAACCAGTTACATTCATCTGACCAATTATGACTAAATGCATATGCCCCCTCCGTCCCCAGATACCACCACCGAGAGCTGAACCTTTTACATTTTGCATTGAGCTTAAATAAAATGTAAACCCGTCTATTAAATTGGGCCCCAGTCTCTATCTAAATACTGTCGTACATACTCTTATGTAATACTAGAAGTGGCCCTCTGAAAGATCCTTAAATTCTTTTGATGCCACCCGTTCTTGTATGGTTATAGAAGTAAGCCAGTGTCCATTATTTGTTGCAGTTGGCTTTAGGGCGTTGGCTTCGTCACAACATGATTGTATTTGTCTGTAGTCATCATTTATTAAATTATTTTGGAAGCCGAGTTTACGTCTTTTGTGTTAGAAATTAGTTCTCTTCGTCTCTTTGCGTCTAAGCCTCAATAATAATACTCAATTCCCGTGTCTGTATTTGTCAATCATCACTATCTAATGTTCTGCTTAAAGGGTCAGCCAAAACACTTTTTTTATCGTGAATGGTGTTATCTACTGTCAACGGGCGCATTCCAACTTTGCTACTGTTTAAATTGTTGTAAGATTTCTGACACTTTTCATTTGAATCTGCTTGAAGCAATCCTCCATGATGCAAATTTGTCATTTAAATCAAAAGAAATTTTTCCCATCCTTTTCATAAATTTTGCATTCGAATATTCAAAATCGAAAAACAATATTCA
This sequence comes from Acanthaster planci, assembly GCF_054643075.1. Classification (NCBI taxonomy): domain Eukaryota; kingdom Metazoa; phylum Echinodermata; class Asteroidea; order Valvatida; family Acanthasteridae; genus Acanthaster; species Acanthaster planci. The sequence continues at coordinate 34,436,038 of NC_141777.1, forward strand.
AATATTCGACAATCGATCGAATATTAGGTTATTCGAATATTCGGCACAGCCTTAAGAGTAAGTGCTTATGGTGGCAAAGCATTACATAATGTAGAACGCAACTACAGTACTACTGAATTAGAAGCTCTTGCAATTGTCGAAGCTGTCAAGAAATATGCGCAGTATCTCCAGGGAGTTAAATTTACTGTAGTGGCTGACCAATCTGCATTTATATGGTAATTTGACAGTAAACATGCTACTGGTCGACAAGCACGCTGGGCCTTAAAGTTGCAGTCATATATTTTTGAAGTTGTACACGTTAAAGGGTGATATTGTCATATCGATGCACCCAGCAGAATTAGTTATGATAGACCACGTTCCGAATGTAACCAATGTCATGTTTCAGATAGTACTGTTCCAACAATAGGCCTAATGGATACCAGTTGGGTAGAAACAGAATTTGATGATACAGCCGATGAAGCTCTGTGTATTAATAAAATCGAGTCATCAAATCCAAGTGTAAATGTTGAAAGGAACTTGAGATATCAGTGTGGAAAAAGGATATAGAGTAATGAGTGTACAGAAAGCGAAGCTCCTCCACTTCCAACTGGAATTGATCTCCAAAAATTTCAAACAAGCACTAACAACAGATGAAATGCTGGTGGGATGCTTATTTTTCTGGAAAAACAGAAGTACCGGAAGATGAAAGAAAGGCTAGAAACCTCATACTACAAGCCGATCAGTATTGTACTAAAGACGGTATACTTTATCATATTTGGAATATTCCATCAAATCGGCACATGCTAGAACGAGATGTGTATCAATTGTATATACCTTTTTTGTAGAGACAGTTCTTGAAAATTGCCATGATAGTGTCCTTGCTGCCCATTTTGGATTTCACAGAACTTAGAACAAAATTTGCCCTCGCTACTTTTGGAAAGGAACGTATAAAGATGTTGATAATTGGGTGCGCAGTTGTAGTTCTTGAGCCCAATGAAAGACTCACAGACACAAAGTTTTTGGCCCCAAAAGTAATTACTTACCATGAAAGTTCCCTGGCCTTTAGAACGAGTAAGTGACCCTGGGACCATTACCTGTTACTATAAATGCTAATCATTATGTTTTCTGTTTTATAGATCACTGTACAAGATGGCCCATTTTGGTTCCATTGAAGAGCTAAGCTGCCCTTAGATGTGAACCTCCTTTTACATTGTGTTTATCCAGAAGAAAACACTAAGAGAGCACATGCATCATTTAGTATCTCAACTTGCAGTTTTTCGAGCTATATCTTAGAGCCACGCAGAACCACAACGCAGTTGGCTTCAGGGCGTTGTTGTAGTTCTTGAGCTGACTTTCTGTGTTGATTCATGGTCAACTTATTTGGTGCAACTTTGATTTTTGAAAAAAAGTCTCAATATTAGTTTGCTTCTTCAAGACGTGTAAGGACTTCTTACCGATGTCACTTTAATTGTATTTTATTTTATTAAAAGGAAGAGTGTATTTATTGATTAAAAAAAAGTTATCTGAAAAACAATTGAAACGAATGTCGGTTTTGTGAAATAAAAACGTTTATTTTAATTTATCACTGATAATTCAGCCTCCAGTGGCGCCCTGGATGAACTGGGATCGTCGAAATTGCTGGATCGTGTGAGAGACCTGTGGCCGGCCAGCCCAACAGACTGTGGGTGATGATGTGACGACTGACGAGATGGATTGCGTGTGACAGTCAAACTCGGTTCAGGCAACTTTAAGAACATTAATGACCCACAACGAAAAAGCTGATACTTTAACTAAAAAATAATATGATTCTGATTATTTTTTTCCTGAGCTAATTCGTGTAGGGGTGGCGTAGTGGCGCTCTTCTACTCTTATGTAACACCAGAAGTGGTCTTTTGAAAATTGATTGTATTTTCTGTAGTCATCATTTATTAAATTATTTTGGAATAGTTTACGTCTCTTGTTTTAGATGTTTAGTTTCTCATCGTCTTTCTAAATACCGAGTCTAAGACTCCATAACAATATTGCCCTTTGTTAGCTTTAGGCACACATGCCAAGGTCATGTCGAGAATATTGTACCTTACACAATTATTGACCCCACTGGGTTGCTACTCGGTGGCGGTCGGGGGCAGCACGGCACACGTGTATCGCCACGCCATTGTCCCCACGGGGCGAGTTGTTTGGGGCTGGTGTACAACAAAATGTGAAAGAAAGAATATGGAAAGGAGAGTTCATAGAATTCAGCCTGTTGCTCAACAAGCTAAATGGAACTTGAGTCGAGTCACTGGCACTACCAATAGTAACTCGAATTCAGTCGATCTGTCGTTAGTGCAGAATGGTGAGAATATTGTTTTGAGACGGGCCAAGCTAAAACAAAAGATTTGGTCGATAGAGTCATGGATAGATGCATTTTGTTAACAGTAGTATCTACCTACAAGCAAAACAGAATATGCATTGCATCTACTAAAATACTGTAGTATCATACGCTCAGCAGCAAACAAGTATATATGTATAGGCCTATGGGTCTTGGCTGGCGTGATAATGACTCTGAGTTTCGGTATAGGATGTCCAGTGGCAATATGCCCTGGGAAGCAATTGACGGCGAACTATGGCTGTTGTATGTTGCTGGAGGCGGACAAGTTCGGGACAACTCAAAGCCAATAGCACATTGGGGGAGTCAAGTCGGCATTTGAAGGTTTAACCAATATCAGCCAAAAAGAATACAGAGTGTCAAAGGGGGATACGGGCAAACTAAACAGCCCGAGCACTGTTTCGAGTTCAATTTCAAAGGGGCATGCAGCATTTGTTGAGCACCCGGCCACGGCAAAGTCTCATGCTCAAACAGCAACTAAAACGCACAGAAGCAAATCCAAACTGCTGGATAGCCAGCACTACAAAAAAGGACAGTAAAAGAGGAAGATGAATGTCCAGTCATCCTGCTAGGCAGAAGCTAAGCAAAAATATAGGGCCACTTCCAAGTTTATCCCTGCCAAAGTAAACGTCTAGTGCGTCAATCAACAAGCACAATCTACCCCCCCTCCTTCGATTGTATCCAGAGAAGCAGGTAGCGCAGTGTTTAGCCAAGGGTTTCAGTACAAGTTTTGAACTTAGTTATATGGGGCCACGATTACCGGTGGAATTTCCCAACTGGAAGTCAGTATTGTCCAACACGGCTATAGCCCTACGAAAGATCAATGAAGAGGTGGCGTTAGGCAGGATCGTAGCGCCGTTCAGGAGCCGTCCCCTGGATAATCTAAGGATAAACCCAATCCGGTTTAGTGCCAAAACAGAGAAATTCCACATGATTCAGCATCTCTCCTATTCTCAGGGATACTCAATCAACGACTTCCTAGATAAAGATGACTGCATTGTTGAATATAGCAAACTTGATCGGACGCAGTAGAACTGATGTCCAAATTGGGTCAAGACACATTGCTAGCAAAGCAGACACCAAGTCCAATTTTGGCTTATTACCAGTCCCCCCCCGGACTTCGAGTTGTTAGACTCAAATCAATGTGACCTAGTACGTTGATAAATGTTTATCTACATGTATGGGTGCGTGTTGCGCACCGGCCTACTTTGAGAATTTTACTACATTTGTAGAGTTACACCGGGGATTATTCATTTAATACATGGACGACTTTCTATGTGTAGGCAGAAGGGATAACGAGGCTGGCTCATGCACGTTGCTGTTGTTGGAACTCAAAGCCATCTACGAGTTCCTCGGTATCCCGCTGACGCCACAGAAGTCCGAAGGGCCAGTGTCAAAACCGACTTATTTGGGGCTAGAACTTGATACCGTCCGCATGCAAACTCGATTAACGCCGGGGAGATGAGAGATGTCAAACAGAAGATAAATAAAAGAGCAAGGAATAGGGACTCTTAAGCAGTCTAGGAGGTGCAATTGGTAATCGGTTCCTTGACATTTATCTGTCGTGCAGTCAAACCAGGTAGGGCCTTTCTAAGGCGGCTTATAGACATGCTTAAAGGACGGTTAGAACTAACAAGTACAACTGTCAGAAGGCGCCACGGCAGACCTGAGAATGTGGTTGAAGTTCCTAGAATCCATTAACGGGACAACAATAAACAGCTGGGCAACTAATCACGAAATTGAGTTGTTTACCGATGCAAGTGCGAGTACTGGCTATGGCGGCTTCCTTCAAGGGAAAAGGGTCAATGGTAGATTGCATATTCCACGGCGTCGAAAGGGTTGCGGTGCGCAAAGATCATGTTTACATGTTTGCGGCATAACATCTCTTTTAAGGCAACGCAATTGGGGAAGAAGGAAACTGCCATTGCTGATACATTGTTTCGTTTACAGCTGCACATTTTCAAACGTGCTGCAGCACACGCCGAAACAGAGCCGCCCCCTTTACCCGAATGGCTATGGGAGATATAGCACAAGAAACCCACAGGCTGTTGTCGGGGTCATTGGTACGTACCAGGCAATTTAGGTGCATATCGGCGAGCAGGATTTTCGTCTCCAATCTAAACTAGACCCCGTCTGGCTTACCACAACACATCTACAGCACACCATCTCATCTATTGCAGCTCTCTCCTTGTAGGGCATGGCTTCGTCCTCTTTTGGCTTGCATGTGTCGGCTCTGGCCCCGTTACACAAAAGCCATAATTGGATGACCCGACTCAACTTTTTTAGTCTAACGAATGTTAGAAGGTCACAGGAGAAACAAGAGGGCACCGGATACCAGGCGCCCCATCATATGGTTGATCGTAAAACAAATCGTGCCCACTTTGCAAGCAGTGTAATCCACTGCTTTCGAAGCAAAGCTATTCCGAGCTGCGTTCTTGTTAGCGTATTTTGGCTTTTTGAGGGTAGGAGAATTCATCGTCACAGCAAAAAAGGGGTGGGCCAACAGACCGAGTGTTGGCCATTACAAACATTAAAAAGTAGCTGGACAACTGGCCCCACCTTGTTAGTTTGTATTCGTTATTCCAAAACCGATCAACAAGGGCGGTCAACAACCCTTCGTATCCCAACATGTCTAGCGGGGCCATGCCCTGTGCAGGCCGTAAGGGAATTTTATTAGCATACGACCAGCAACCTTTAGTACTTTACTTTGCCATGCATACTGTCAACCCCTCACACGGTATCAGTTCAAGGCATTATTGCAAAAAGCTTTGCGCCAGGCGGGATTGTCAACTCATCAATTTTATAGTGGGACATTGGTGCTGCCACCACAGAAGCTATGAATGGTGCCTCAGCAGAAGACATTCGGAAAACAGGTACAGTACTGCTTTCATGTCATATATAAGGCAGTAATGCTGCAAAACAACGGTAATGAACGCCAAAGAGAAGCCCAACTAAGGAATGTTATGAGCAGTGGGTTTATAATGTTACATGTGCTGTGTTTATATGGCTCACAAGGTGTTAGGCTATTATCCACACAGAGCGAGCACACAAATATGGTTGTTGATTGGTGACAGCATTATTCGCCAGGCCAAAGACAGAGTAGACACAACAAGCACAGCGGATCTGGGCACAACCAGCGCAGAGATCCTCTGGCTTGGGAAAGGTGGGGCACTTCTTCAAGACTTGGCCCACCGGCTGAAGTGGCTCCTGCAGACACATGCCTCTCATGGTTGATAATCCACCTTGGCTCAAATGATATTGGCCGATTTGAAGCAAGATTGTACCGAGGATGGCTGCAGGGGAATTTCTCCCAAAAAGCACTTGATGGACTTAAAAAACCAATGAACTCTTTTGCAAGACGCCGTCTGAACAAGCTAATGAACACATCTTTCATTCCCTACCCAGCGATCACAGTGTTGCAGAAACGGCTGTTCCTTATTAAGGACGGCGTTCGCTTATTCCATGAGGGGTCGGACATTCTAATCAAAGACTTCAGAGTAGCTATCAAAGTCGATGACAATACCGAAAAGGTGATTTCCGAAGAATCTACATTGTGAGTTGTCTCCGTTACCTCGGATAATATCACCAAGTCTGATGATACTGGTTTTGCCTGATACCCAAGCTGTAGCCAAGAATAGTACACTCGTAGTTGAAAACAAACCAAAACACCCCCCAAAAAATTACTAATTAGCACTTGATGGAGTGAGTAGAAATTGTATTTCGGAGTGACATGTATACCTATAAACATGTAAGGTGTGGTTATGGTACAACATGTGCAAATAGTGTTATCTGTCAATTAAGATGTACAGACAGTGGTTATGGGGGCAGGACTCAAGACAGCTCTTATGGAAGAAGGTTAATGTCCAAGGCGGATAGGACAGACCAAACTGAGTAAACGTTGAGTACCAAAGTGTAAAACGAGACATGTACAACTAATTACTCCAGTATTCAAAGTAATGCTGGTTCGTGTACGTGGTTAATGCCGATGACCATGCTCAGGAAGTCTAGGAGATGGCTAGCTAGATTGAAAAAAGGTTGCCCCATGTGTTTGCGTTTTGACCAAGTATAGGTATACACGCACTCCTTCAGTGCTAAGCTATCATTGTTTTGAGTGTTAACCTAGTCAGGTGTATGTATGCTTTTAGTTCTGATGGCTCGCCGTGGTGAACCAAAGAAATGGGAAGTGTTACAGCCCACCAAAAAAAAATGGATGAGCGACAATCACCGGGGGTGCTGGCACGTGCCCGCTGCTCATAGTTGAGCCTCCCTCCATTTGCTCTTGTTTGTGCTGGTGAACACATGTCAAATTGAAATTGAAAGGATATCAGAGAGACAAGTGCACATTGTCGATAGCTATACAACTTCTTTGTTTCAAGCCAGTGGTTTGAACCTTGCATTGGCAAGGAACTGTACTTGTTTGCATATGCCGGGGTGATGCTTGTTAAACTTATAATGTGTATCGCTGAATGCACGAAGTATCTGTAATAAAATTTATGATATAAATTGTATTATTGAAAATCCTGATGTAATCTGTATCACAGAATCTCACCTCAGTATGGAAATTTGTTTTAGTGAACTTTTTCCTGATAAATTATTATACGGTCATTAGAAAGGACAAAAATAGATACGGGTGGTGGCGTTCTGATTGCCTGGAAAATTACTTTATCCACCCACCACCGCCCAGACCTATATACTGATTGTAAGGTTTTGTGGTGTGAAGTTATCTGTAAGAATACCACCACATTTATCGGTGTTTAATACACACCACCTGAGACCGACTTATTCATTCTGAATCACTGAATTATACAAATCCCTGTTAACACTAAGTAAGGGTGGGATGAAGCAGAGATACATTATTCTAACTGGTGATCTTAACATGCCTAAAATTCGATGGGATGAAGGTTACCCAGTGGAGTTCAGTAACAACGAACTATTTGTGTCCATTGTAGAGCAATTTAATCTATTCCAGCATGTTAACGAGCCAAGGTTTCTGAAACAAGTAAAAATATACTTGATCTCCTACTCACATCAAGTCCTGGAAATATTACTGATGTCCATGTAATCCCAGGAGTATAAAGCGACCATGACGCCATTATATGGGCTGTGTAGTGCGCTCCCAGACGTGTGAGAAGAGAAAACAGAAAAATCTATCTACATGTATATTATAAAACAAATTTTGAGGATTGGAGGAAGACCCTCCAGGAAAGACAAGGAGAACTCATGAACATTACTGACGTAGAGAAGTCCTGAGAAACATGGAAGAACATACTTAAGGATGTTGTGGAAGATTAAGTTCCTTGCAAATTTATTTAGACTACCAATAGGAAGCCATGGATTACCAGCGAAATTAGATCATTTAAAGTGGCCAGAAGGTCTAATAGCTCCTCCCAGTGGGATAAATACAAATTTATCCGGCGTGACATAAAATCAGAAGTCCGACAAAGACTTGCTAACTATGGTCAAGAAGTTGTGTCAAATATTGATGATAACCCTAAGAGGTTTTGTAATTATGTTAAGAGTCGTAGAAGCTATCATAATTCTATTGAGTGCATTAATGTAGATGGGGTCACTGTTCTAATCCTCAACTTATTGCGGAGGCCTTGAATGCACAGTTTAATTCTGTATTTAACACCAAACAGCAATCCGATTACCCCTTACCAAAAGAAGTGTTGTCAGGTATTGAGCAGTTGAGTGATATTAAGTGTAGTGCCTCAGACGTCCTTCAAATAATGAACCACCTTGATATTAATAAATCTCCTGGGCCTGACGGTATTGCCTCCATAATTCTGAGAGAAGCCGCTGATCTCCTTGCTCACTCCCTAGCGAAGTTATTCAACGCTTCTTAGGAATCTGGTGTTACTCCCTTAGACTGGCGACTAGCAAATGTTGTACCCTTACGTAGAAAGGGTAAGAAAGATGACGCCTGCCATTAAAGGCCCATCTGTCTTACCTCTGTTTTCTGTAAAATTCTCTAGCGTATCATTTATGACAGGGTTACCACTCACTTAAACAAATACGAGGTACTGAACGACAATCAGCATGGCTTCAGAGAAAAATGGTCTTGTGAAACACACCTTTTGGACACTGTGCATGACTGGAGCAGTTATTTGGACTCTGGGCATGGTGTTGATGTTATTTTCCTCGACTTTGTTAAGGCCTTTGACCGAGTTCACCAGAGTCTCCTCTGCCAGAAGCTTAATATGTTTAACATCGGTGAGAAAAATTTGGATTGGATAATGAATTTTTTAACTAATAGATCTCAGAGAGTGATAGTAGACGGTAAAACTTCTGGATGGAACAAAGTCCTGTCTGGTGTACTACAGGGCACCACTCTTGAGCCGACGCTTTTTTATGTTTTATTAATGACATATATAATAATATTAAATCGATTATTCGCTTATTTGCAGACGACTGTGTATTGTATCGTACAGTAAAATTCCCTGAAGGTCGTGGTAGATTACAACATGATCTGAATTTATTCTATGATTGGTCGCAAGGGTGGATGCTCGGGTTTAACGTGAATAAATGTAAGGTTATGAACATTTCCAGAAGAACTCGCCGATATAATAATAATTATATAAACGACGTTAAATTGCAGAAAACAACGTCTGAGAAATACTAAGGTATTACTATAAATTGTAAGGTAAGTTGGGCCGACCACTGCCAAGAAACGTACACCAAATGCACTAGAACAATTGGTTTTGCTAAGCGTACATTAAAAAATTGCTCTGATGAAGTCTTCAGTAAACTTTACCTTTCTCTTGAGCGTTCAGTGACGGATTATTGTTGCCCCGTCTGGGACCCATACAGGTCCACCCACACAAACCCAGCTGAGCGCATTCAAAATAGATTCGTGCGGTTTATTTGTAGAGACTGGCAAACCAGTTACTCCATACTTCTATCATGTCTTGGGGGACATCCTTGGAAACAAGGAGAACATATTTTCGTCTCCTCATGTGGTATAAAATTAACATCAACTTAATGTCTTAACATCAACTCTTTGATGAAATTTCAGCCCGCTGCAAGAATTGGTCGCAATGACAACAGCTTAAAACTACAGGTTCCCTTTGCCAGAACGGATATATTGAAATATTCTTTTTATCTGCGTACAGCCAACGATTGGAATATACAGACTATGTTGTCCAGAGCCCTTCCCTATATATCTTTAAGCATACTCTCAAGAACCATTTATTTTAAATTCCATGCACTTATATGCTCTGTGTCGTTTTTATTTTTCTTGTGTTTTTCTGTATTTTCACTTGTCTATTTTATACTCCGTTTACTTTATTGTACTTAAATTCTGTGTTTTTTATTTGATTATTTCTTTTGCGTATTGTGCATCAAATTTTAATTATTCCTGCTTGTTTGTTCAATTAGTGCTATTGTTCACGCTCTTTTATCCCATATATTTTTGTGTGTTTGTTTTCTTATTGTTTTTATTCTTACCCGGGGAGTGAATCTTAGTTTTGGACGTCGATGTCTTTTTCACAACCCTAAACTTTGTTTGAAATAAATAAATATAAATATAATATAAACCACAACTGTTTGTCTGTACCGAGTAAAATAAATTCTTGCCAAGTTAGCACATGAGGCGTGACAGAGTCTTTTCACAACACGGTTTGCCCTCTTTGTGGCAAAGCACTCTTGTGAAAAGGCACGACCTCGGCATATCAAGCTCCGGCCATGACCTGGGCATATCAAGCTCCAGAACAGAGCCAGGGTTTCGTTGTGGCTCATGTGGCCAGAAAGCTGAAGGTCACACTCTTAAGTAGGCGAGCACGGCGGGAATGTTTACCGTGCAAACAGCCATTTTTTGGTTCAGTTATGGCTCGACACTGACAAGATTCCACCTCCCACCCCAGTTCCAACTTTGGGTTTTTGGGGGGAGGGGTGCATTGTACACGCATTAGCGGCAAAAAGGGTTAGGTGGCGGAATGGGAGGTGGAATTTCTTGTCCGGCTGCATTGGAAAGCAGTCAGGATGGTTTAAGCCCACGGAGGAGAGGTGGCATTAGCCAGTCTGTCGAGTTTTGGGGGTGGGTCAGCGCCAACGGATGAGCGACCATCACTGGGGGTGCTTGCACGTGCCCGCTGCTCGTGGTTGAGCCTGCCTCCATGGGCTCTTGTTTGTGCTGATGAGCACGTTGTCAAATTTAAGTTGAAAGGATATCAGTGAGACAAGTGCACAAGGTCAATAGCTATATAACTTCGTTTCAAGGCATGCAGTTGTCTTGAATCTTGCATTGGCAATAAAGGAATTGTACTTGTTTCTATGTACGAATGATGTTTGTTAAGCCATAATTGTTTGTCTGTGCCGAACGAAATAAATTCTTGCCGAGTTACCATAGTGCAGACTACAAGGGCACGTGACTCTTTTCACAAGGTCTATTCATGACTGTGCAACCCTGTGGAACAAAACCAGTGACCGGTAAGATGCTGCCGTGCTTAACCTGTATGGAGAGGGTCCAGTCGACTGGCTTTACACTTGTAGTTGGGGCAAGGTACATGTACATGTACATACGAATCTACATACATTTACGCGTATATATCTGCATTAAACATACCTTTGGAAAGCGACCTCATTGTCCCGAAGAGTCTGTTCTGGATGGGAACCGCTTCTGTAATACTTGTAGACAGGTTCAGGAAAAGATTTACGGGCGAACGGTTCAAAATCTTTCAGACACATTGGCTGCGACAAGCCTGCCATTTTCTCTATTCTTGTTCTTGACAACTGACCCCAGTCGAAAAGCAGTGACGCTGCAGAAACGTAAACACTAACATATACATGTATGTTGATTGTGGATGCGTCGACACATGCACTAGTGGACCGTTCGGAGGTTACGACCGCAAGATATGAGGTTTGCTACCAAAATTGGACGGAGCACTCTGATTGGCTAACCCACTAACGCTGGTAGTTCTGGTCTTGCACCCCGGCCTTGCAGCTCTTACTGGAGCTTACCATGTACCATGAGATCACAGGAGGTACCACTGAGCAGACGGGACACAAAACTTTCACCGAGCTCAGCTAGCTAAGAGTAACATTTCCATTTGTCCGACTAGCGATTGAACATGTGTTGGAAGAATTCTACTGAAGTGTGTAAGACTCACTGAAAGCAAAGCGCTTGGTCTATAGGATTAAGCACTTATCCCCATTCCAGATTCCCTGCAGGAGACCCAAAGCGGTTACAGATTTTAGATGCAAAGAATCAAACGTAATATTTGTGTGACACTTTAGCACCTGCATCTAGTTAAAACTTTTTTATTCTTTTGAAACCTAGTATCTATGGCACATTACAAACTATTGCTCGCCCCCACGCGTTATCTACCGGTATCTTTATTCTTCTGACAAATATGCTGCCACCCCACGCTTTAACACGGGGGGGGGGGTTGGCGACTCGAACCATGGACTTTGAAGAATATTGAGGCCAATATTCATTGGTTTATTTCGTGGTCATAGCCACCCACTATACATGACATGTCAGTTCGATTGGTGGACAACTTTGAGGTGATTAAATACTACAGGTAATTCCATCACTCTAATAAGTCTAAATCAAGATGAAAAGAACAGCAGTAGAGCAAGAAATTAATGATCTTAACCCGCTGATAAGTATACTTGCACATGGTTAAGGTTATGGGGCGAAAATAAACAGAACTACGTCTATTTCCGACACTCCGCCGATCGAAACCCCATTTTACAAAAGTATTGAATGGAAAATAAATGCTTATATTTAGCTTCATTGATAAGGCTCAATAAGTAAATGATTTTAAGGTTTCTTAAGTATTTTGAAATGTCATCATTACAAACAAAAAGGCACGAAACTCACCATCCAATCCACCTCCCGACATGTTGGGAAAAATGTGTCGCGTGCGCTACTAGATATCTGGCCAGGAAGGGCGCGCTTCACCGAAGCAGTTTGCAACATAGCCGCCCCTAAACTGTGAGAAACAGTTTACTTCCTACAGGCAAACGGTGGTTAAAGAACAATGACATTTTTGTGAAACACTAACACTCTAAACAGCGAAGCAATTGGCAAGGGTAATAGGTAACAAGTATAGACTGAACAAGATTTCAAAATGGCCGCCCCATGTTAATGGGTAGGTGAAGATGAAAATAAGCCTCTTTCCCAAACGGACTGCTCCGGGTACAGTTTCATCTGTTTCCAGATTTTGATATCGTCCCTTCAATAGTTAGGAAGGGGGAAGAAAATGGATACAGGGCCCTAGTTGTGACTACAGATTGCCCAGTGGTACACAGAATAACTTGGAAGTCTTGGAAGTTTCCACTGGGGAAAGGGTAATTTTGGGAGCATATGGAAATAACAAATTCAACTCTTAGGCTTCGATAAAGTCATTGGCACGTTTTGTGAGTGCTTAATTGGGAATGATAGGTTTGGATTCCGTTATTGGACGTCGTGTCTTTTGTTAAAATGTTATGACTCTGTTAAATTTTCATTTAAAACAGGGCCTCTAATCTCTTTTGACAAGGTACCAAAAACCGTAAACAAATCGTTTGCATTGTTAACTTACTGAATTCAGATTGGGAAACTTGCCCCCAATGTCGGGTCCCGATATAGCGTCATGGGAACTATGAGAAAAAAAACAGACGGCAAAGCCCATCATAACTGTTTGTATATCAACGGGTTGGAATGACTGCAGTCCATAATAATAATGGACTCGGTTACTTTGTGCCACACGTGTAATTTTTCCAAATTATCACTATTCAGTTAGGATGTTAGTATGAATGGATATATTGTTTTAAAGACTCTCACCAAGATTGTGCGTAGAAGAGAATGGAAAGGAAAACCTCAAGCTCCATTTTGAGGCAAATTTTGGTCACCTAGCCCAGCCACAGCTATTTATCAAAATATTTTAAACTCGGGTTGAAGATGATTATTGCGTCATGGATGGGTGTGGATATCCCTCCACTTTTTTATCAGATTATTTTGACCTTTTGGCAACCCTTAAAAATTTTCCACAAGATTTTATTCTTCTAATTGACAGGTTAGCTAATTTTCTGTTAGCGCTCTGTCCCGCACTGGATCAGGTCTTACGAACGGGAGTGTTACCTGGCAGGACATAGACTGGCTGCATAGCATCACCTCTCTCCCTATTGTACTCAAGGGCATTCTGAAAGGTAAAAGGAAATACTTGATCTGCAAAATGGAGGAAAACATTACCCATTGATTAAAATCATGATTGGCTTGTTGGTTAATACTTCCAGGCTGAGAGCTGGTCAAGTTGTTTCAAGCTTGCTTGCTGAGTGCTGGATTACGTGTTTATTCTTGCATGCTTTGCTCCTTCCTTTTTCTCACAAAATGGTCGGTTTCACAGGACCTCCTCCAACTTGAATGTAGAATTCAATTATAGGAGAAGATGCTCGGGAGGCCTTGAAGTATGATATTGCCGGGATACCTTCAAACAGAAAAGATAACAGACATTATCATTAAGGCAACACTTTTATTAACCCAATGCTCTTGAACATTTTTTCACTACATGTAAAAACAATTATTAAGCCAGCCAAAGTCATGTTGGGGTATTCATAAACTAAAACATTAAAAACAAAAGAGCACCTTTTATAATCACTTCCCAGCATCGTGCGCTTGGGACAGAAACAAGTTTTTAGGTCTTCTTTCGTTCTCCTAAATACCTACTTAGACCAGAAAACAGCAGTTACGATGATTCAAGGGGATAATCAGAGGAAAAAAGTCAAACAAAAACATTCCGGAGTACTTGAGTGTAAAATAACATTTTTACGCTTGATGCCGCCACGGTCATTTATACGCATGTGTGCTTAAGAAGTTTAAAATTACAATTGAAAAATCATTATTATAATAATGTTTATTAATTATGAATCTATTGGTGGAAAGATCCGATGGTCTTGACCTGTTGTCAGCGTTACCTGCTGTGTTGACCTCTTCGGTCATCTTGCACCGTAACTCTTGAATTTTTCGTATGGGAACCCATTCGTGTTGGATAAAAGGACTCTACCTGTCTGTATCATATTCCTAGCTCTGCAATGAAGGTTGTCTATAGGTTTATTGATAGATAGGAAACGAAGCTGTCTTGTAATCTTCCTCTTACTGCATGCACTTTCAGTTAACATGTGATACTAAATTGCGATGAGTAAAATGATTGCGGTTGAGTATGTCTTCTTGAGAAGACTGCAGGATTCTGACTGGGAGTGGAGCTTGTATGGTGTAGAGAAGGATCCAGATGTAGGGGTTAGCTCGGTGAAGCGTTGAGGCGGTAACAATGAAGGTGGGAACAATGGGTGCTGCTCTGGATCCTGGTATTGCATGACCTGAGTCTGTGTCAGTTGAAGTCGACAGTGGGAGAGTAAGCATCTGGGTGCCAAGGGTAGAGAAGACCCATAGGCTAGCTAAGGGGGGAACCTAACTGGGGAGTCCTAGGGTATAGGAGACCCATTGAACTGGGCTGTGAGGACGGGGTGCCAGATATTGCTGATGCTGAAGCCGATGTCTTTGGGAACTGTGTCATGCTTGATGATTTCCATGGCTTCTCGATGCGGCGGGGATACCATCGTCCGATGCTGGTGATGAGTTCAGCTTGACTCCAGTTGATCTGATGATCTTCAGTGTGGGAGTGCTTAATTATCGACGACTTTTCAAGCTCTCCCTTCCTACCATGAGCTTTGTGCTCGTTGAGTAGGGTAGGAAGGTCCCTGCCCGTCTCGCTGATGTACACTTTGCCACATTGGCAAGGAATTCTGTACACCCCTGGTCTACGATGGGGGTTCTGCCGCTGGTCCTTGTGCGAGGTGAGCAGGTTGTGCAACGTCTGCAGTGGGGCTGTGTGGAAAACTCGAATACCGTGCTTGTGGAGAAAACTCTGGATGTGACGGGAAGTACTGCCTAAGTAGGGGAGGGTGATGGAACTAGGGGCCCTAACTAGTTGGCTTTGGGTAAAGGAGACCCTTCAGCCGGAAGTAGATCTAAGATCTTGTGTCTTGACTTGGCTGGGCTTCTATCCGTTACGTTGCAGTGCTGCGGTGATGTTGTGGAGTTCTTGCCTGAGGAATTTTTTGTCGCAGATATTGTATGCCCTGCGGACAAGGGCCCGGTTGACAGACGACTTGATCTTGAGGTGGTGGAAGGACGTACTGTGAAGGTATCTGTCCGTGTGGGTGGGCTTGCGGTAGACTGTGCGGGATAGGCTGCCGTCCTCCTTTCTGATCACCTCAATCAAGAAACGAAATTTTGCCATTACGTTCCTGTTCCATGGTAAACACGGATGCTGCTGTGAAGCCCGTTGAGGTGTTCCAGAAAGAGTCGAAGGTTGTCCTGCCCATGATGCTAAATGACGAAAGTGTCGTCCATATATTGGAAACAAAACTTTGGGTCTGTGGTTATGGCGAGCTGCTCAAATTCCTCCATGAACATGTCAGCCAGAACCAGGGATATAGGAGATCCCATGGAGGTTCCAGCTGACTGTTTGAAGAATTTTTCCCGCCAGCGGAAGCTCGATGAGTTAACATTGGTGAGGAGCAGGTCGTGCAGCTGTTCTGGAGTGAGGTCTGTGGGGTCCTTGAGGGCAGGGTCTGATACAAGTTTGGCCTTGACGATTTTGGCGGCGTAGGAGGTGGGGACATTGGTGAACAGGGAGACGACATCAAAGCTGACCATGACGTCGTCTGGCTGGAGGGTGAGGTCTTGGATGATGGCAGCAAACTGGTCCGAGCTCATGACGTGGTGTTCGGTGTTTCCCACTGAGGGGCGAAAGATTTTGGCGATTTGGGCAATTTTTAACCCAGCGTTAGGTAGCAGGTGAATCGCAAAATTGTTGGGCAAACAGCTAGGTTACCCAACTGCGTTGATTTTCTCCTAAAATATTGGCAAACTTGTCTAATTTTACGCAACAGTTGTAGAAAATATTATTTTTGGAACCATTTCTTTCAACCAGCGTTTTGATCTTTCCGCCCAACAGTTACGTGATTCACCTGGAACCTAACGTTGGGCCGAAAAGTTGTCCAGCGTTTTTATAGTGTAGTTGCGGTAACATGCCAGTGAATGGTTCCGACCCAGGGTGGACGGGGTTAATGAGCTCCACATGGTTCTTGAGCTCCCAATAATCCCGAGTAAAATAATAAGACGTAAGGTTAATTTGATGTATGGTAAAACTGGGGGCCCTTCTTGGTGAGGCTATACAAGGAATTAAAGAAAGACACCTGTACACCTGATACATATAGTTTGTATTTGTTACAGTACATTACACCCTCTGTATACCTTTAAGGTCTATAAGTAAGCCTTAACTACGGGGATGGCATTGATGGTAGGCAATTGTGTCAGGCCAATAATGATACTAAATAAATATAACCCATGATCTATTTGCTGATTATGAGCTCTTCATCCTTGAAGCAGTTGGGATAATTATTGGAGTAGCCTATTATGACCACGATAACAAAAACGAACTTCAGAAAGGCTACAGTTGCGGTGCTGTAGGCCAGCAGGGCTAAGCAATCTCATGCACAGTGTACGTTGGCAAATTTAAACATGCACACGGAGTGAAGCTTCGCGGACAAAACTCCCCAGCGACCTAACTATTAGGCCCATGTAATAAACTTACTGGCTCATCATAGGCCCACATTAGTCTGTATGCACAACACACGGATATAGACCTGCCGATTCGGAGTGCACTGATCAGGGTAAAAACTCGTAGCATTAAAAAGACAAGGGTCCATTCAGAGCACAAATCATCCACAAGAAATGCACATTATTATGGTTTACTGAGGTGTTACTCGGACTTTCACCATCATAAGTCTACTGCAAGAGAACTGCCTGCATATGAAGTCATCATTTTTTTGTTCCACTTCATATATTCCGCCATAGAGCTTGCATTAGGTGATCCTGAAGTTAAGAAAGGAGTCGTTGAATGGAATGGTATTGTGTAGCATTCCGGGGGGGTCTCAACTTCTTTTTATGGATCTGGTAACAATTTTATACCCGCAGGGCCCATATGCCGAACAATTTAAAGTGCATTCTGACAATCAACGTTCAAGGCCTTCCTGCTTTCGTCGATTTAAAATGAATAAATTATATTTATGTAATGTGCATAATGAGGGACCTCTCCTTAGGCCAGGTTGCTTAGATCCTTGTATTTGAAATTCAAATTATACCTACGTTATGTCTGTTTTAGGCAGTCGTATGATTCAGCTTGACGCTGCAACCAGCAGCTTTCCACTGTTATTAGTGAGATGTAAACGGGCTATACGTGTGCATGTGCGTCATTCGAACTTACGCGGTTAAACATGGAGCATCTACCATTTTGTTCGTGGTCAAGTGTCTTATGAATGTACGAAGTAGGCGCCAACAGGTGTGGATGACTTTTTGTACCACGTATGGCACGATCTTTGTTCTGGACTACTGCCTAGAGCCGAAGACTAAGCAAAAGAGTTTATGGCAAAACTGGTGCAGGGAAACAAAAGCACATCGGCTCTGAATGACATTTTCATGCGCAAACCAGCAATGCTAGTTCAAAGGAAACGCGTCCATTGGCTTCAGGTTGTATTTCTTTCAGCTTTTACTGCATTTAAATGTGGTGAGTCTTGCAGTGTTAACCACAGAATGTGCGGGAATACTCTTTAGGCCTACTTGGAAGGAGAATTTCAATTTCAATCAGCCTGACTTAATTGACTGAGCTCATTATTGAGTGTGTCTCGTGGCAAAGCGGGAGAGGGGGGTGGTAAGGAGTGAGAAGAGCCTGGCCATACCACTGAGTATGTCCCCTCAAAAATGGTGCCCACAAAATACTGTTATATTTGAACATTACATTAAGCAACAATAATATTTGTATTTCATCTTCTTGTTTTCAAATTTCAAATCAGAGGGCACTCATTACATGTTTGGATGCAGGTAAAGGACGCGGCTAAATTCATTGTATTGTACATAGTATTAACTAAATGGCCATGTTGAAGAAAGGTAAAATCCTTTCGTACACCTTTTCTAACGGAAAGCTGTTTTCGCTGTAGGACATGCCTGCGTTGATGAACTCGCTGTACCCGTCAACATAAGCGAGAGTGAGGCTGGCTTCGTGTCGACAGCAGATTTTCCTCAGTCGCCCACAAACTGCACGTCCTCGTCGATAATATGGGAAGTCCGGAGCATTGGAAACGCAAGCATCAGTCCTTGGATATCCATTGAGGTCACCGATCTGACTACTTCGGCAAACGCTGAACAGTTTGCCGTGCACTTTGCTCTCTCGCCTGACGGGGAATGGTTCCCCTTGTCCCGGGAGGTCCAGCGTCGCGTTTTTGTCCCCGCTGCCCACGAGTTACGGCTGAAAGCAGAATACTCGTGGACTGGTGAAGAGGAACATCTGAACCAAAGTCATGAATTTCAAGCAAGACTGTCACTTACCAATGAAACAGGTAAGCCTTAGAGGATGCCAAATAATGATAAACACGCAGTGTTTTATTTAATTTAAATTTTTGAAATTCAAACACTATAATTACAAGTCTTCCTTTTTATTATGGTTGATATATTATAATATTTATAACATAAAAAAAAATTTCTGAAAGTATGAAAGTTGTTTAGAACACTTAATTCAATTTTATACTTTTACATGCGTGCTGTATACTTTCTGCATGTTTTTCTAAAAATCTCATGTCAGGTTTCTAGTAGCTTGCATTTTTAACCCACTGCTGCAGATTGCAGAAAAGACATGTTTTGCAGAGAAGTTAGCTACGTAGTGTGCATCCACCCCACTGCCATCTGCGATAGAAAGATTGATTGTCGTAACCAGTGGGTGGACGAGACGGATTGTGGTAAGGCGGTTTTCCTTTATTGAAGAGCAGTATGGGGGATGCATCGCCTGTCCAAATCAACTCAGCATTATTTTTGGTCCATTTTGCGGAGCCATTGCAAGTGAACAGAGGTCGCACGTGCGTTGTTAGTTTGTAACGGATATGCTTACAACATGACAAACGAGTTGTGCAATGGTGGCTTTTTGATATTTCTGTTGATGAATTTTCAAAACGTTTCAAAAAGTGCATGCTTGGATCCAATGCACTCTCTTTAGTCTTCCGGTCTACGTAAATTAAACGCATGTTTCTCATTACACGAAACCACAAACATCAAGCGAGGCATGACGGAGAGGGTCAGGAAATAAACACCTGTCTGCAGTTTGCCCGTCACCATATTGACAAAGTTGTTTCGTTAGCCCAACATTTTGGAAGACCTTTTTGTACACAGTGTGCTTTTTAATTGGAATTAAAGAAGCAGTTCTAACTGTAATACTGGTATAGGAATTTTATTTAAAGATGGTACAAATTATGTGAAAGGGAATACCCCTTGCCTCTTTTTTAAAAGCGGTAGGCCTATTCGTTGGTTTTTGTTTTTTGTTTTTTTGTTTTTTTTTTACACCGAGTATCCATAATCAGGTCCGTGCGTGTTTTGAAATAAAAACTTCTTTTCTTCTTCCTCGGCACCTAATATGCCTTGTGTGGGCAGAGGAGGTGTGTGGCCCGACGAACCTCGACCTCACCCCCGGTCAACAGCTCAACATATCGAGCCCAAACTCCACCAACAGCTTTATCTGTACCTGGGTGATCCGTGCACCATCGTCCAGCGACATCCTTCTCAGGTTTTCCAGCTACCAGCTGTCTAGGAATGTCGTCTTCGTCGTTGCAACGGCAGAGTTCTCTTATGCAGCCCGTTCAGGGCTGGAGAATGTCGTCTTTTTTAGCGCCTTCACGAGCGTCGCTTCCATTCCTCGCTCCCTCAAAATATCCAATTCCACCATATGGGTGTTTTTCATGCACGCGGTGTGGGGCTTGTATGAGCCGTCTGCTTTCTCCTTTCAAGCTCATGCCATCAGCAAGACCGATACATGTAAATGATGAGTTCGTTACATGATAATAAAAACCACTTGCTTTTAAGACCATTCAGCTGTGCATGGCCAGTCCAGGAAACTTCAATCTAATTTAAAATAACAACAAATCCCGAGTTTATCGTGACGGTGTTTTTTGTATGAAAGTCGATGAAGAACACAAGAATTTGTATTCTACGGGAAGCTTTCAGGCGAACACGAGTCCATCCCCATGCATGCTACTCTGCTGTAGGGGCCCTCAAAACCTCTAATGGTTATTGAGTGGGTATTTCATTCTCCACCAGTCTCACTTCTAGTCGTTGTGTCAAAAAGTACACAATGCCTCTATCGAGTTACCAAATGTTTATTGTTATAAAGGATGAGCAAAACGTATACTTGTTGCGAAGAGAATAAATGGACCGTTACACAGTAAAACAAGTATAGGTGCCTACATAGGTGCCTATAAAGGAAAACTTATTTGTTAAATTCTGAAAAACCATTACGCATTGATATCTTATCCTATACACAGTATTCAAAAGTGCAAATTCACATCACAAGGTTAGATTCATAGGTGTCCTCAAATAACAGCACAGTGAATAGTGATAACCATTAGTTTAACTCATATCTTTCACGTGCCAAAGCAGTGTTTTATGTGACACTTTCCTTTCTCCTACTTGCACAGATGCATATTAAAGCACTTCCCAATCTCTGTTTCTCGACAGTGGAATGCAGCGATGGGGACTTTTTATGCACCACGGGAACCGAGTGCATCAATGGAAGCAAAAGGTGCGACGGTATACCGGACTGCGAGGACTTCACCGACGAATTCGCCTGTTCGGGTAAACCTTTCGCTTTTACCTAAATCGTCACCAATTGTCGCTGATCGCGCATCATTTCTTTGAGCTGTCACCGGCAGACTTACCTTATGGAAACTATGGGGTTTTCCGTGCACTCCGCTGATTCTAAAGGGGGAAGACATATACACTCTTTCCGGATGTGCGCTTATGTAAGGGAAAAAGTCACTCTCATAAGCAGTGAGTCCCTCAAAAATCCACTCCTTTGCACAGGTTTTAAAAGGGACTCGCTCTTCTTGAGAGAGAGTTTTTCACTCTTTTGCATTTAGAGGGTACCCTAGTCACGGCAGCACTCTACTAAAATATCTTGCATTTCTGGTGAAGAACATTTCAAATGGACAACTGTATAAGTATACCCTCCCTAAACAGGACGGTGAATCTTTGAAGAAACAAACAAATGAACAAACAGATAATCTAATAAATCAAATGTATCTGATGCGCAGAAATCGAGAGATGTCGGTTCTGTGTTGTGAAGCACTTTCATGATATTGTGAAGGTCTTGAGTTCTCATCCCGCCGGAACGGGTTTACGGGCCAGGAAATAACGGCATCTGCTTTCCTTTTTGCAGAGATGTGTCGTGGTCAATTTTCTTGTGGGGTAGGAGCTTCGGATTGGTGTCTTGAGGGACGATTCGTTTGTGACGGCTACGGAAGCTGTCTGGACTTCCGAGACGAGTTCGGATGCGGTAGGTGCCAGCCGAAAAGCGCCTTCAGCCTTCCTCACAACTCTTTCAGCAGACACCTCATTAAACTGGGTCACCTACTTGGAAACTGAACTTGATACTTGGAAAGCTGAAGGCTTTGCACATAATTTTAATGATTTTTGTTTCCACGAATACAGAAGTGACAGGCCATTTGGGTGAAACGCAGAAGCATAAAAAAACACACGACACGTTTGAAATTTGGCATAATAAGCCGGAGAGGACAAAAATCCCCCTCAGTAGGAAATATTTTGGCTGATCATAGAAAACGACACTTTCATATTAAAACACAAATTTCCTGCTTTATCTCTGCAGCACCTTCGTGCGGGGACGTCAGAATCAACCTTCAACCAACCAGCACCTATCTGCTGACATCTCCCTATTACCCGTCGTCATATCCCATTAGGATCGCCTGTGTTTGGCTGATCACGGCCCCGCCACCAGCTACAAAAATCCTCATCCGGACAGTAAGCATCCGCTTGAACTTCAACGCCGTTCTGAGAGTCGGGGAAGGAGCGAGGGTCAGCCGGAGACGGAGCCGGGTTATCTGGGAGCGGCGAGGGGGCACGGCGCCGCTGGTCGCTACGTCACAAGGTCGCGAGATCTGGGTGACGATGGAGGAATTAAACAACGCGCCCTCGGAGAATTCCCTCCACGGCGTACCAGATCCGCACTTTGCCTTGGAACTCACTGCTTTCGAACGCGATGGTAAGTCATTGCTCAACACTACAAATTCAATAAGATCTGTTCTGTCAAAAACCAGCTGTCTTTGCGAATGGCCTAAATTAAAAAAATATTGGCTTAAATTTGGTATCATGAAATTCAAATTGTCATTATTCTGCAACAGACAATCTAGACATATTAAAGCTATTTTCGACATGCTGCCCAGGGCACATTTGAGGACTACCACAACTGATTCTTCTCTTTGTGAAGCCCTGAGCGAGTAGTCCCCATTCGTGAAATGGGCACCTTGCTTGAGTATGAGGCTGCACTGGCAAGTTTCACCCGCTGGAATGGGTTCTCATCAGCATACGACTATAGGAATAACAGCAATGACAAAGAGGCTTCGTCGGCATAACTTGACTGTGGGAAATGAACGAAGCCGGTTACTAGCAGCTCGTCTTAATTCTAGCCATAGTTAAGTAATTGAGCACGACCGACCTGTGTTTAGCACGTGCACCCTGGCTATCATACCAGTGAGCCATGAATAAAGGAAGTTGACGTTTTCCGTATACGATTTCAGTGAATTGTTCCATCGATGGCCAAGTCGCGTGCGACAGCGGACTGCAGTGTATCCAAGCCTTCGAAAAGTGCGACGGCATCGTCAATTGCTGGGACAACTCTGATGAATATTCATGTGGTACGTGCTGCTACATTATTATTCAAATCTTACGCGCGCTAAATTTTCATGAACTATTTTTCCTGATGGTAGTGTTTTACTATTCATGAACAGCCTCGGAATGTTAAAGTATCATATGGTGTTTCATAATGGGTAATTTGATTTTAATTAAAGATGTATGTTGAGCTCAAAATTATTCTTACCCAGTAGAAAATAAGATACGTTTCTAAATTCTTCATTTGTAAAAGTTATTATGTTGGTACTTCTACTTTATCTTTTGTTGCAATACACAAACCTACATGTGTGTTGGCTAAACATTCCTTTGCATAATAATAGATACGGCTCGGGTTTCTTTTTTGCTCCTGGTAAAAATTATTCACACCCCAGGTTTACATAGGCCTAAGTTGGTTCAAGACGGTTCCTATAAGTATCGTCCACAAGCTTTATCTGCATGTCTCCTGTTGGAAGTTGGCCCACTCTTCCTTGGCGAAAGCCTCCAGCTGGGTCAGGTTGGATGGTCTCCTGGCCATCACTCCAGTCTTCGGCTCCCTCCACAGATTTTCTATTTGATTTAGATCAGGACTTCGACACGCATGCTCATTCCAGTGCATGGCCACCATTGTCCTTGAACCACTACTTTAATACCTTGGCAGTGTGCTTGGGGTCATTGTCCTGCTGGTACGTCCAATCAGGTCCAAGCTCGAGTTTCTCAGCAGACGCTTTCACGTCGTTATCAAGGATCTTGATATAATCCTCCTTTTTCATGATGCCCTGTATCTTAATGAGGTTCCTGGTGCCACTAGCAGAAAAGCAACCTCATGGCATAATGTTTGCCACCACCATGCTTTACGGTTGGGTCTGTTTTCTTCGGCTTGTAATGTTTCACCTTGCTTCCAGCAGACTTAGGCAATATCCATGTGGCCATACAACTACATCTTTGTTTCATCAGACCACAGGACAGATGACCAAAAGGAAGGATTTTGGTACAGATGTGCTCTAGCAAATGCCAGACAAGCCTTCTTATATTTCTTCCTGTGAAGTGGTGTTTTCCTGGGCCTGCGTCCGTGGAGACCTCCTTTGCGCAATACTCGCTGGATGGTTGCCCGTGACGACTTTGTCCCTGCCTTGTCAAGGGTATCAATTAAGCCCTATGACCCGTGGGTTGTTGTAAGCCTCCCGGCAGATTTTTTCTGGCGAGTCTAGGAGATACTTTGCCCTTCCTGCCATGCCCATTGAGGTTTTTTCAACCTCTTATGCTTCCCGATGATAAGCTGAACTGTTGCAACTAGGGACCTCACATTGCTCGGAAATTTCCTTTTAGCCGTTGCCTTCTTTATGGCTGTTCATGATACGCTGGCGTGTATATCCTCACTGAGTTCCTCCTTCTTGGCCATGGTGACGAGTAACTGAAAATGATATGAAAAAGTTTCTTTGAATAGCCATAAAGAAGGCAACGGCTGAAAGGAAATTTCCGAGCAATATGAGGTATACTCTTTGGGGAAGATGGCATATCATCAAAATTTTGAACACAGAGTCATTAAAAGAAGGTATTTATTCTATTGGAACATCTTGAAATAGCTTCATGCCAAAGATTCTTGCAGCTATAGAAAGTGAAAATAAGCAGTATGAATGTAGAATGAAAGGACATTTTTTCTGGAGATTTTGTCTGGGGAATGAATTATTTTGACCGGAAGCAAAAAAGAAACCCGAGCCGTGTCTATCATACAAATGAAGTTAAGCCAACACACGTGTGGGTTTGTGTATTGCAACAAATAGACAAAGGATATAGTGGAAGACTTGACGTAATTGCTTTTACAAATAAAGAATTTAGAAAAGTGTGATATTTTCCTAAGGGTATGAATAATTTTGAGCGCAACTGTATTTGTTCAAAACTCGGCTGTGACGTTAAGTCACTAACCTGTGTTTTGTTCTTCATCATGTATAGGGCAGTGCGACGGTGAGGCCCTTTCATGTGAGATTGTTGAGGAGAAGGATATGCCGTTTTGTGTTGCTGCAGACCTCATTTGTAATGGTCAAGCCGATTGTTATGGTGATTACAAAGATGAGACATTGTGCTGTAAGTGTTAGCGCATCATTTTTCCACTTCGAACGCCTCACTAAATTCTCCTCAAGCAAGCTATGAAGATGACAATCTTTTTACGGAGTGGGTATTTAAAGTACATATTTGTCTTCTCTCTTTTTTGGCAAGTTATATCTATTTCCTTTTGAAGACCTAGCGCCAGCCTAACCCAGAGTATGAAACCTTTACCACTTTCCTGCCTCTTTATCAGCAAACGTGTGTGGGCAGCGACACATCAACCTCGAAGAGTATCCAGACTCACCGTACAACATATCATTTGCAAATGGATTTCCACCAGCTACAGACTGTCTCTGGATATTCACTACAACTCCGGGAGAGAGGTATGTGAGCCGCGTACGGGTCTTGTATTTACATCTCTCCTAATGCAAATACGTGAAAATGGTGATAACAAACACAGCGTAGTAGCTCAGGGATCTCCAATCAGCCGATACATGCTCCAGCGAGGCTCAAACTAGCTAATTCTGCGGATTGTTAGTGTGCAGTTTGATAACCAGTTATTTCTTGTTTAAGGTACATCAGTAGAACAGTTGGGAGTACCTGTGCACGTGGCTACACCAGATAAGACACTTTGGAAGTGTTTATTTCTTTCCAAAACAGGATTCTCGTGGAGGTGATACACCAAACCATGGGCGAATTTGATGATGAAATTGGTGTTGGAGATGGCATTCACCCTACTAATCGTTCATCAAGGCTAGCAACGCACACCTACAAAGTCAGCCCTCGTGCTTTCCTGTCAAAAACAGACACTGTGTGGATGTATTTCTACGGTAGAGACTCTGTAAAGTCTGGAGGATCTTTCTGGTATCAATTTAGCACGTTCCATGAAAGTGAGTAGGAAAAAAACAATCATATTGCCCTTGAGGCAGGCTGTTTTTAACTGTCAGCGACATATACTCTTAAGACGTCAACATCCCGAAGTGGAAACATTTCGACAGTGGGAAGTCGACGTTTAAAGTACCGTAATCCACTATGAAAGATAACTTTCAATTAACATGTCAGCAAGAGAATATCATCATCATCGAATCAAAACAAGCTGATCATTGTTTTTATTTTGACTTTTAGAAACATGTCGTGAGTCAGAGTTTCGTTGCAAATCGAATGGTTTGTGTATGACTGCCGAGCTCCGTTGTGATGGTGCCCCCTGGTGCAGCGATTTTTCCGACGAATTTGGCTGTGGTATGTGCTTTATAAAACCAAAATTAGCTCATCAGTGATTCATTTCTTGTTTGGGGGTGGGATAAAATAGCTTTTCGTTGAGTTTTTGACGGGTCATCTCATTAAGCTGTATAATTGTCAGAAAACGAACGAACAAACAAACTTATCCTGCTTCCCCTGCACGTCCACATCAAAAGACTGTTGTCTATCAAACACGGTCGTAACTATAGATACTGCACGTAGGGAATAGATATTTCATCGCTTATTTTTGCTTTTGCATTTATTTTTAGACCACTGCGGCGGCGTATCGACCATTAATGTGACAGACGGCTTACCGTTCCTACTTCAGGCAAACTTTGAAAAAGATGCCGCCACCTATCCTTACGGCCAGAGCTGCCTATGGCGCGTAGCTGCCTCGTCGGGACGACCAATCAGGATCACCATCAAAGATCTCAGCCTCTCTAACCACAGCTATTTGGTTGTCGGAGAAGGTCTCGAGATAAGCGCAGAGCGTGTTTTCACTGTGATGTCCGGCTCACATGGAAGACAGACGATTGCATCTCGCACCAGCGCCGTGTGGGTCAAATTGGAATCGGTAGAGAGCTGTAATAATCGGTTTGCCATTGAGTTTCAACAATTTAATACCATGCATGTCGGTAAGTGTACAAATCTTATAGTGCTGTAAAAGAATTGAACATTTTGATTTTGTTGAGATACTTAACCTTTAAAACATGCAGATCAGCAGAAAATTGTCAACAGTATATTAAATTTTTCCGCAGAAGTCGTTGTCATTAATCTGGTCGATTCTGAGATGCTCTTGCCCGGTTATTTCTTTGGCTCCTTTCAGAATGTAGCGAAGGTCAGTTTACGTGCCCACTTGAACACAAATGTATACCTGTGGACCAGGTGTGTGATGGGATACCACAGTGTCCGCTCCAGGGAGATGAAGTTGCCTGTGGTAGGTACACCACACCGAAATCCTGCTGTCTCTGATAAGATTGCAAGATTCTTTTATAAGACTTCAAGTGACCTTGACAGTTGGAGGATGGAGGTATTTTCCTACCTCCACGGTTTGAGGTTTAATTCACGAAATAGGAATGCTGTTTCAGTCCTTAAGTTGGAGTTTGATGTCTCGTTACTTGACAGGATCATGTGCGCAGGATGAATACCAGTGTCCTGAAGTCCGTTGTATCGGCTGGCTTGATGACATCTGCGATGGCAGAGTTAATTGCGGAGACCTGTCTGACGAGAAGAACTGTTGTAAGCTCAAAAATGATTCTAATAATTTCAGTGCCTTGCCACTACATTAATTGTAGATGGCATACTGATTCTCAAGAATTTTAGACTGTTTCTGTGATTCTCTGATCACATCACAGTATAAGGATGCGGTAATTGTGTTCCGGCTCCATGTCCTAAAACGCTGTTCATTAAAGATGGATGTATTGCGAGAGCTTGGAGGGTTGATGAGGGTTAAAGGGCTTTCAAAATGGCTGTATGTTTGATCCTTCATTCCTAATCCGTTCCACAATTTATCAATTAATTGTACCTGATGAAAATATCATTATCGTGCAAACAGATCAGCTTTTATCAGTGGCTTGCATTGTGAAATTTAGAAAAGGGATGGGTGTCTCGGACAACTTCACTACGCCGATGTGACCAAATAGGAAGACGTGTGGCCATGATCATGGGACTAAGAGGGCTATTTCTTCCACAATACGCATATGTAGATCCTTGTGGGAAGAGCGACCTTGTCTTGAGCAATGACACAACATCATCACTGACTCTACTGTCGATCAACTATCCACTGCCTTACCCAAATGAGGCCCTGTGTTTCTGGGTCGTGACAGTCGACAAGGGTTCCGTGGTGGTCCTCCACTTCATCAACTTTGACCTGCAGCGTGGTAAAGACTTTTTTACTGTCGGCAGTGGCCACGATCCCTCGGATGCAGACTCGCTGATTGCTCGTCTGAGCAGCGCCCTGGTAAGCGCGCGGGTCATTTCGACGGGGCCCAAGATCTGGCTGAAATTCCAGAGTGATGCATCCATTACTCGGAGAGGATTTTCAGGAACGGTGTCCCAAGCAATCCCTGGAGGTTGGTACTGTCTCTCATTTGGAGCTGATATCACAGACATTAAGCAATTTCCAGCGTAGCCTCTGAGATTCAGCTGTGCCAATTTGGCTCTTTACTTATAGACTTCTTGCAATATTTCGCGGAATTCTTTAAAGAATTTTGCAAAAAAGTTATGAAAAATTTAAGGATTCTTCTAGCAACAGTCTTACTTAATGAGAAACCCAGACTTTCTTTTGATCTCAGTCGATATAATCAAGTCTACGGGAATCCTAGAGCACGATTTTTCATCGCCATAGACCCATATTGTACCCCCCCCTTAAAAATGCCGATTTGTTGCAGTCGGCGCAACTATCGAAAAAGTTAACTGTCAAGGATCTTGCATGTTTTAAACCATAGAAAATAATTTTATATCCTTGACTGTGATTAAGAATACTAAAACACCATTTGCTCTTAATTTCTGACATTTGTGCTTCAATAAACAGGTACCTGTCTGCATGGTGAATTCACATGTCAGCATCAAACGACAGGCCTGACTTGTCTTAACGCTGATGCCGTCTGTGATGGATATGCAGTCTGCAGAGATGGATCAGACGAAGACAACTGCGGTAAGAACTCATCGTCTCAATCTTTCCTTTGTTCTTCTCGCACCCATATGTAAACCAGGTTCATGCAATCCGTTTTGGCTTCAATCGAATATATCTTGAGGAACAAATATATAAATGAAAATATCAATTTCGAGATTTCGGAAGTGTGCATAAGAAAGAAAGATAACGAATAAAGATAAGGTCTCGTGACAGGAAGGGATAAATGTTTACCAACAACTGCTTACACACAGTGACAATAATTCGAACAGTTTTCTAAGTTAAGTTTTAAATTTGATACCAGGTGTATGTGGACCCCGGGATATTTACGTTGGCAGTGAGGCTGTGGTGCTCCAGTCGCCGTCGTACCCAAACCACTATCCTAATCATGTTGCTTGCATGTGGCAAGTCGTGCCCGAGCAAGGGACTTCGTTCGTGATGAGGATCGCCGATTTTGCCATGGAAGACCGCTACGACTTCCTATACGTGACCCGCGGGGCTGTGGCCGCCGGGCTGAACGCCGAGCGTATCTTTGCTCTAACGGGCGAGGACATCTCTCGGCGGACGATGGTGTGGTCGGAAAACGTCTGGCTAACTCTAGAGACTGACGACTCCAAGGCATTCCGAGGATTCTCGATTTTAATCCATCGGCTCAATGTCAGTGAACATAGTGGTAAGCTAAAGTTAGTATGCTGCAGGACTGGGCTCTCAAAATACGCCCACTAAGTACACTCACGTTGTGGTAAGTGAATAACTCATTTTATTTCTCGCAACCTCCAGGTGTGTGCAAAGATGTCGAGTTCCACTGTGGAAGTGGGTTCTGTATAAGTTCAGAATCTGTCTGTGATGGCTACTTGGACTGTCTAAACTACAAAGATGAAGCCAACTGCAGTAAGTAATTTTGTCCGGGTCGGTCAGGCCCATTAGAATTTTAAAACTAATGCCCGGTTGTTACGGACAGGCAAATAGGTATATAAGTATAAATAACAACCCTGGCAGGATATCATCATTTATATTACTGTACTAGTTATTTCATTTTAATTAATTTGTGTTTTATCATTTAGATCTGCGCCTGTAATTTACAAAGCAGAAATGATACTGCCAATGCAAGAGATTGATGTTCAGCGTGTTTGGGGTGGGTCTTTGGATGCAAGACGTTGTCATTATTTGTGGTGAATGTAGTAGGAACAACGCTGTCTTTCCTAACTTGTTTTGGTGTCTCCAGGTGAAATATTCTGTCCAGGGTCGTACAAGTGTGATGACTTATCTGTATTGAACACCACCACCACTGCTCATCCAACTACCTTAGTCTATCACGAACCTATGACCGTGTCAGCTTCATGGCATACGTTATGGACCACTGCTCTGACATCCACTTCTTTAAGCTATGGGAATATCCAAGCACAGTGTATACCAACGGCTCTGGTTTGTAATGGAGAGCAGGACTGTCCAAAACTAGACGACGAAACAGAATGTGGTAATTCATCATTTTTTTGTAGTAATGACTATCGGTGATAGCAACAGTAAGAGATGTTGATGAAGGAGGCTCCAAACTAGTTATCATTGATGTTTTCCTTTATGATCAAATTCCCCAGTCGGCATTATTTACTTAGGATCAGCATGTTAGGAACGAACAGTTGGGATAGTGCTTGACTTGGGGCCCAAACTATTAATATGCAGAAAAAACCTTATTGGTTTCACCGTGTTGCAGATAGGAAGCGATGCCCTGCGGGTTGTGATTGTAGCTACAGTGTTGAAGGAGAATTTGTGGTGTCTTGTGCAAACTGCTGGGATGCTACTACGCTGTCGAACATAGCGGCAACAACCTACACATTGTGAGTACATAAAAAGGTATTTTGCGACAACATGGAAAGCGGGCTAGTAGTCTTGTGATTGCACAGTTTTACAGTAATGCAATTTGGGAGTAGTTATCTTGTGAGAATAACGCTTGGCAAACTCAGTTGGTAAAATAACAGTGAGTAAAATGGAGAGAAATTTAAGTGATGGTCGCCAACATTAGATTGATTCATGTTTTGTGTCCGTCTGCAGACATTTGTCTGGAGTTAATATTAGTCTGGAGGGGGGGATCTTCAAAGAGCTGTCAAACCTGAAAGTGCTGTAAGTGTTAATTTTATTTGTTGCTTTATAGTGTCAGAATGGATCCAGTGTTCATGTTTTTCGCTTCGTTGCAATTAATTCTATGTGTACGTATTTTATAATTTTAACTTTTTAGTCTTTTTTTTTCAAAAGAAGTATGAGAAATGTTTTTACAGTGCAATTTCAATACGAAAATACTCTCTAGGAACCAAATTGATCTGTTATTAAGTTTTTTTTCTTAATTTCAGGTCGTTGAAGAACAACGAGATAAAGGAAATACCACAACGCACTTTTGATGGACTGGATAGCTTAGTGTGGCTGTAAGTCAGACATATTTAAGAATGAAACCCTGATTTCGTTCCAAAGTCTAGAAACAAATGGAATAGGTGTTGACCGTTTTGTATTGAATAGTCACAACGACTGTTTGGATTTCTTTGTAGAGATCTTTCAAATACATCGCTGACGGAGCTTAAGGAATCTGCCATGGAAGAGTTGTCAAATCTCCGCGGAATGTAAGATTGGTCTTAGCAATAACGTATTTTCACTTCTGAATCACATCTGGAAGTGCTGGTTATTCAGTCGAACGATAATAATTTAGCTGGGGTGTCGCTGTTATTTGGAATTTGATTTACCATCATCTTAGTAACGAACCGTTTTCATTTCGAAATATGACGTTTGTATTCTGTACATGCAGCACAATCTTTGATGTACCGCTGAGAAAAATTGAGTCCAATGCTTTCGCTGGACTTGGAAACGTTGAAACACTGTAAGTATCTCGTGACAGCTGCTGCCAGTAATTTGCACTTTTTTTGGTAAATGAAACCAATAGTTGAGCAGATTCCAATTATTCCCTGAAAGATTTTTTTCTTTCTAGAATACTTGTGCGCAACAAAGCAGAGCTGTCCCCATTAGTTGTTGAAGACTCTGCATTTGGAGGGCTCCAAAAAGTCTCAGTACTGTAAGTTTAAGCTCATTTTTCAACCCAAATAATTGATAGCTTTTCCACTATAGTATTGTTGCCAACACCAGATGCATCATAACCCAATCTCTTCGTGATGTCAACGATCAGATGAACTTAAAATCTTATCCCTATTTTTTACAGGTATGTCGATAATCATCGAATATGCTGTTTCTTTCCTGACTCTGTTGAGTGTAAAACTCTGGAACCTGAGCCTCCATTGTTTATGTGCAGTGAACTCATGCCTAATCTCGTCCTTAAAATCTTCATGTGGATACTGGGCGTTAGTGCCCTTGTTGGAAACATCTTCGTGATGATTTGGCGGTGTCGGGAGAAGACACAGGGCAAAGAGAGTCGAATGGTTCATTCCTTCTTTGTGTTCAACCTGGCAGTGTCAGATTCCCTCATGGGCTCCTACATGTTGATCATAGCTGGTGCAGATTTGTACTTCGGCAGTCGGTATTTTGAGATGTCTGACGAATGGCGAGCCAGCATCCCTTGCCGGGTCGCCGGAATGATCTCCATTGTTGCCAGTGAGGCGTCGGTCTTTTTCCTGACCCTCATCAGCATCGATCGGTTCTTGGCAATCGTCTTTCCCTTCAGCTCTCACCACATTCGGCCCAAGGGGGCGAAGGTCATTGCGGTGTGCATATGGGCTGCAACCACGGTAGTCGCACTGGTTCCCACTGTTCTGTCTTCAGACGCGCAGTCAGACGTGTACGGCCTCTCTGATGTCTGCATTGGGTTACCACTTCGGACGAAAGTGACGCAGTATGAGACAAGGCAACAAACGATTGAAGTACAGGGGATCAGCGACATTACTGTAGGAATACCAGTTGCTGTGGCCACCCACGCTTCCTGGTTCTTTTCCATTGCGCTTTTCCTGGGTGTCAATCTGCTATGCTTCTGTCTTATCCTGGCTTGCTACATCGCCATCTTTGTCAACGTTATCAGGTCCGTGAGGCGGGTGCGACGCCACAAGAGCCGCGACGACGAAATACGAATGGCCTTGAAGATGGCGGCCATCGTCTCTACAGATTTCGTCTGCTGGATGCCAGTCATCATGATGGGTATCCTGGCGCAGGCCCGCGTGGTGGTGATACCCACAGAGGCCTATGCTTGGATCGTTGTCTTCATCCTGCCGATCAACTCCTCCCTCAATCCTTATCTCTACACCATCTCAGATCTTTGCTCCCAGAGGCGAAGAGAGACTGCCTCAAAGGAGAGGAAGGCGTCAAGAATCAACTCCGAAACAGGAAACAGCATTATCCTGTCCGAGGCGCATAGTGCAAGTATCAAGCACCTCTAAAATGACTTTTGTATTTACAGAGGACAAATTCAAGCAACGCTATTTCATCAATCTTGGAGTATGCTTAGTTCCTCTATTTCAACACACTCGTTGACGCTTTGTTGATTTAATGAGAATCTTTTCGAAAACTAGGCATTAGGTACAGTATTAGGTAGTTTATTTTCCATATCATTAAATAGAAAATTTATACGAATATTATATCACAATAACAGAAATGATATGAAGATTCTAGATGAAAAGCAAATGCTTGTACAATATCTGAAACCTGTTACTAATATATTGAATATATTACTTTTTATTAAGCATCGCTATGTAAGTTTCAAAGAAAATAAGAAACACAATATATCATTTTCAAGTTTAAAGTTATATCTCATTAAAATAACCTTAAAAATGTATCTCATAAAAAAGAATTCAAAAAATACACACCAAGTACAAATGATTTCGTTTCTAAAAATAGAAACAATGTTTCTAAATGTATATTATTTGGGAAAGCATTTTATTTTGAAATGGAACAACAAAGTCTAGGTTACGTACGTACACTACGCAGAAATGCTTTTACATGTATAGAATAATCATGGGTAATTAACGGACGATGAATACCAAAAGGTATTGATAGATTACCTGAATTAAATATTTCTGTCATAACAATCGTACAAGGTCTCATACATTAGCTATGAACACATATAATATCTTCCAAATGTGTAAACACGATCTTTATCACATCTGCATCGTGTCGTTGAATATATATAGTTTACAAGTAATTTTAAGAGTACGAGGCGTTAAGTGATAACATTTTAAACGCCTTTTATGTAGCATTGGCAGGATGGTTCAAAAACTGTGACTTTTCAAAGGGAAATTATGCATCTGTATTCCAAAACTACAAGAGTCAAACATTCATTTTGGACTTAACTGGGAGAGTTGTAGTCGAGACCGGTTAGATCGAGACCAAGACCAAGGCCAGACGTTACGAGACCAAGGCCTTCGAGAGGGACTGAGGCCAAGATAGCCCGCCAGGCACACTAAATTACCACTCACTGCAACAGTCACAGTGTGTGCATTTGTACTTCTTTGCTGGAAATTCAGCTAGCGACCCCGACGCTGGTTAATCCAAAACAACATCCCAAAACACACAAAAGACTGTTCGAGGTCGGAAAGTCACCATTGAGCACATTTATTTCAAAAAAAATATTAAGAAGAAAAAAACGCGGGAAAAGGGAAAGAGTTCGATATAGGGACAACACTAATTTTCCCTTACAGTGTTATAACAGATGTCAGAAAGTGATAACATGTCCCCAAAACTGGTATTTAGCTGAGGAAATTCCAAAGTATTCACTAAGAGAACTGTGGGGATTTTAGACAAATCTCATAGGTTTGTGCACAGGGGCATCATGTGTTGTCCGTATGTGGAACTCTTTCCCTTAGGCCTACATAGACACTGGTTGCCAGAGGACTTTGATTTAGTTTGATTCTACTGAGATAATTATTCAGTTTAACCATTATTTTAATTATTCATATTAACTATCAGATGCTGTCGTCATTGCTTGAAGTAGAGTATTAAAGAAACGCCAGTACACTGAAGCAAAGAGTTTCATGTTCATTTAGTTGCAAATTTCTGAGTGCCTACGCCAAGCATTTTTCACTTCTAATTTGCTCAGATGCCTCAGGGAGAAAAGTTATAAGGGGGTTCTTGAGATCATCTGGGACGAGTTGATAAATGAATGAAGGAACCACTCGGTGTTGATGTTGCGTTGATAACATTATCTTTTAAAATTCTTCTTTCTTTGAATCTGCTTTTTGAAAAGCTGACTTGTCTCTTCTCGTGCCTGTGATTTAACTCTGCTTGATAAGGTACTGGTACCATTTCTCGCAGGCTGTTCGAAACTGTCCAACGTTACATCAGATCTGGTCGACAGAGGCCTGCAATACTCTGCTAAAAGCTGTGAGCCACCATAAGCTTGGTGACACTTCAGTTTATTGCATACACAATAAACAATGCATTATTCAGGGTAACTGCTGAATGGGGCACCTTTCACTTTATGACCTGAGGCCACTAATAAACCCTTGGCAAAAGACCAAGTTCTTGGCGCTTCTTAATCTCATTGGAGGAGAGGGTACTCACGAAGGGTAACTCCAAATCTCCTAACGACTTGAAGGTTGGTCACGAGTCTCTAATACCATGGTACTGTAAATTGGGCGGGAAACCTTCACTTTTGTTCAGCTTGCAATCAAGTCAACATTGTTTGGAAACAGTTTGGGTTAGTGTTTGAAAGCGGACTGCCACTAAATTGCGTAAAGTACTTCAGGTTGAATAGAATCAGTGCTACAGTAATAGAGATATCAGGAGTCAGGTGACTCAGTTTAGCATCTCTGAATGTCACGAGTACCACATGATTTCATGAAAGCGGACGATTGAACCCCGATGTTGAATTCACATTCAGTGACTCCACCATGCACTCCTTGATTACCGCCAGAAAGCGAATTGAATTTCATTGAAAGTTCAGTATGTTCTAATATAAAAGTTTTATAAATTTACGATTTTTTTGGGAAATGTAAGCCTATCTATAGTTTTCCCATTTGTCACCATTTTGCAATAAAACCTATATAAAATGAGCCCAAGAAAGAATGTATGAAGATATTGTGTGCTCCTTAAACGATGCTAACTGAAATGGTTGAAAGTAGTTCCAATTGTTGAAAGGTCTTCAAAACTATAAAAAAGATCATAATATCAACATTGTCATCTTAACCTGTAATCTCTACGTATATCTTTTCTGAAACCAATACTGAATCTTACACTGGTGAAATATCGATTTATCCTTCTGCTTCTACCTCTATCGCATAGGGTGACGATAAGCATTTAAATCTGCTTGGCCGTCCCCCCCCCACCTAAATAATGGGGGTATATCCCCAATCCCCCACTCCAGGATCTAGTATGCCCATGGAAGACAGCTACGTGGGTGCAAAAAATCAAAGGAGCCGGTCAGTGGGTGGTCAGGCGACATCTCTTCCATTCGATGCCATCGGGCATGCCCAGCCGGTCACTATAGATGGTGTAGCTGTAGCCCAATGACCGTGACGGTCCTGAGAATTCGTCAGCAATTCACGCCCGCATTAATGGTAAATACCGTCCATATTTGCATCAAATGTCTACAGCTCGTCTGGCCGTAGACCTAATGGACCTCAGTACTGATGACTTTTCTAAGGTGCTCAGTGGACCGTGGGCCCCCCACTGGCTCCATAGGAAAGTGCACATGTAAACAAAGTTTGACGTCATCAATACGTAGGCCTATCAGAATTACAGGAAATGCGTTTGACCTCAACAATTTGACTTCAGATAGCGCCCCTAAAATACAATAGAACAAACTGTGGTCGGTCGTGCATCATATAGTGACCAAGATATGCCCGCATAACACAACGTGAAAGAATGGCACTCACATTCATACGAAGCAGTTCATCGCAGATATTCAATATTAAACGTCGTCTTCGGTAAGTATCGTTTATCACCAGTCTGTTGGATGAGAACCTTCTTTACCGGCGTGTGGCGTAAGTTTCAATTATGTCGTCCATTATGGACGTATATGATACCCCCCCGCGCTTACTACAAATTCTTCTTTTTCACAGGTTTGGTTTAGTGAACCGAATCTCCCCCAAATAAGTTTGTCGCATCACGAGTTTTTCCTGCAAAAAAACATGTCTGTCATTGGTATTTTAGAACCTTGTGCGCGGGGGTTATAGAGGTTATGTGTTTTGGTTGGATCCTGAGTTAGCATCCTCTTCACAACTCACCGTCTCCAGATACAATATAAGAGGAGAGGCTTCACCACTGGAACCTCTGCAGTCTCCTGAAGATGAAAAGGGCATGCTGTCCGAAACCTTGAGTACCGGTACATCCCGGTTCTTTTCAGAACCAAACATGCTCATAAAAGAGATATCTTTGAATGGTGCAACTAAATTAATATAACAAAGAAAAGCCTCCAATAACCAACAATGCAAAACCTGTCTAGTGGTAAAATTTTGCCGTCTAGTTTATCACCTCACAAGATAATTGAAGCATTTTGTAGCTCATACTAAATATTTTGACTTTTTAAAAATGAATCGTTTTCGCGATTTCTGTCATATCGTAGGAGGTCTCCTTTGATAAAACTAACACGATAATACGTGATTGAGATATACAACAAAGAGAAACTGAAAAAAAAAGAAAAAAAAACAAGATAAGTTGTGTTGTCGATCTTAAAATCTTTATCTTTTTTCAACTCAACTTTGCATGGTAAGATGTTATATGTGTTTGTCCCTAGTCAACATACAGTGGGAGGACCGAGACTGTTTACATCCTTACTTTTGGTGGCCTCCAGTTTTGCACAAGTTCTTATTTGCTTTATTAATTACCTTTCAATCATTGTAATTTTACCATACGTCATATTATGTTGCAAAGTTGGGTAATGGTGATCCAAAATAAAAGAAGCAGCACACTTGTGGTGGACGCATGCATTTATGAACAAAACGTTTGAGAGACACGAGACAGTCTGCACGCACATTATCCATAATTCACAATTTTTATTACAGACAAGATGGAGACTGATGGTGGGTACGGCTGGGTCGTCGTCTTTGCTACCTTTTTCACAACTCTCATCGAGTTTGGTACGTACAAGAGCTTGAGTGTATTCTTAACTCCTGTCCATGAGACTTTGGAGTGCCCCGTATCCATCCTTGGTACAGTCTTCTCTATGTCACACGCGATCAGCTATCTAGTGGGTAAGTATATGTCACAGTGCGAAAAACGAATAAAATTTGAAAAGTGTACTAAATAGAATTTATAAGGATTGCTTTATTGGTGGAACATTCTAAGGTGCCTATACGTCGGTGTAAATTGCATTAAATTAGCAGGGGAAATCCAAAGCGCAATAAAACAGGTGTGTCAAACAGAGTTTTTTGTTTTCCAATTGTAAAATAAAACTTTCCCCCTATGCAGTTTAGTTAAATTTAAAGAAAATAAGGCCGTGTAGACAGAGGTAATATACTATATGGGAAAACACATATTCACTGCCTAATCATGTATATTCACAACTGACAAGTTTTGCATTAATTTGTGATCTACTTCTAAGTTTCTGACTTTGCACTGTTTTGCCTTCCTGGCCAATTTTTACTTGTTTCGCCTGTGGCATTTCGCCATGCTTCAACCTCATGGATGAGCATCCGATCAAAGCATGATGATTTTTCTTCTAGGCCTACTCTTTTCATTGTTTTATGATTTAAAAAATCGTTATTTTAGATCTTCTTTCTGGACTTTTGCCCGTATGTAACCGGACTTGCTAGCTCCCTTTGAACACAGATTGATAAGACACTGTATTCATGCTGTTGAAACCTACCGATAGTGCCCTAAACTGGGAGGTTTCTTGTAAAACGATAAAATTTAGCCTACGCTGACGGACCATGAAAGGTCCACGGTCAATCGGTGCTGCACTCTCAAAAGAAACACCTCCCATGGCTAAATCAATGCCTATGACCAACTGATATGAAACAATACCTGGCGGCCGTAAATATCACTCATGCCTGATTGAGCAGTAAGGCCGAAGACTAGACCTGGCCTTCGGCTGAGTATTAAAATCACGTGCGTAGCGTGTAATATATGGACTCAGATTTGCTTTAAAATAGGGTGATGTTTATACACCTCAATCCAGCAGACAGATAGCCTTGTCGAAGGTAGTCTCTCTATAGAGCCTGAAAGTTGACCTCTGGTGGCGTGTATCCGTAACCTTTAGATAGGAAACATAATGTGCAACAAGTTTAGAATTTGTTGTTTTCTCTGTTCGTTTACTCTTAAAAATATCACCTTCGAAAAAGCCCTTCGTAAAATGTTTGGCAGCATATTAATTTATAGAAGCTGCAAAATTACCTGAGCTGAAAGAGAATTATCTTGCCAAAATGTGACCCCTCACTTCCAAAAACCTAAAATACATGACGACAAGTGCGATTCGGTGGTCTAGTACGTAGATGAACAGTTACAAAATTCTGTTCTATGGTAGTCTTTCGGTGAAAATTAACAAAAACATTAAAAATTAAAAATTTTTATATCTATTACAATTTATAAGGAGATGTATTCCTTAAAGGAATATTCTGCGTGTATAAAAGATTCTGAAGTTTAATCTAACCGTTGCTAACAAGAACGGCGTCAGATCTGCTCGACTGAATCTAAAACCCGTCGACTGCAAGTAGATCTTCACAATGTTATACAATCTCGTTCTCACGTAAGCTCATGAACTGAAAACAAGCGTGCATAAATAGGGAGACCTAGGCCCGATATTGCCGGAAGTGCAAAGCTGCTAATGCATGTTATTTTTACGTTTGTCCAGGAGACGTTTCCAAAATATAACTTCAAAAACACAAAGGCAAAATGGCGACATTAGTGTTTCTTAGGGTGGTTTCAGTTAAGAATGATTCTTCCCAAAATTATCGAACGTGACAGGACGACCTCATGTAAAATTCCCACAGGTGTAGCGTTCTGGAAGCTCGCTGCGTGAGCTGTACTTCAAGGCTCTGTGTCTTACCGTACACCCCTAAAGAACCTTACATCAAAACGGCACATTTTACGACTTTTTAATGTAATTGTTCCCCCTTATGAGTGCTTCTGAATATCAAAATTCTTCTCAGTCCATCTGATCTTTTTCACCACGAAAAAGGGGGAGGGCTGATAAATACCCCATCACCCTTGGTCAACAAGTTTCACGGGTTTCACGCCCATCCATCTCTCAGTTGCGCCACCGTTGAAGGGGCCGCATAGTAAAAGGCCGGAATGACAAGTGACAACTTTCTCTTCAAAAAGTATGACAAGATTTTATTCTACTCAGGGAGTCAAAGATAGTTCATTAATTAAAATCACGAAACAAATCATATAGGGAAAATGACTAAGTGCTTATGAATGATTGTAAAGAAAAACAGAGAATTTGAGGGGACCATTTGTCAATATCTCTGTTCGGGGGCGCTAACCAAAAGCCATTAAACCTGAAACACCATGTAGCCAGGGATCGCACCCCAATTACACGATATGTGGCGGGCGCGTCCCCGTTCGGGAGTTATTTTAACAGGGTTCTTTGTTCAGCACTCTGAGGAGGCGTGGAGAGTCACCTTTCCACACACGAGGCAGGCAGGCGATGCTTTTTTATTCCAATCACACAAGCATAAAGAGAAAGAGGGAAAATATCAAAAATTAGCCACTTAATATTTAAAATAAATACAGTCATGTGACCCAAACATAAATAAATTGGCAAAGAGTACGGCCCTAAGCAGACTACCATGAGGGACAGTGATGTCACAACTGGAAAACCTCAGGAGATTCATGGATGAACATGTGTCGTTATATGTGGTGCAGTGATAAGCAGATGACACAAGGACTGGGAAGCAAGTCTATTGTTTGCCAGGGAATCTAAAATGCACAGCAGTAATACACATTCCTAACTGTGTCATCCACATTCCAGCAAAACTTGTATCAATTGACATTATTCCAGATGAATATCTATTGATAAGACAATGCATTTTGAGTTGATACACTGTACTTTTCATCTACTTGCAGTAATTTATAAATAAAATCTGCGAGCACACTCGATCACATGCAACAAAATTTAAGGCCTAAACACAGTACAAATTGTCACTGGCTCTACATAAATATACTGTGGCCTAACTATAAACCAAGGCAATTTAGGTAATGCCCATATGAGGACATGAATCGTAGCATATTGTAGCATATGTGCACAATAACAATGAATCTCGATCAATCATCTCATGTAGGCCTATGTCATGTGTAAATACAGAGCACAGCGTTCTATGGGCGGCGACATGTTGGAATAAAACTTCGGCCTAATTTTGACCCTTACAAGGCTTTAAAAAGTACATTAACACCTTTACAAGCACTACACAGTGATATAGGAAAACTTTGTGAACTCTGGTTGCATCCATATCATGCACAAAGAAAGAAATTCTCATACCTGAAGAGGCGTGGAGAGTCACGTTTCCACACACCAGGCAGGTAGGCGATGTTTTGCCCGCTACCGCGTGGTGGCGCCGTGACTACTCCGTGGTGGGTCACGCAAGGGATCAAATCCCGCTCCAGTCAATTTCTTTGTTCATCTTTATGATTAAAATCACGAATACAATTCTCTAATATCAATGTAAAGGAATAGCACTGATGGGGTAAAACATTCACTCTTATGGTTAAAAGAAAAGGGCAGTTTTTACCAAAAGGGATGTCCTTTTATTCTTGCATAATAAACCTTTTTTTTTGTATACTCAGCTGGGGTAAGCTCTTTTCTGTGGCCTTTCACTGAATTACTTTGATAATGTATATTGATATACAGTATATTAATAATGTATTGTGTGGTTGGTGGTCGAGCGATTAAGACGTCTGCACTAGTAAGCAGGATGGTCGTGGGTTCGAGTCCCACCTGAGTAAGCTTTTGACTTTTTTCGCAAGCTCTCGCACAAGCACTGAGCATACAGTGTTTATTAATATATACGTTGGGTAAGGGCAAAACCCGTTATATGGATTTGAAAGTGATCGTTCACTTTTCTTTCAGCTCCACTTAGCGGCAAAGCAGCCACAACAC
Organism: Acanthaster planci; assembly: GCF_054643075.1. Classification (NCBI taxonomy): domain Eukaryota; kingdom Metazoa; phylum Echinodermata; class Asteroidea; order Valvatida; family Acanthasteridae; genus Acanthaster; species Acanthaster planci. The sequence continues at coordinate 34,477,967 of NC_141777.1, forward strand.
GCTACGGAAGTCGTCCTTTCGTTATGGCTGGTGGTGTCTGCAATCTCGCGGGGCTCCTCGTGTGCTCATCTTCAACATCCATTGGATTGTTGTTTGTTGGTATGACACTTCTAGGTGAGTGGGTTCCGTACAAATTAAATGGCACCCTTTTCGGTTTTCTTTTCTTTTATTAAAGTAAAAAGCTAGAACATAGAAATTTGAAATGCATAAATTAATTCAAGCAGACATTATTATTGGCAAAGTGTGTGTTAATTACGGTTTCTGGTGAAGGTATATGTCTGTGATTTCGTCAGATAATGTTGCAGCCCACCATCACTTGTGTGACAGTTTTCGATTTTTATCTGGCCGAAGTTCAAACATTAAACACATTTTTTCCAAACTCTCATTCCCCTGAAATCTAACACCAGGACCTCCATCAGATTATTGACTGTTCGTTTTAATTTTCACAGCTATTGGCTTTACGATGTCCTACACACCGTTAGTGATCACAGTAGTTACGTACTTCCCAACAAGGTTTGCATTGGCCAATGGCGTAATAAGCACGGGAGCAGCCGTAGGCATGATGGTCATACCTCCTCTAGTGGAGCTTCTGATTAAAACATACGGCTGGCCGAATGCAATGGCTGTTCTTGCTGCCGTCAACTTCAATGTCACTGCTTGTGGAGCTTTGGTAAGGCCGCCCCTGGGGACGCACCAAAGACTCATCAATGCTGCAGATGAGGCTGACACATCGACAGATCCAAATCTATCACATATTTCGCTTCTCCGCTCTGTTGTCACATTCCTAAAAGATATCCCCGAGAAACTCTCACTGGATATCTTTATATTGGCACCAGCCTACAGCATGTTCCTACTTATTTGGTTTTTGAATGGAGTAATTTTTAGTGCATGGCTGATCTACCTGATCCCACACGCTATATCGAAAGGAATCGATGCCCATTTGGCAAGTTTCCTGGCGACAGCGGGCGGTATAGGCAACCTGGTCGTAAGAGTGGTTCACGGGCCGGCCATTGATCGAGGGCTTATAACAGCCCTCAAGCTGCTCATTCTGCTCTCTGTGCTTAACGCTGTTGCCTTCTTCGTTGATATGGTGTCGTATGATCACTACCATGTACTGGTGATCCTGGCAATAGTAAATGGGGCCGCAGTTGGGATTATCGGTGTTATCGTCATGCCAGTTGCTCAAGAAATTTTGATCGAATCAGACCTTTCCGTGAAGGGATATCTGTTGTCTTTGCCGTTCCTCGCTCTTGGTGAAGTATGTGGCGGTGTATTTGCAGGTAACTGAGTGGGTATTTTCAGTAATATTAAGTTTACATAAACCTCATAATGATAAGCATTTGTGTCTCTCCTTCTCCACGGAGCTTTGCGGCGTCTTCTATGATGACAGTTAACCGGTAGGCTCGGGAGGATTGTTGATTTCTCTAAGTTACAAATAATACTGTCTGGTACAAAAAGAAATGCATGATCTTGCGTTTTACACAAGATTCTCAACAAAAGCTGGTTCCGGCTAGACCCACTGGTGCACTGGGTTTTTTTCACCACCTGTTGGGTATACAAATAGCCATATGGAGGGCTTCCCGGTAAGCACTCCAATGCAATCGACATGGACGCTGAAATCCAACATGTCGTATCCTTATACACGTCGATAATAGTCCGTTCACAATGAGTGAGCCGAGGAGATGACACTAAAATTAGGTCGAAGTTTAAGGCCAGACGGCGTATCATCTGAGATACATGAGAGCTGTGGCTCCGATGAGGTTATGCCTCAGTTCTTGACCACATCATTGAAACTGAATGACAACCCTACTTTTGAAGCAATCGCATTTAAAATTTGATCAACAGTATGATGACCTCCTGAAAACGTGTTTGACAACTACCACGATACAAGCGTTATAATCAGGTTCCGCAGAATCGATTGATGCAGCGAAGAACAATCATCCAGCCAATGGTATATCTAGACCCAAATTTTCGCGGGAGGGTGCAAATTTGTTTTAAGGAGGGGGGCAAAAAATTTGGAACTTCTTATGTCGTTTTTTATTGGCGTTCCGAAGGTTTGAAACTACATTTGCGGGCTTTGTACACGATTTTGGAAGGGAGGGAAATGAAAACGACCCAAAATCGCCTTTTTTCTCTTTTTTTCCAAAAGGGGAGGCTACTGGGGGATGATTTCCGTTGTCCCCCCCCCGAATCCGCCTTTGGTTCTAGCTTTCTTCATTTACGTAAAAAAGTCAACTCTTTTCACAGAGGAAAGGTTGTTATATTCCATCTCGAGCTTTAACAAACCTGAACATCAAACTTTTCCTCAACGATAGGGATAACATCATTATCCAACGTCTCATCGTTAAGGCTGCCCTGAAAAAAGTCTGACAATGAGGCCAACCCTAGCACTCACTTTCTCACATTGGAAGAAGTGGCGCTTGTAATTGAAGGAAGGAAGATCTTCTTTGGAGGCGTGCTCTCAACCATTACGTAAATTGACTTTTTTTTTCAGACTAGGCAGGCTTTGCAACAACTGGTTGACGCATTGACGAAACCTTTTCGTCTTAGCAAATCAGTCGATAGCAGCCGATGTCGTTTGCGCTGTCTTGCACTGACATGTCGGTTGGCAGTCCACTGCAGCTCCACTGTTTTCCGCCCTCGGCTAAGACTGACCTCGGTTAAGACCAGGTCCTTTTTGCAGGATTCTCGAGATATTGCTGGCTGCACATTAATCTCTACATGAGTTACTGCAGAATGCATTGATAAAACCATTTTGTAAACTCTCTCCGCGGTAGCTGAACGCTAACCGTAATCAAGATCTGACAACATTTGCACAAATTAAATAAACATTTTCTTATGCATCGTTTAGTAATCGTGTTTAAGAGTCAGGGCGGATACTGCTCCCCCCTATGCAAGAATGCATTACCGTCGGCTGAGATGAATAAGGCACAAGACCTTCTCCACCTAGTGGAGGAGGGCAACAGTGCAGGACAACACCTTGACGCCAAGAAAAGCCGCATATGATATGAAATACCAAGGATCGTCATGTTTCCAAGATAGTAATGAAACTTTTGTTTCCAAGATAGAAATGGAATTATTCTCTAATACCTAACTTCAAATGCTCAAAATCGACGACTGAGAACACGGACAAAATCATTTCATGACCTTAAAAGCGCTATGGGAAGTTCTTCATGACATGGAAAGTGCGTGGAAAGGGCAGGTGAGAAACAAAAACTGAAAGTGGGGGGTTCTTGTGGAGGCAATCGAAACGATCCTCTTGACAAGTAGTAGTATGCGCTCGCAGCTACGACGAAATATTGCGTTGCCCGCTATTCCTCGGGTGTGGAAGACTGTACTACTGAGTTACAGTGCTGTAGAGTCCATCACAAATCCATCATGAGTCATACAATCTTAAGCCAAGTCGCAATGGCTCTTCAATGAACTGCAATGAAAGCATTCCTTTGTCACTGTTCACCTGATTACTTCTGACTGATGTTGTGAATATGCCCTCTCTATGCCAAGGTGAACTTGTCATGGTCCAAATAGTACCTCGGTTTGAGGGCTCACGAGGGCTAATGGCAGGTGAGCGCAGGTTTACGGTACCGATCTAGTGTAACTTTTGCCATGCAGTGTATGCCGCCCTCTTCATACAGAACTCAGAGAATTGTGTGGCGTGCTTTCCCATACTACATAGGCCTTAAGCCCTTAGTGTGGGCAAAGAAAGATCAATAAAATAATTCAAAACCACTTTTGATTATAAACTTTAACCAGCAAAGCAATAACTTAAACCAAAGGCATATTTTTTTGTGTGTGTGGCAAGTTGAACTTCTCGTGCAAAACACGAGTTTTGGTCAAGCAAAGGCATGAAAGAACAGCGAAGTAAAATTATACGGAGAAACATAATAATTAGCAAGTCGGCAAAAACATGTTAATGGTCACAAAGAAGCTCATTATATTCGGCCTAGTATTTAGGGAGACCTAAAAAGACAGTAAAGAAAAGGCCCTGCTCAGCCAGTACCATGACGAAAGGTCACATTCGTCGGGCCAAGCACCTCCACACCTCGCACTAGAACAGCCCTGCTCAGCCAGGTCGTTCGGCTTAGAACATATACAGGGATTCAGCTAAAAAGTCATGGAGCCACGACAATCCGGGAGTCCACGGTCCCATAGTGACGTCAGCCTGGGCCACGATCAGGCGATGAGGAGGAGCATACGCGTAGAAGATGACACAGAGGCGCTGGCCCAACGCATATAGCTATAAAGAAAGCACACGGGCACTGACTGAGGACGAAATAAATGACTACCGGGTCTTTTATAGGTTTTAAACATGCGTGATGAATTTCAAAATTTGCGGGGAGACACAAATGTACAAAGAATTTGGATGAACTGGGATCATAACAAACCCTTTGTTTTTCTTATTTCCTGTACATGAATGCATGTGTGTAAGTCCGATAACTGTAGATTGTGTGTTTTGTTTTTACTTCTAGGTGCGTTTTACGAGATGATCGGGAATTACAATTTGGCTTTCGTCTCCCTTGGGGGCTTATCAACAGTCATCGCCATTGCCATTATTGCAGAACGAACTTATGCAGTCTGGTCTAAATGAGTATACTATGACGAACTCACAGCGTTAATTTAGATCTTTTTGTATGTCAACTGTTTAATTATTTAATTATGTTATGGTGACATGTTATGGTGACAAGGCTTTGTCACAGAGACATTGTCTAAAAGTGTTGGAACATTCTAGTAATTGACAATTTGAGGGGTGGAGCTTATGTATTCATTTATTCTCTTACTGGGAAATGAAGCTGTGATGTATTCCGATTGTCGGAACTGAACTTCGCTGGTTAACGAACAACTATGAAATGCACGCGTTACACTTACATCGCTACCAACAAAATGACTACTACCGACCAACATGGCTCTTTTCGACCAATGACGGGGTGCTTCTGCTTAAGGCGAATACTATTACATTGTGAATCTCTTCCGATATGAATCTACATCCGTACATTCCCCTTTTTAAACATTTTCTTTACGCTCTTGAATGAGGCATATCACAGAAACAATCTGTAATACATTTTTTAAGTTTAGAGTAGAATTGACGTGTCTCTATTAGTGGACAGCACTGAAGTTCAGGAAGTGCCTTCATGAACTGATTTTATAGTTGACAGGAACAGGCATTTTACTCTGAAATAAAAGCAAAATCCTGGTTACTTACGCTACGCAGAAAATGCTTCTATAATATAGAACGGGTTAATCGGTGATGTTTCATTAACACTATTAAAGTTATTAATAGATTAACTTAATTGTGTATTACTGTCAGAACAATCGAATATCTCAGATATTAAAAATGATTGCATGTAATTTCCTCCAAATCTGTAAACACAAACCTTATCATATTAGTCCCGTATTGTAAAGATCATGATTTTTAAGAGCCTGTGAAGCGCTTTATGTAACATTAATTTTAAACAGCATAAATATGAGGCAATCACATATTGTTACTTTTTATTAATCGAGATATTTTGTTAAGTCTGTGAAGTGTTATTCTTGAACGCTTTGTTTGTAGCATCGGCAAGATGATTCAAAAACTAGGGTCTGTGGTCGTGATTTTTCAAAGGGAAATTATGCAACTTTATTCCAAAACAACAAGAGTGGTAGATTCATTTTGAACAAGAGCTGGAACTAAAAGACAGCTTTCTCAACATCGCGTCATGTTGTGATTAACTATTCAAACTCAAATTATTTTCTTTTGAATATTTCATGATCCGATCAGCCAAACCTCCCACGGATCCATAATAATTAGCACATGACAACAATGTTATGATCAGTAGTTGGGAAATAGCCACGGACACAGGTACAAACAAAGGCAATAAGTACATATGTACCTTTTTTTGGTAACCCCCTAAGCTGGATTTTCATTTGAAATATCAGTGTAGGGAAACGCCCGGCGGTAGCACACCCAGCGAGAACAGGGCCCTGAGCCTCAGTAGGGCTCAGATTGTGGACTCTGGGATGGAATGGGTACGACGAATGCTGAACTCAAGATCCCGGTTTATTTCTCACTACTCGATAAATCCACTCAAGACCGACACAAACAAAACGCACCGTACCCCCAAAACAGTAAAGATAGATTTGAAAAGCAGCTGACTTCGCTAATAACTATCAAAACCCCAGATTTGAACGAGAAAAAGGCTCGGTTTTTTCATGGCGATATCACATGATTAGAAGTCAACAACGAAAAAACACTGAAACCACTCAAATTACGGACACATTCGATGGTACACATTCGGCAATCGGATATTCATCACCATTGGGAAAAATGGCTTAAACTACGGGTGGCATAAACAATGATCCAAACGTAACTGTGATATCATTGATAATCAATTGTACAATAGCGAACCAAACTATGTAAACTATTTTGGGCAGCAGATTCAGATATGAATATTTACTAGGGAATTAATTTGAATGGGAATTAATCCCCACAAATGGATAGACCCTCTTGAAAACTTCGCACCATTGTGGGCTTCCTCGTAGGAGTGTCAACAAACTCCAATAGTCGGTGTGTTATTAGACTGATTCTCGCGATAAAATTAAGTACAACTGATTTGCTCAGGTACCTCAGACAGAGAAGGGAGTAAGGAGCGTTCTTGAGATCATTCTCAAAGTCATCCTGGAGGAGTTAATGAATGAAGGAATCACTTCATATCGCGTGGATAGCATCAACTTTTAATATTCATATTTCTTTTTTCTTCGAATCTGCTCTTTGGCAAGCTGTCTTTGTCTCGTTTCGTGCCTGTGTATCAACTCCGCTTGATAAGGTACTTGTACCATTTCCCGTAGGCTGTTCCAAACTATCCAAAATTACATCAGATTTGGTCGACAGAGGCCTGCAATACTCAACAGCAACTTGTCAAACAGCGAAGGGGAACAGAAAGGGAAGTTGCAGGGGAAATAGACTTGGACTGTCCCATTCTTCGTTCAACAGCATAACGCAGTTAGACCTGCAGTTCCATCGATACCGAATGCACATCCGCCACTAACTTTTGCGTGGAGACCTCAGGAGGAGACGGGAGTTTGCACAATGGCTCCTGGAACGCTGTCAGGCCAACGAAAGGTTTCTTGAATGGTTGACAATCGGTGATGAGGCAGCATTTGGGATGAACGGAGAAGTTAGCACCCACAACAACGTCGAATACGCACCGAAGGGGCACCCACCAAGTTTTAACTTTGAAACCAACATGAGTCGTGAGAAGGTCACCGTTTGGGTGGGACTATGTTGGGAATGGTGTCATTATCGGACCATTATTTTTCGAACGGAATGTGAATGGTTAATGGTATTTGCACATGATCAACGGCATGAAAATGGTGTTTTCCGACATCTGTTGTGGGCCCAAGACGGGGCACCCTTACACAGGCTCATTCACTGGTTTATCCAAAGTGTTACAACTGAGTTAGGATGCCCCATTTTCAAGAGAAGGCATCATTAGAAAGAATACATTAGAAAGAATTCTACTTTTCGGAGATCCTTATACACTATAATCATATCTCATGGTTTGGGCATATTTACCCCTTTCCTCAGGGTTTGGTTTTTTCTGGGACACCCTGTACATGGATTATCCCTATCAGCCCCAAAGACTCTTTGGTCATCCAAAGGTTCAAGGTTCCTTACCATACTATTTTACATGAAAGTTCCCTTTGTTTACCAGGCACAATTAGGCAACTTTTAGTGTATAGCGCCTCACCAGTCAAGATCATGAAAGGCCACTCTTGCAATGACACCCCATTGACTAATTGTAATGATATCCAATAAGGAGAATATTACTTCTGAAGTTGTTTTGGTAAAAATCATGGGAAAGAGTTCCATATACGAAGTTAATTTACACCCTGTGTACAAACCCTCTGAGACTGGTCTGACAAATTGTGTTTTCATTGAAAAAGCTTGTACTCTGTCGCTGCTAAAATGGACTTTCCTGAAGTTTGTGGAGTGATGTGACAGCCATTTTCTGATTATTAATACCCAGAAAACTAAGGAGATGATTGTGGATTTTCAGCACAACACTGGAGCTCATGAACCTGTTTATATTAATGACAACGAAATAGAAAGGGTTAATGGGTACAAATATCTTGGTACTGTTATTGATGACAAACTTAACTGGAACAAAAACACTCAGGTAGTCTTTGGCAAGGCAATGCAACGGATGTTTATCCTTTGTAAGCTCAAACATTGTAATGTTGACAAGACGACCCTACGTCTATTCTACCAATCCATAATACTGAGTATTGTTACTTTTAACATAATTAGTGTGTATGGTTCACTTTCACAAAATAACAGGGATAGGTTTGAGCGTGTTCGTAAAACGGCTCAACGCTCGGTAGGTCTTACCTTGCCAACACATGACAATATCTACTTGGAACGTGTAATATCTAAGGTACATGTCATTCTATCAGATCCAACTCATCCACTTTTTGAGTGTTTTGTTTTTAATTAATAGATCCGGTTTTAGACTTTGTGTGCCTCGTACAAACCTAACTCGATACAGGCAATCTTTTGTTCCCAACTCTATTCATTAATTTAACAAATCAGCTGTTCGTAATTAAGAGTTTTTGGATTTTTCGATAGTTTGTTATTTGTATGTTAATAATTTTTATTTGAGTTAATTTGTTTTAGTAGGTTAAGCTTGTTGGTTAAATATTGTAAATTGTTGTCTATTTTAAGTACCTATTTTTATATTTGGATGTGCCAATGGAAACAAAATTCCTGTATTTTTTTATGATTCGGACAATAAAAGTTCTAATCTAATCTAATCTAATCTCTAACTGATTTTGGGGAACTAATTGACAACTGAAGAACAGCACGAGTGAACTTCATACGTAGAACTCTTTCCAAATCATGAATAACCATTGATGAAATCGCAGGAATAAACTTCTTTTATTCAGGGGTGTGCTGTATTTATTCTTCTAAAACAAGACTGATTGAAGATGGCGCCACATTTATGGTACATGAGTTTCAAGTCAGATTTCACGAAGGCCTTGCCTCCCACCCTCCCCAACCCCGTGTCCCCCCCCCATCCAATGTTGCGTTAAAGGCTGGTTGCTTGCCTACGGAGCAGAATTAAGTCAAAAAAGATCGGAACATGTTTTCCGAGAAATGTAATGCTTTTTTAAAAATCAATTCAAATCAAATTTTAAAAATCAAAAAATTAAAAATCAATTTTTTTTGTAATGTAATGTTTTTTAAAACAGACCGTTCTTTGGATTTTTTAATTCATTTTCCAAAACTGAATGAAATCTTTCGTACCTAATATACCTTTTTTGGATGAAACTTTACAGACATAACAAGTTTTTAGGATTCGAATGAAATTGTTTTGACCCAACACGTTTTAAGATTTGAATAAAATTTTGTACACCTGACGTGTTTTTTAATCCCCATATGTAACATGTGGGGATTTTCTAAGAGTCATAAATAAAGTGTTTTCCATTGACTTTTAATATATAGTATCTTTCAATAAGATTCACAGCCAAGTGGAAGGGGGGTTAAATTCACTCAACATCAATAACAGACTTGTACAACTGTGGCGAAAACCCTGTCCTGGTTCACCTCCATACAGTTTCACATAGCATGCTGCCTTGTCATGGCATGAGACTTATAGTGACTGCAAACTGGCGTCTCTGAATGTCACGCGTACCATATAAATTCACGAAACCTGATGTCGATTTGACATTCAGCGACCCTACCGTTCACTCATTGATTACCGCTGGAAGGCGAATCGAATTTCACCGAGATTTAGTATTTTCTAAGTTCTAGTTTAGTTTGATGAATTTACGATTTTTTTTAGAAATGTGAGCCTATAACCAGTTTTTCTATTTGTCTACATTTGTTAATAAAACCTATAAAATGAGCCCAAGAGAGAATGCATGAAGACATGGTGTGCTCTTCAAACGATGATAACTGAAACGGTTGAAAGTAGTTCCAATTGTTGACAAGTCTTCAAATATTTTTTTTTTAAAATCCTAATATCAACATTGTCATCTTATCCTGTAATCTGCCCGTCTTTCTTTTCTAAAACCTATACTGAATCTTTTGCTGGTGTATTATCAATTAATCTTTTTTACTTCTACCTCTATCGCATAGGTTGATGATAACCATTTAAATTTGCTTGACAAAATAAAATTAGCGGGCTTATCCTAACACCCCTCCCCCATCTAAAAATGGGGGTATTTCCCCAATATCCCACTCAAGGATCTAGAGTACTCATGGAAATGCTGTTATTGGGGTGCGAAAAATATCAAAGTGAAAAGAGCCGGTCAGCAGGGGTTGAGGCAGCATCACGACCATTCGATGCCATCAGCCATGCCCATCCCGTCACCGGGCCATCGCCTGTCGCCATAGACAGTAGTTTGTACTGCGCTGATTTGACTGTAATGGTCTTCAGAATTCGTCAGCAATTCACGCCAGCATTAGTGGTAAATACCGTCCATTTTAGCATCACATATCCACTGATGATGTAGCCTTTCGTCAAGGCCTTCGCGGCTGTGTTTATGTGTAACTGCAAAGGGGCTGGACCGGAGACCGCATGCACGAGTGGAGCGGCCAAAGGGCTTTTTCAAACTTGTCAGGAATTTCTTATGTTTTTCTTCATGTTTTCGATTTTTGGGGTAGCAACCAATCATAAGCGAGGGGTCAGCACACATTAACCTATTAGGCCTATGCAAATTGAAAGTGGGCCTATACGAATGATGGCGAGCGTGTAAGTCAGTTGTGTGAGCAGTATTTGGACAGTTTTCCAACTAATTAGAATATGCGTTTGACCTGACATTCATACGAAGCTGTTCATCGGAGGTATTCAGTCAATTTTTGGTCATTATTACAGCTAATAACAGTTTTTGTTAAAAGTCGTCTTCGGTAAGTATCGTTTATCACCAGTCTGTTGGATGAGAACCTTCTTTACCGCCGTGTGGCCTGAGTTACAGTGTCGTCCCTTGCTTACTACCTAGGCCTATTCTTGTTTTTCACTAGCTACATTCGGTTCAGTGAACCGAATCTCCCCCAAGTAAGTTAATCCCTTCTCCAGAGTTTCTATACCCAGCAAGAAATGAGACCGAGGGGTACCCCCCAACATCTCCAATCCCTATACACATTCCAGACTATTGTTACTTAACCCTTCCCCCAAGATGTCTGAAAGGAATTCCCCAGATTCTTGCGAAACAATGACCAACACAAAGCAGGGGGGGTTCTCTCCGTCTCATACCTCGCTGGATATGCCCAGTCAGTATCCGGCATTCTCCTGATGACGAGCAGAGCATACTGCTCGAAACGTCGAGTACCACTGGTTGTTTTCAGAACCGCAAATACTCACAAAAGAGATACGTCCACGGTGCTACCGCAAACCTACTTTCTATTGTACCTCTTCACCATGCAAACCTTCAAGACTTATCCAAGTAAGTTTGTCACATCAGGATGTTTTTCTGCAAAGAACGTGTCTGACATTGGCATTTTAGAACTTTTTGCACGGGGGTTTTAGAGGTTATGCGTTTTGGTTGGATCCTGAGTTAGCATCCTCTTCACAACTCACCGCCTCAAGATACAAAATAAGAGACTTCAACAATGGAACCTACGCAGTCTCCTGTTGAAGGACAGAGTATGCTGTCCAAATCCTTGAGTACCTCCCAGTTCTTTTCAGAACCACGCATGCTCATAAAAGAGACATCTTTGCATGGTGCTACAGCATGTCTATATAACTAAATTAATTTAACAAAGAAAAGCCTCCAGTGTATTAACAATGCATAACCTCACTAATGGTAAAATCTTGCCGTCTAGTTTATCACCTCACATAATATTTATACCGTAATTTGTAGTCTTCCTCTGTAAGCTGATATTTTGACTTTTTACAAATACACAGTCCTCGCTGTTTCTGTTTCTGTCATATCTTCGGGGGTCTCCTTTGCTAAAACTAAAACGATGATATTGAACAAAAAGCGGAACATCATTGAGATATACAAAACAGAGAAACTCAAAAAGGAACATTCAGGTAAGTTAAAAACATATATACACCATAGTCTGTGTTCTCGATCTCAAAATCCTCATTCAGGTCCATTTTACATGGTAAGATGTTATAGGTTTTTTGTCCCTCAGAGGGAGGGCTGAGACTGTTTGCACCTTATGTTTGGTGGCCTCCATTTTTGCACAAGTTCCTATTTGGTTTATTTATTACCTGCCAATCATTGTAATTTTAGCCTGCGTCATATTGTAACAAAATTAGTTTTATTTTAATTTTTGTTGTGTGTTACAGATTTTATTTTAAATTGTTATATTTTTGATGTTCATGTATATGTGTAGTTTGCTTTCCATATTAGTTGATCTGGATTTAAATGTAGGACTATACCACTATGTTTAGTCCCACTAAATGGAACAGTCCAACATGCCACACCTTTCATTGTTAAGTTAATTAGCCTACTGGGGACTACTACCTTGGTTCAATGATCTTCTATTGTACAAAGATTCCTGGGACTTGACATGCCACACTCTTATTGTTGGCATTCATTGGGCTATCTATAAAACTGGAGTGTAAAAATTCTCACTAGGGACTTCTTTGACTGGGATGTTCCTGTATCTTTTCTGTATGTAAGTCTTTGTGTTTATTTCTTTAACAAAAACTTGGGATACTCCGCTCCAGCCATTCCTTATATCTGGACTGCTATGCTCTTGTGCATGTGGCCAGGGTATTTTTCTTCTGTTACAGGTCCATTTCTGGGGGGAGGGCGTCGCCCGCTTTGGGTTTGAGGTAGTTTGTGTTCACAAGTGTGTGATTTAAAATGGCCAACATGTGCAGGATCATATTTAATGTCACTGCACCCTGCATGATGCAGGGAGCAACTGCTTGTAGTTAAGTTAATTTGTTATCTCTATAGCCATATTCCTGTGTGATTAATTACTTGATTTTGTTTACTTTTTTTAGAAAATAAATAAGCCGCTGAAAGATTTCTGCGGATTGGAAAGTTGGCCAAGTATCATACATTTCAGTTATTTTCTTTGATCCCACGTTTGTTATCGGGGTCCTTCATGGATTCTGCTACAATATTATGTTGCAAAGTTGGGTAATGGTGATTCAAAATAAAAGAAGTGGACGCATGCATGTATGAACAAAACGTTTGAGAGACACGAGACAGTCTTATTTGATGCACGCACATTATCCATAATTCACAATTTTTATTACAGACAAGATGGAGACTGATGGTGGGTACGGCTGGGTCGTCGTCTTTGCTACCTTTTTCACAACTCTCATCGAGTTTGGTACGTACAAGAGCTTGAGTGTATTCTTAACTCCTGTCCATGAGACTTTGGAGGGCCCAGTATCCAACCTTGGTACAGTCTTCGCTATGTCACACGCGATCTGCTATCTAGCGGGTAAGTATGCTCGTATTGAATCTCAAGGCAGGGTTGTGGGGAAGACTGAAAATAACCATAAATAAGACTGCTTGTTAAAACAAACAAATTCTGATAATTACAATAAATAGCATTTATAAGGTTCACTTTATTGGTTGGAGGTGTCTTCTAATGGTTGTGCATTGTAATTTCGTCTATTCCCAAAGCTAGACTGCATTAGAAGCATGGATGATTCGATGCAAATTGGATTGGATTAGCAGGAGAAAAGTAAAAGCCCAATAAAACAGAAGTGCGTGAAACAAGGTTTGTTGTACCATTGTAACATAGAACTTTCCTCCCGTTAAGTTTAACTAAATTTGAAGAAAATAAGGCCATGTAGACAGAGGTAATAGACTTTATGGGAAAACTTTCGCAACACATTATTCAATGCTCAATCATGTATATTCACAAATGACAAGCTTTGCATCAACTTATGACCTACTTTAAAGTTCCTGATTTTGCACTGTTTTGCTTTTCCGGTCCGATTTTACCTCCACACCACTTGATTTTTACTTGATTGCCTGTGGCTGAATAAAGCGTGATGAAGTTTCCTTCTCACTGTACATCCCATAATGCCTGTGACCAACTGATAGTGGGACATTGTGTGGAGGCCGTACATAGTACTCATGCCTGAGTGAGCCTGAGCATTTAAGGCCGAAGACCTGGCCTTCGCTGAGTATTAAAATCACGTGGGTACATGTGTAATAAATGGACTCGGATTTGCTTCGTCGTCGAGAAAATCCTGTTCTCACATGGTAAGGGCTGGTGGAGGTTATTTATAGGTTATTTATGTCCGACAAACACAAGCCTACACATTCGCCGTCTCGGCCAATTGTGAACGCGAAACGCCGGTGTATTGCTAGTCTTGGTTCCAAGACCTTCCTGTTTATTCTTAGACACGAACCATCACCGTGTTGCTGTGTTTCGCCTTGTAAAGTACACCGCACTCTGCACGCAATAACGGATCGCGGCATTGCGAAATGCGTCTTGGCTACAAGACTAGTACCAGTCATCTTAGTCATATGCAGCAAGGTATGAGACGGAGAGAACCCCCCCTGCTTTGTGTTGGTCATTGTCTCACAGGAATCTGGGGAATTCCTTTCAGACATCTTGGGGGATGTGTTAAGTAACAATAGTCTGGAATGTGTATAGGGATTGGACATGTTGGGGGGTACCCCTCGGTCTCATTTCTTGCTGGGTATAATTTTAGTTGTATCTAGTCTGGTTACCGAACTTGACTTAGAATCTAAAACATAGGAAAACACGGGCATAGGAATGGGCCTATGAAGTCTGGAAAGCAGATTTCACTCATCCATGTTTACGCGTTCGCAGTATGCGAGCATAATGCATCACGTACTGATACATGACATGTACATGTTCATTGTACATGGCCACTTGTAAGCACAGACTACCAATCACAACTCCTATGTAATTTATATTGTTTTGGAATATTATGTTTTTAGCTGGTAACTTTTGTTTTTGAGGAAGCATTTGGCACTTCAGCAAATTTTGTACTTTAGCTCTGTGAAATTGGGCCATGCACTATAAAGGCAACGGCATTTGCCTATGCTTGATCCTTTTACATTTTACCTCTGATTCAATGCTTTTGCTGTTGTCGGTGCTTCAGTACTGATGACCTTCCTCTTGCCGCATAAATGGTGTACTTCTGTGTTTTGCCAAGGAGTCTAAAATACATGTACGCAGAGTTTGGACTAAATATAGTCTACAACTTTACCTAAACATACTGATTTTGGGAATACTTTGGCAGATTTTAATAAAACCAATCAGTTGCAAAAAAGTTTGTAGATCCATTGTTCATGTTCATTTACACATTTTGACACACAAATTTGACTATTTACCCAGACTCTGATTTCTACATGTAATTAAAAGTATTAGTGCTCAGAGGTACAAGTATAATCGTACTTGAAAATCAGTTTTGTACTCGGCTGGTAAAGTACTCAGACTTTCACGTACTCAGAAGTTTAAGTACTCGGCAGTACTCTGTACTAGGAAAGTGCTACTCGACTATACGACACCGCATACACCTCAGGCCCAGCAGACAGGTAGCCCTGCCCACGGCGGTCTCGGCGCTTTTTGTCCAGGGGAGATTATCGGGCCTCATGCTTGGGACCCATGGCAAACGATCAAGACACCGTGCATTATCATGGCGCACCAACCCCTTACAGTACACGAACGTATAGAAAAAACCTGGACTTGCAACGCCTTTGTATGGAAAAGAAGCCAACCAGCGGCCATTTTACCGAGCCGAATACAAAAGCGTGGGTAGGCTCCTTTCTATTGACGTCAAGAAGAACAAAGGTGGGCATTGCCAGGAAAGCTTTGTATTCGGCTCGGTAAAATAGCAGCAAGTGGATTCAATGACTCTATAAGCTGATTAAGGGCATTGCGAGTCCAGATTTTGTTACACGCGTCCGTGTTACGACGCGAGAAGCACCACGACAAAGCCACAGATAATGCGACACAATGCACATGTACAGGCGAAGCACCATAGCACAGTAGGTCATGTTTGCCCAACGTCTGGGTTAAGGCTAATAGATAGGTTGGAGTTTCGCGCACTTTTTATTTAAGAGGCACTGAAAGAAAATTAATGTAGCTTGTATACAAGCTGTGTTCAGTTTAAAGTTTCAAATGGGAGGGGGGCACGGGAGCAGAAACAAACTCACACAAGTGTGTATTTGCCTGCAACTGGGGACCCCCTATTGTTCCTCTTTTGTTTGTACCTTAACTTTTTTAGAAGACCACCCATATGTTTTGTACACAGTTGTCAATCGGGGACCCTCTGTCAATAGGGGACCTTATTGTCCTCTATTGTTCAAGGTCCCCAATTGAATGCAGAAACAAACTCACACTCTTCTGGTGGGGGTACACCCAATCCCAACCCATGGGGATGGGGGATTGAAGGGGGGATGACTTGCATGCGGCCATGGAAATTTGAATGGGGGGGCGCTGATACCATATACGTGTAATGATTTTATCTGTCTTATTTCTTCAGATCCAAGAGCACGCATTCAGTGCCAATTAGGGCCTACATTAAGTGACAATTAAGAAAACAGTGAAGAAATGTTCAGTTTTAGAGGTGAGAGGAAAACCCCAAATAAAGATTCCATGGAAATCCCAAAGAATCACGCTGGGACAGAAAACTCAAATACACTTGCTGACCCAGGTAGGATTCAGACCCGGGTTGCAGAGGTACCGGTACTACGCCAACCTGACACTAGAGGGCGAAGTTCATGATACGGATGTTCATCTGTAATAAAGCCTGAAAGTTGACCCCTTGTGACGAGTATCCGGGACCTTCAAATAGGAAATATAACGTTCACAATTTTAAAATTTGTCATATATTCCGTTAGCTTACTTCTTAAAAGTATAACCTCGGAAAATGACCCTCGTAAAAATATTTGGTAGCATATTAATTTATAGAAGCTGAATATTACCTGACCTGAAAGAGAAATATCCTGCCAAATTGTGACCCCTCACTTCCAAAAATCTAAAATACATGAAGACCAGTGCAATTTGGTGGTCTCGTACGTAGATGAAAAGTTACAAAAATTCTATTTTATGGTAGTCTTTTGGTAAAGTTACTGAAAACAGATTAAAGATTTTTACATCTTTTACAATTTATAAGGAAATAAACTTAAAGGAATACTCTGCCTTTACGAAACATTCTAAAGTTTAATCTAACCCATTACATGTACTGACAAAAACGGCGTCAGGTTTGCTCGACTGAATCTAGAACCCATCAAGTGGAAGTAAATCTTCACAATGTTGTACGCGAACAGGGAGACCTAGGACCGATATTGCCGGACGTTAGTGAATGTCGTTTTTCACCCATCTCCAGGAGACCCTCCCAAAATATTAATTGAGGAACACATAGGTAAAATTTGGACATACGTGTTTCATAGGATGGATTCAGTTAGGACTTATTCTTCCAAAATTATCCAATAATACAGGACGACCCCATGTAAAATCCCCATAGGCGGCTCGTGCGAGGGTTCTGTAAGCTCGCTGCTAACCTGCACTTTCAGGCTTTGGGCGTACATGTGTCAGTGTACACCCCTGCAGAACCTTACATCAACACGGCACACTTACGACTTTTTGTCATAATTATTTCCCCTTTATGAGTAATATTGAATATCATTTTAATAGCTGAGAAGTCCAAAATATTCCTCACAGTCCACTTTATCTTTTTCACCGCGAAAAAGTGGGGGGATGAATAACAGTCCATCATCCTGGTCAACAAGTGGGGGATGTATACTCCCCGTCCCACGGGGTTTACGCCCATCCCTCCCTCAGTTGCGCCACAACTGAAGGGGCCGAATAAGTAAAAAGGCCGGAATGACAAGTGACAACCTCGTCTTCAAAAAAGATTACGAGATTTTATACGAGAAATAAGAGATATTTCATTAAAATATAACTCTCTAATATTGATGCAACAAAATAGCACTGATGTGATAAAACATTCACTCTTATGGTAAAACCAAAGGACATTTTCTTTCCAAAAGGGATGTCCTTTTATTCTCACATAATAAACAATTTTTGTGCATACTCAGCTGGAAGAAGCTCTCTTCCGTGGCCTTTCACTGCATTACTTTGATAATGTATTGATTTCAAAGAAATCATTCACTTTTCTTTCAGCTCCACTTAGCGGCAAAGCAGCCACAACACGCTACGGAAGTCGTCCTTTCGTTATGGCTGGTGGTGTCTGCAATCTTGCGGGGCTCCTTGTGTGCTCATCTTCAACATCCATTGGATTGTTATTTGTTGGTATGACGCTTCTTGGTGAGTGGGTTCCGTACAAATTAAATGGCACCCTTTTCGGTTTTCTTTGCGTTAAGAAAAGTGAAACTAATGCAAATAAACATTTACTATTGGCAAAGTGTTTGGTAATTACGGTTTCTGTTGAAGGTATGTCTGTCATTTCGTTCTTTGCATCCCGCCGTCACTTGTGTGACAGTTTTCAATTTTTCCTGACCGTACTCCAATTATTAGACACACTTTTCACTAAAGTCTCATCCCTTTGAAGTCTAACACCAGTGCCTTTATAAAAGCATTGATTGGCCGTTTATTTTAATTTTCACAGGCATTGGCTTTACGATGTCCTACACACCGTTAGTGATCACAGTAGTTATGTACTTCCCAACAAGGTTTGCATTGGCCAATGGCGTACTATGCACGGGAGCAGCCGTAGGCATGATGGTCATACCTCCGCTAGTGGAGCTTCTGATTAAAACATACGGCTGGCCGAATGCAATGGCTGTTCTTGCTGCCGTCAACTTCAATGTCACTGCTTGTGGAGCTTTGGTAAGGCCGCCCCCAGGGACGCACCAAAGACTCATCAATACTGCAGATGAGGCTGACACATCGAAAGATCCAAATCCACCACATATTTCGCTTCTCCGCTCTGTTCTCGTATTCCTAAAAGATATCCCCGAGAAACTCTCACTGGATATCTTTATATTGGCACCAGCCTACAGCGTCTACCTACTAATTTGGTTTTTGAATGGAGTAATTTTTAGTGCATGGCTGATCTACCTGATCCCACACGCTATATCGAAAGGAATTGATGCCCGTTTGGCAAGTTTCCTGGCGACAGCGGGCGGTATAGGCAACCTGGTTGTAAGAGTGGTTCACGGGCCGGCCATTGATCGAGGACTTATAACAGCACTAAAGCTGCTCATTCTGCTCTCTGTGCTTAACGCTGTTGCCTTCTTCGTTGATATGGTGTCGTATGATTACTACCATGTACTGGTGATCCTGGCTATAGTAAATGGGGCCGCAGTTGGGATTATCGGTGTTGTCGTCATGCCAGTTGCTCAAGAAGTTTTGATCGAACCAGACCTTTCCGTGAAGGGATATCTGTTGTCTTTGCCGATCCTCGCTCTTGGTGAATTATGTGGCGGTGTATTTGCAGGTAAACAATGGAGTATTTTTAGTGATGTTAAGCTTACATAAACCTCATAATGATAAGCATTTGTGTCTCTTTCTCTCCATGGAGCTTTACAGCCTCTTCTGTGATGACAGTTAACCGGTAAGCTCGGGATGATGTTGATGTCTTTAAGTTGCAGATAATAGTTTCTGGTGCAAAAACATATACACGGTCATGCGTTCTCCTCAAGATTCTCAAAAAAGTCTGGTTCCAGCTAGACCCACTGGGGCACTGAAATTTTTTTCACTGTCGGTTGCGTATACAAATAGCCATTTGGAGGGCTTCCCGGTAAGCACTCCAGTGCAGTTGACAAGGACGCTGAAATCCAATCTGTCCTGTCAAATATATCTGTCCTGTCAAATTTACGCGTCCATAATGAGTGGGCTGAGGAGACGACACTTTAAAAACTAGGTCAAAGTCTAAGGCCAGAACTTTGTATCTGATGAAGTTATGCCTTAGTTCTTGGACACATCATTGATATTTAACGACAACCCTACTTTTAAAGTGATCACGTTTAAAATTTAATGGACAGTCAGGTGACCTTCCTGCAAACCTGTTTGACAACTATCGCGGTACAAGCCTAACAATCATATTTCAAACAATTTGGACCTTTTTTCAGGTCATCTTTGAAGGCCTAAGGATTGAGGCTACCTTTGGGAGCTTTTTACACGACATGGCAAGGGAGGGAATGTAATAGACCAAAATCGCCTTTTTCCCTCATTTTTCCCTTTGGGGGAGGCTACTGGGGGACGATCCCCGTTTCCCCCCTCCCCTTGGATCCGCCTTTGCTTCCAGCTGTCTTTATTCACATAAGGAAAGCATGTCGACTCTTTTCACAAGTGAAATCTTGTTATATTCCATCTCAAGCTTTAACAAACCTTAACAAACAAATTATTTAACGTCTCATTGTAACGCCGCCCGTTAAGGTTGCCCTGAAAAAAATAGTCTGACAATGAAGCCCCCCCCCCAAACACTCGACGCTTTCTCATATTTGAAGAATTGGCGCTTGTAATTGAAGGAAAGGAGGTATTCTTTGGAGGCGCGCCCTCAAACACTGCGTAACACTGCAGCAGCTGGTCGATCCACTGATGAAACTTCATTGGTCTTGGCAAATCCGCCGGTCGCAGCCGATGTCGCTTGCGCATTTGGGCCGGGGTGCATGCCCAGGTCTAGCTGAGTGATGCAACAGAACGTGGCATATGATATAGGCCCAGTCAATTCTCTCTAGCACTGACATACAAGTTGGCAGTCCGCTGCAACACCACCATATTTTGCTATTTTCCGCCCTTGGTTAAGACTGAGACTGGTACCCTTGTCCAGGTACAAGGATTCTCCAGATTTTGCTGGCTGCAGATGAATCTCGACACGAATCACTGCAGAAATGCATCGATAACACCATTTCGTGAAACTCTCTCCACGGTAGCTGAACACCAACTACAATCAATATCTGACAACAGTTGCACAAATTAGATAAACATATTTCTTATGCGTCGACAGTTTCAAATCGTGTTTAGGAGTCAGGACGGATCCTGCCCCCCAGGCAAGATAGCAGTACCATAAGATCAGATGAATAGGGCACAAGACCTTATCTACCTAGTGGAAAATAAGGGCAACAATGTAGGTCAACATTTTAACGCCAGGAAAAACAAGATATGATGTGAAACACCAAGGATCATCATAATTTCCAAGAAAGCCGTGGAATTTTTCTCTAGTACCAAATATCAAGTACGCAGAATCGAAGACTGAGAACACGGACAAAATCACTCCATAAACTAAAAGCCCTGGTATGGGAAGTTCTTCATGATATGGAAAAATGCGTGGAAAGGTCGGGGGGAAAAACTGAAAGTGGGGGTTCATCACAAATCCATCAAGAATCATACAATCTTAAGCCGAGTCACAATTGGCTCTTCAGTGAACTGCAATAAAACATTCCTTTGTCACTTTTCACCCGGTTACTTCTGACTGATGTTGTGAGTATGCCCTCACTCCCTCCAGGTAGAATTGTCATGATCCAAATGATACCTCAGTTTGAGGGCTCACCAGGGCTTTAGCAGGTGATCACACGTTTACGGTAGCAATCTAGTGCAGCATTTATGCAGACGATGTATGCCGCCCTCTTCATACAGAACTCGGAGCATTGTGTAGAGTGCTTTCTTGTACTACTTAGGCCTCAAGCCCTTTCGATTATAAACTAAACGTTCTGTAGAAAAAAGTCAAAAGACGGAAACAAGGACACTGAAGTGAAAGGAGGTCAACGAGAAAATTTAAGGCCACTTTTAATGATAAACTTTCACCAGCAAAGCAATGGCTTAAAGCAAAGGTGTTTTTTGCATGTTAAACTTCTCGTGCAAAACACCGTGAGTTTCAGACAAGCAAAGGCATGAAAGAACAGCGACGTTAGCTATATAGAAAGCACATAATTTTTATGCAAAGACTGAGGGCGAAACAAATGATTAGATACCGGGTATTTTACAGGTTTTCTAAGCATGCGTGATGAATTTCAAAAACTATCTTTGCAGGGAGACACAAATGTACGAAGAATTTAGATTAACTGGGATCGTAACAAACCTGTGTTTTTCTTATTTTCTGTACATGAATGCATGTGTGTAAGTCCGATAACTGTAGATTGTGTGTTTTGTTTTTACTTCTAGGTGCGTTTTACGAGATGATCGGGAATTACAATTTGGCTTTCGTCTCCCTTGGGGGCTTATCAACAGTCATCGCCATTGCCATTGTTGCAGAACGAACTTATGCAGTCTGGTCTAAATGAGTATACTATGACGAACTCACAGCGTTGATTTAGGTATTTCTATATGTCAGCAGTTTAATTATTTAATTATATTATGGTGACATGGTCTTACGGTTACCGCAAGGCACTGTCACAGAGACATTGTCTAAAAGTGTCGGGACATTCTAGTCATTGACAATGTATTTCATATGTGAGGGGTGTAACTAATGTATTCGTTCATTCTCATGTACGCTGTACAGTTTGTACATTCCATAATTCGGAAATGAAGCTGTGATGTGTTCCGATTGTGCTTTAGGCATTACTGAAGAGCCTAAAACGTACGTCACCAAAACATCAAAAAATTATTCAAGCAACTTATGAGCCTCAAGCTGAACCAAGAGAGGGGCAATTTTATTAGCAACGAAGGCTCATTTGGTCGGAGCTGAACTTCGCTGGTTAACGAACACCTATGAAATGCACGCGTTACACTTACATCGCTACCAACAAAATGACTACTACCGACCAACATGGCTCTTTTCAACCAATGACAGGGTGTTTCTGCTTAAGGCGAAAACTATTACATTGTGAATCTTTTCCGATATGAATCTACATCCGTACATTCCCCTTTTAAAACATTTTCTTTACGCTCTTGAATGAGACATATCACAGAAACAATCTGTGATACATTTTTTAAGTTTAGAGTAGAATTGACATGTCTCTATTAAGTGGACAGCACTGAAGTTCAGGAAGTGCCTTCATGAACTTATTTTATAGTTGACAGGAATAGGCATTTTACTCTGAAATAAAAGCAACATCCTGGTTACTTACGCCACGCAGAAAATGCTTCTATAATATAGAACGGGTTAATCGTTGATGTTTCATTAACACTGTTAAAGTTATTAATAGATTAACTTAATTGTGTATTTCTGTTAGAACAATCGAATATCTCAGACATTAAATATGATTGAAGGTAATATCCTCCAAATCTGTACACAAACCTTATCATATTAGTCTCGTATTATAAAGATCATGATTTTTAAGAGCCTGTGAAGCGCTTTATGTAACATTAATTTTAAACAGCATAAATATGAGGCAATCACATATTGTTACTTTTTATTCATCGAGATATTTTGTTAAGTCTGTGAAGTGTTATTCTTGAACGCTTTGTATGTAGCATCGGCAGGATGATTCAAAAACTAAGGTCTGTGGTCGTGATTTTTCAAAGGGAAATTATGCAACTTTATTCCAAAACGACAAGAGTGGTAGATTCATTTTGAACAGGAGCTGGACCTAAAAGACAGCTTTCTCAACATCGCGTCATGTTGTGATTAACTATTCAAACTTAAATTATTTTCTTTTGAATATTTCATGATCCGATCAGCCAAACCTCCCACAGATCCATAACAATTAGCACATGACAACAATGTTATGATCAGTAGTTGGGAAATAGCCACGGACACAGGTACAAACAAAGGCAATAAGTACACATGTACTTTTTGGGGTAACCCCCTAAGCTGGATTTTCCTTTGAAATATCAGTGTAGGGAAACGCCCGGCGGTAGCACACCCAGCGGGAACAGGGCCCTGAGCCTCAGTAGGGCAGATTGTGGACTCTGGGATGGACTGGGTACGACGAATGCTGAACTCGAGATCCCGGTTTATTTCTCACTACTCGATATATCCACTCAAGACCGACACAAACAAAACGCACCGTACCCCCAAAATAGTAAAGATAGATTTGAAAAGCAGCTGACTTCGCTAATAACTATCAAAATCCCAGATTTGAAGGAGAAAAAGGCTGGGGTTTTTTCATGGCGATATCACATGATCAGAAGTCAACAACGAAAAAACATTGAAACCACTCAAATTACGGCCACATTCGATGGTACACATTCGGCAATTGGATATTCATCACCATTGGGAAAAATGGTTTAAACTACGGATGGCGTAAACAATGATCCAAACGTAACTGTGATATCATTAATAATCAATTGTACAATAGCAAAACAAAACTATGTGAGGTGTTTTGGGCAGCAGATTCAGATATGAATATTTACTAGTGAATTAATTTGAATGGGAATGAATCCCTACATAACATAGCCATTTTCCGTCGGTCCATCAACAACTGACTAAAATTAACAGATCACAAGACAAAGTGTCACATATTTCAAATCTACAAAATGGATAGACCCTCTTGAAACTTCGCACCATTGTGGGCTTCCTCGTAGGAGTGTCAAAAAACATCCAATAGTCGGTGTGTTATAAGATTGATTGTCGCGATAAAATTAAGTACAACTGATTTATTTACTCAGATGCCTCAGACAGAAAAGGGAGTAAAGAGCGTTTTGAGATCATTCTCAAAGTCATCCTGGAGGAGTTAATGAATGAAGGAATCACTTCATATCGCGTGGATAGCATCAACTTTTAATATTCATATTTCTTTTTTCTTCGAATCTGCTCTTTGAAAAGCTGTGTATTAACTCCGCTTGGTAAGGTACTGGTACCATTTCCCGCAGGCTGTTCCAAACTATCCAACATTACATCAGATCTGGTCGAGAGAGGCCTGCAATATTCTGCTAATCTGTGAGCCACCATACCTTTGGCAACACTTCATTTAACTACATATACAATAAAAAAAATGCATGTCCATTATTCTCGGTAACCGCGGAATGGGGCGGCAACACTGCGGCCTCAGAAATGCAACTTCTTGGCGCCCCTTAATCTCATTCGAGGAGAAGTACTTGCCAGAGGTAACTCCGAATCTCCTAACCAATTGGAGCGCTGGTCAATAATCTCAGACACCACGGTACTGCAAGTTGGGCGAGAAACCTTCACTTTGGTGAGCTGACAATCAGGTTAACATTGTTTTATGTAATCCTGTTTGGAAACAGCTATACATTCCTTGGGACAAGCGTCCCAGTGTTTATGTGACAAGCGTGCCAAACATCTTTCAAGTATGTTCGCTGCGGAAATTTAATTATTGCGCATGAGCGGCGAAAAATGTGAAGGCCCGCTTTTGCTGTTTTCTGGCGGTTTGAGCAACGAAAGTAAACAACCTTTTCTAAGACTGAATATCAGGCGATTCGGCTATAAAAGTTGAATTCAACTTCAATTCAAATTAAAAGTTTGAGTTAAATGTAAGAATTCTTGTCATTTCAAAATTTAACATATGTTTGTAATTATTAAAATTTCATTTAAAACCGTAACTTTTTCCTCCTTAAATAAATGCCCAAAACCACCCCTCTTTTAACGTTATTTCACCCAATATTGCGTTTTCCTGGGAAGAGGACACATGTTCGAGTGTACTCCAGATACTGATTAAGCTTCATTTCAAATACTATCGCGGCGACTTCGATAGATTTTTTTTAATTGTGAATTAATCTAGTACTGAGTGGTAGCGTACTTCATATTGTACTGCGTCAAGGTTTTCGATTTCCTTCACCATTGTATCACACGGATTTTGTTTTGATAAACTCCAAACCCCTGGAGTTGAGTAGTTGAATAGGTTTTCCACGTGAAAGGCCTTATAAACCATTTTGGAAAATCTGACGAGTAACTTTAAATTGTTCTTGAAGTCGAAAAATTGGCGTCCGAAAACTGGGCACAGTCGCTCGTCGTTGATCGAACTGATGATAGGCCGTGCAAATCCCATAGTAAGTGGCTGTGACTTAGAGCAACTGGGGTATGAGAAATAACGGCGAGTGGGTTCCATAAGTTGAAGTGTCATTGTCTGCCGCAACTGGGACTTGAACTTGCGGATACGGCTTCTTGGAAAGTAAGCAGGAAACTACAGGGTGTCCCAGAAAAAACCAAACCCTGAGGAAAGGGGTTAATATGTCCAAACCATGAGATATGATTATAATGTATAAGGATCTCCAAAAAGTAGAAGCAGTATTCTTTCTAATGATACCTGGATGGCATCCCTCCTGTCACGCATGACTGAACACCATTGTCTTGAAAATGGGGCATCCGAATCAGTATAACACTTTGGATGAGTCAGGGAATGAGGTTGTCCTCTGTCATGCTTGTCCTGGTTGAAAGTGACAACAAAAGGTCATGTTAATGAGAGAAGATTGCCTTTTGTCACTTTCAAGTTATGCAATAATCTGGTTTAAATGTGTTGACTTGCCCCGAAGTAGGCCAGTGCAGTGTTGAAAAGTGTTCGAAGCGGGACAAGAAGTCTGCAACGTGGTGCAACTTACCAAAGCGCATAGAGTGTCATATCTCATGGTCTGAGCAACCCTCCGCTGCAAAGGGCCCATTTTTTACGCTTAATGCTCGGATGTTTATCCTTCGTAAGCTCAAACATTAATGTTGACAGGACGATCCTACGTCTATTCTAACAATCCATAATACAGAGCATTGTTAGTTTTAACATAATTAGTGTGTATGGTTCACTTTCACAAAAAAACAGGGATAGGTTTGAGCGTGTTCGTAAAACGGCTCAACGCTCGGTAGGTCTTACCTTGCCAACACATGACAATATCTACTTGGAACGTGTAATATCTAAGGTACATGTCATTCTATCAGATCCAACTCATCCACTTTTGGAGTGTTTTGTTTTTAATTAATAGATCCGGTTTTAGACTTTGTGTGCCTCGCACAAACCTAACTCGATACAGGCAATCCTCTGTTCCCAACTCTATTCATTTATTCGAATCAGCTGTTCGTAAGTAAGAGTTTTTGGATTTTTCGGTAGTTTCTTATTTGTACGTTAATAATTTTTATTTGAGTTGTTTTAGTGGGTTAATCTTGTT
This sequence comes from Acanthaster planci, assembly GCF_054643075.1. NCBI lineage: Eukaryota > Metazoa > Echinodermata > Asteroidea > Valvatida > Acanthasteridae > Acanthaster > Acanthaster planci. Next base: position 34,504,803 of record NC_141777.1, read on the forward strand.
GGTTAAATATTGTAAATTGTTGTCTATTTTGAAATGCCTATTTTTATATTTGGATGTGCCAATGGAAACAAAATTCCTGTATTTTTTTATGATTCGGACAATAAAAATTCTAATCTAATCTAATCTCTAACTGATTTTGGGGAACTAATTGACAACTGAAGAACAGCACGAGTGAACTTCATACGTAGAACTCTTTCCAAATCATGAATAACCATTGATGAAATCGCAGGAATAAACTTCTTTTATTCAGAGGTGTGCTACATTTATTCTTCTAAAACAAGACTGATTGAAGATGGCGCCACATTTATGGTACATGAGTTTCAAGTCAGATTTCACGAAGGCCTTGCCTCCCACCCTCCCCGACCCCGTGCCCCCCCCCATCCAATGTTGCGTTAAAGGCTGGTGCGCACTCAGGGCGATCCACTGCAACACTGGAAGGGGTGGGGGTGATTGAAGGGGGTGCAATCTAAACTACCTGAGTCTATGTTAATGCACACTGTGAAATGTTTCAAAGCATGGCATTAGACACATTGGTTTCTGGCAATTCCTACAAATCACACGAGTATGTTTACGTTGGGTTCTCGTACTGCAAACAAAACAGTTTCGTTTTTGGGCTTGCCTACTCCTTCCGGAATAATGTCCACTTGAAAGGAGTGCAGTTTCAGGGACATGTGTTGAGTTGCTCGTCCTGCAGGCAGACAACCATTCATTGATGACCTGGACCAGGAAATCCAAGCTAGTGTGCGGACGCTTTGTAGGGATGCTGTTGTACACGATGGTAGTATTAGCCAAACAGATGTCAAGAACCGCAAAGAAAACGCGTTTCCACCATTTCAGGGATCTATGATGACGCGTGTAGTACTGACACATTTGTGATGCTAAGTCACTTCCGCCCATGTACTTAATATAATCGTTGACGACTGCAGGTCTTTGGATTGTACGACGTCCGGTGGAACGTTTGAGACTCATTCAAGGAAAAACATTTCAAGCTTTATTTGGCCGACTTGCGTGGTATGTACTGTTTAAAACCGAGTTGTCGGCAAAGTGGAGAAATCGAAGTAGTGCCATAAATCGGTTGCGAGACACTGTCGACGGATACAAAGGACTTCAAAGAACTTCGCACCTGGACCAGTACATTGTGTAGCTATGCCTTTTGTTGATGCCCATCGAGAACAGCAGTGCAACAAAGGCCATCATTTCAGGAACATCCTTTGGAATCCAAGTACACTGAGAGTTAGCGGATTCTGCAGATATCGGTTGGTCTCCCTCACCAGCAATTGCTAAACTGCTTCACAGAAGAAGAGTTAAAATATCTGTAAGGGTGACAGATGACTGAAATTCTGGCTACACCCAGTCGGTTCCGTGAAGTTCACAGGTAGTGGCTTTTGGTAAATGGTGGTTGCTTGCCTACGAAGCAGAATTAAGTCAAAAAGATTGGACCATGTTTTCCGAGAAATGTAGTGCTTCTTGAAAAATCAATTTTTTTTGTAATGAAATGTTTTTTAAAACAGACCGTACTTTGGATTTTTGAATTCATTTTCCAAAACCGAATGAAATCTTTCGTACCTAATATATCTTTTTGGATGAAACTTTACACACCTTACAACTTTTTAGGATTCGAATGAAATTTTTTGACCCAACACGTTTTTAAGATTCGAATAAAATTTTGTACACCTGACGTGTTTTTTAATCCCCACATGTAACATGTGGGGATTTTCTAAGAGCCATAAATAAAGTGTTTTCCATTGACTTTTAATATATAGTATCTTTCAATAAGATTCACAGCCAAGTGGAAGGGGAGTTAAATTCACTCAACATCAATAACAGACTTGTACAACTGTGGCTAAAACCCTGTTCTTGTTCACCTCCATACAGTTTCACATAGCATGCTGCCTTGTTATGTCATGAGACTTATATTATAGTGATTGCAAACTGGCGTCCCTGAATGTCACGCGTACAATATAATTCCACGAAACCTGAGGATTAAACCCCTGATGTCGATTTGACATTCAGTGACCCTACCATGCACTCCTTGATTACCGCTGGAAGGCGAATCGAATTTCACTGAGATTTCGTATGTTCTAATATAAAGTTTATTTTTTTAGAAATGTAAGCCTTTAACTAATTTTTCTACTTGTCAATAAAACCTATAAAATGAGCCCAAGAGAGAATGCATGAAGACATGGTGTGCTCTTCAAACGATGCCAACTGAAATGGTTGAAAGTAGTTCCAATTGTTGAAAAGTCTTCAAAATTATTTGTTTTTTAAAAAACGTAATATCAACATTGTCATCTTATCCTGTAATCTGCCTGTCTATCTTTTCTAAAACCTATACTGAATCTTTTGCTGGTGTATTATCAATTAATCTTTTTTGCTTCTACTTCTATCACATAGGGTGATGATAACCATTTAAATTTGCTTGACAAAATAAAATTAGCGGGCTTATCCTACCCCCCCCCCATCTAAAAATGGGGGTATTTCCCCAATATCCTACTCCAGGATCTAGTGTACCCATGGAAGTGCTGTTATTGGGGTGCGAAAAATATCGAAGTGAAAAGAGCCGGTCAACAGGGGGTGAGGCAGCATCACGTCCATTCGATGCCATCGGCCATGCCCATCCCGTCACCGGGCCATCGCCTGTCACCATAGACAGTAGTTTGTAGTGCGCTGATTTGACTGCAATGGTCTTCAGAATTCGTCAGCAATTCACGCCAGTATTAGTGGTAAATACCGTCCATTGTAGCACCACATATCCACTGATGATGTAGCCCTTCGTCAAGGCCTTCGCGGCTGTGTTTATTTGTAACTGCAAAGGGGCTGGACCGGAGACCGCATGCACGAGTGGAGCGGCCACGAGGCCTTTTCCAACTTGTCAGGAATTTCTTATGTTTTCCTTCGTGTTTTCGATTTGTGGGATAGCAACCAATCATAAGCGAGGGGTCAGCACACATTAACCTATTAGGCCTATGCAAATTGAAAGTGGGCCTATACGAATGATGGCGAGCGTGTAGGTCAGTTGTCTGAGCAGTATTTGGACAGTTTTTCCAACTAATTAGAATATGCGTTTGACCTGAACCATTTCAACAACGCCCCTAAAATACAATGGTACAACCTGTGGTGGGCGATGGCCCACCGATATAGTGAACAAGATAAGCACGCATAACACAACGTGAAAGCATGGCACTCACATTCATACGAAGCTGTTGATCGGAGATATTCAATCAATTTTGGTCATTATTACAGCTAATAACAGTTTTTGTTAAACGTCGTCTTCGGTAAGTATCGTTTATCACCAGTCTGTTGGATGAGAACCTTCTTTATCGGCGTGTGGCCTGAGTTTCAGTGTCGTCCCTTGCTTACTAAATAGGCCTATTTTTGATTTTCACTAGCTACATTCGGTTCAGTAAACCGAATCTCCCCCAAATAAGTTTGTCCATCAGGATTTTTTTCTGCAAAGAACGTGTCTGTCATTGGCATTTTAGAACCTTGTTCGCAGGGGTTATAGAGGTTATGCGTTTTGGTTGGATCCTGAGTTAGCATCCTCTTCACAACTCACCGCCTCAAGATACAAAATAAGAGACTTCAACAATGGAACCTACGCAGTCTCCTGTTGAAGGACAGAGTATGCTGTCCAAAACCTTGAGTACCTCCCAGCTCTTTTCACTGAGAACCACGCATGCTCATAAAAGAGCTACTTTGCATGGGGCTACAGCAAATCTCTACAACTAAATTAAAATAACAAAGAAAATCCTCCAGTGTATTAACAATGCATAATCTCTTTAATGGTAAAATCTTGCCGTCTAGTTATCACCTCACATAATATTTATACCGTAATTTGTAGTTAGCTGTAAGCTGATATTTTGACTTTTTACAAATAAACAGTCCTCGCTGTTTCTGTTTCTGTCATATCTTCGGAGGTCTCCTTTGGTAAAACTAAAACGATGATATTGAACAAAAAGCAGAACATCATTGAGATATACAAAACAGAGAAACTCAAAAAGGAACATTCAGGTAAGTTAAAATTATATATACACCATAGTCTGTGTTCTCAATCTCAAAATCCTCATTCAGGTCCATTTTACATGGTAAGATGTTACAGGTGTTTTTTTTCCCTCATCAACATACAGAGGGAGGGCTGAGACTGTTTGCACCTTATGTTTGGTGGCCTCCATTTTGGCACAAGTTCCTGATTGGTTTATTTATTACCTGCCAATCATTGTAATTTTAGCCTGCGTCGTATTATGTTGCAAAGTTGGGTAATGGTGATTCAAAATAAAAGAAGTGGACACATGCATGTATGAACAAAACGTTTGAGAGACACGAGACAGTCTTATTTGATGCACGCACATTATCCATAATTCACAATTTTTATTACAGACAAGATGGAGACTGATGGTGGGTACGGCTGGGTCGTTGTCTTTGCTACCTTTTTCACAACTCTCATCGAGTTTGGTACGTTCAAGAGCTTGAGTGTATTCTTAACTCCTGTCCATGAGACTTTGGAGTGCCCAGTATCCAATCTTGGTACAGTCTTCGCTATGTCACACGCGATCTGCTATATAGTGGGTAAGTATGCTCGTATTGAATCTCAAGGCAGGGTTGTCACGTGGGGAAGACTGTAAAACAACCATAAATAAGACTGCTTGTTAAAACAAACAAATTCTGAAAATTACAATAGATAGCATTTACACGGTTCAATTTATTGGTTGAAGGTGCCTCTTAATGGTAGTGCATTGTAATTTCGTCGGTGCAAATTGGATTGGATTAGCAGGAGAAAAGTAAAAGCCCAATAAAACAGAAGTGCGTGAAACAAGGTTTGTTGTACCATTGTAACATAGAACTTTCCTCCCGTTAAGTTTAACTAAATTTGAAGAAAGTAAGGCCATGTAGACAGAGGTAAGAGACTTTATGGGAAAACTTTCGCAACACATTATTCAATGCGCAATCATGTATATTCACAAGTGACAAGCTTTGCATCAACTTATGACCTACTTTAATTAAGTTCCTGATTTTGCACTGTTTTGCCTTTCCGGTCCGATTTTACCTCCACACCACTTGATTTTTACTTGATTGCCTGTGGCATTTCGCCATTCTTCAACTTCATGGCTGAGCATCTGAATAAAGCGTGATGACGTTTCCTTCTCACTGTACATTTTTCATTGTTTTATAGTAAAATAAAAATCATTATGTTTGATCTTCTTTCCGGACTTTTGTTCACATTTAACAGGACTTGCCAGCTTCCTTTGAACAGAAATTGGTTAGACACTCTTAAAGTTTTAGTGCTGCTGAAAACCAGTAAAAGTGATCTAAAGCGGAGGTTTCTTGCAAAACGACAAATTCCACTCTGACAGACCATAAAACTTATATGAAAAGGTCCACGGTCAATCAGTGCTGCACTCTCAAAATAAACACATCCCATAATGCCAGTGACCAACTGATAGTGGGACATTGTGTGGAGGCCGTAAATAGCACTCATGCCTGAGTGAGCCTGAGCGTTTAAGGCCGAAGACCTGGCCTTTGCTGAGTATTAAAATCACGTGGGTACATGTGTAATAAATGGACTCGGATTTGCTTCGTCGTCGAGAAAATCCTGTTCACACATGGTAAGGGCTGGTGGAGGTTATTTATAGGTTATTTATGTCCGACAAACACAAGCCTACACATTCGCCGTCTCAGCCAATTGTGAACGCGAAACGCCGGTGTATTGCTAGTCTTGGTTCCAAGACCTTCCTGTTTATTCTGAGATACGAACCATCACCGTGTTGCCGTGTTTCGCCTTGTAAAGTACACCGCACCCTGCATTATACCCAGCAAGAAATGAGACCGAGGGGTACCGCCCTCCAACATGTCCAATCCCTATACACATTCCAGACTATTGTTACTTAACACTTCCCCCAAGATGTCTGAAAGGAATTCCCCAGATTCCTGTGAGACAATGACCAACACAAAGCAGGGGGCGTTCTCTCCGTCTCATACCCTGCTGCATATGCCCTGCATGTAATAACGGATCGCGGCATTGCGAAATGCTTCTTGGCTACAAGACTAGTACCAGTCATCTTAGTCATACGCAGGCTTTGGGCGTACATGTGTCAGTGTACACCCCTGCAGAACCTTACATCAACACGGCACACTTACGACTTTTTTTTTTAATTATTTCCCCTTTATGAGTAATATTGAATATCATTTTAGTAGCTGAGAAGTCCAAAATATTCCTCACAGTCCACTTTATCTTTTTCACCGCGAAAAAGTGAGGGGATGAATAACAGTCCATCATCCTGGTCAAAAAGTGGGGGATTTATACTCCCCGTCCCACGGGGTTTACGCCCATCCCTCCCTCAGTTGTGCCACAACTGAAGGGGCCGAATAAGTAAAAAGGCCGGAATGACAAGTGACAACCTCGTCTTCAAAAAAGATTACGAGATTTTATACGAGAAATAAGAGATATTTCATTAAAATATAACTCTCTAATATTGATGCAACAAAATAGCACTGATGTGATAAAACATTCACTCTTATGGTAAAACCAAAGGACATTTTCTTTCCAAAAGGGATGTCCTTTTATTCTCACATAATAAACAATTTTTTGCATACTCAGCTGGAAGAGGCTCTCTTCCGTGGCTTTCACTGCATTACTTTGATAATGTATTTATTTCAAAGAAATCATTCACTTTTCTTTCAGCTCCACTTAGCGGCAAAGCAGCCACAACACGCTACGGAAGTCGTCCTTTCGTTATGGCTGGTGGTGTCTGCAATCTCGCGGGGCTCCTTGTGTGCTCATCTTCAACATCCATTGGATTGTTATTTGTTGGTATGACGCTTCTTGGTGAGTGGGTTCCGTACAAATTAAATGGCACCCTTTTCGGTTTTCTTTGCGTTAAGAAAAGTGAAACTAATGCAAATAAACATTTACTATTGGCAAAGTGTTTGGTAATTACGGTTTCTGTTGAAGGTATGTCTGTCATTTCGTTCTTTGCATCCCGCCGTCACTTGTTTAACAGTTTTCAATTTCTTTTCTGGCCGTAGTTCAATTATTAAACACACTTTTCACTAAACTCTCATTCCCTTGAAGTCTGACACCGGTTCCTTTATAAAAGCATTGACTGTTTATTTTAATTTTCACAGGCATTGGCTTTACGATGTCCTACGCACCGTTAATGATCACAGTAGTTATGTACTTCCCAACAAGGTTTGCATTGGCCAATGGCGTTTTAAGCACGGGAGCAGCCGTAGGCATGATGGTCATACCTCCTCTAGTGGAGCTTCTAATTAAAACATACGGCTGGCCGAATGCAATGGCTGTTCTTGCTGCCGTCAACTTCAATGTCACTGCTTGTGGAGCTTTGGTAAGGCCGCCCCTGGGGACGCACCAAAGACTCATCAATGCTGCAGATGAGGCTGACACATCGACAGATCCAAATCTACCACATATTTCGCTTCTCCGCTCTGTTGTCGTATTCCTAAAAGATATCCCCGAGAAACTCTCACTGGATATCTTTATATTGGCACCAGCCTACAGCGTCTACCTACTAATTTGGTTTTTGAATGGAGTAATTTTTAGTGCATGGCTGATCTACCTGATCCCACACGCTATATCGAAAGGAATTGATGCCCGTTTGGCAAGTTTCCTGGCGACAGCGGGCGGTATAGGCAACCTGGTTGTAAGAGTGGTTCACGGGCCGGCCATTGATCGAGGACTTATAACAGCACTCAAGCTGCTCGTTCTGCTCTCTGTGCTTAACGCTGTTGCCTTCTTCGTTGATATGGTGTCGTATGATCACTACCATGTACTGGTGATCCTGGCTATAGTAAATGGGGCCGCAGTTGGGATTATCGGTATTATCGTCATGCCAGTTGCTCAAGAAGTTTTGATCGAATCAGACCTTTCCGTGAAGGGATATCTGTTGTCTTTGCCGATCCTCGCTCTTGGTGAAGTATGTGGCGGTGTATTTGCAGGTAAACAATGGAGTATTTTTTGTGATGTTAAGCTTACATAAACCTCATAATGATAAGCATTTGTGTCTCTTTCTCTCCATGGAGATTTACAGCCTCTTCTGTGATGACAGTTAACCGGTAAGCTCGGGATGATGTTGATTTCTTTAAGTTGCAGATAATAATTTCTGGTGCAAAAACATATGCACGGTCATGCGTTCTCCTCAAGATTCTCAAAAAAGTCTGGTTCCAGCTAAACCCACTGGGGCACTGAAATTTTTTTTCACTGTCGGTTGCGTATACAAATAGCCATTTGGAGGGCTTCCCGGTAAGCACTCCAGTGCAGTTGACAAGGACGCTGAAATCCAATCTGTCCTGTCAAATATATCCGTCCTGTCAAATGTACGCGTCCATAATGAGTGGGCTGAGGAGACAACACTGTAAGAACTAGGTCAAAGTCTAAGGGTGCACCCTGGTAATTAGGCCCTAAATATGTCCGCCGAGCTCATTAATAAAAGTTATACACTCAAAATATTCTATATTAGAGAGTCCTGAGAGCCATGAAATTGAGGAATTGGAGAAATGTGGCACTGAACCCCTGGCCCGGACTCTGGGCGTCAAATTCTGAGTAATTTGGGTGCAGTTGGGTCCGAAAATGGCACTATTTGGCCGTTTTGCAGAGGGATGGTTTTTCAAAATGGCAACTTTTCTGGGCAGGGACATTTTCTTCATTTTAGGGGTGGTGTGCTTCTGGTGAAAATTTCTCAAAAATTCATTGGTCAACCCCCCGAAAATTGAAAGGAAAATGAAAGGGGACATGTCGATCATCGTATTTCTGTGCAGCCTGGACATCTGTGAGAGTTGTGAGTATTTTTAAGATTATTGCAAAGTGTGGGGATTTATCATTGCAGTCTATGGGAATTTATTTGTAGTGGTGCACCCTATAGATCTTGAAAATGGTGGCGGCCATGTTGTTCTGACTGGGATTTAAACATTTGCCTTCTGTAGCAGTTTCTCTCAACTAAGCTGAAATGGACATAATTAAGATGAAATAGACAGGAAAACAAATTCTTTGACACTCTGTACCTCTGATTTTGAGGTTTTTATTGCAAAAACACCACAATGGAGTAAGCATGTATGTACATGGCTGGACTGCTAGAAAATTGTAAACAAAACATGGTGAGTGTTTTACCTCAGTCACTGCTTGTTCTTTTCTGTCTTCTTTGGGCTATTCTTTTACAGTATTATTCAAATTGTACACAGAAGAGACATATTTTTTTATTCAGTCAGTTAAAAATCTCTCAAGTCTACTTTTGGATCGGTGGCGAATATCCTGTGTGGACTTGACTTAGTTTGGACAGCATGGACGATGTGTGGCTTGTCCAAGGTAAGAAGTTTGAAAACACAGCGCAAAATGGCCGAACTGGATTTATGGTGCAAACGAGTCAAGCTGATAATTGCCAAAAAAAGCAGACTGGAGTCGTGGAAAGGATGCCTTGTTTGGCATGGGTGTGTGAGAAGAATTGGAGAGCAGGAGAGGGTGACATATGGAATGATTTCTGTAAAAATGCCCGGCTCGAACAAACGCACTCTGAAGACTGTACACAGGGTGGCTTACATGGTACACACTGGAAATTTAAATCTGCCACGGCAGTGCGATGTAAGTCACCTGTGCCATAATTCATTGTGTGTCTGCTTCGGCCATCTTTCCCTGGAAACAAGAGCACAAAATAATGCCCGAAAAGTGTGCAAAAGACGGCATAGGTGCCAAGGGCACGGTGAGCTCAGGGACTGCATCATTTGAGTTTAAGCCTCTGAAAGGTATTTTTGCTGTTGACATGCCAAAAATTAGTCACTGTTGCAATACCTTACTTTTTTGGAAAACGTTTGCAGTAATTATGTTCACTTTGGATGAGGAGGCAGTCAGTGTTTGTGTCACACTTCAAATCATCATTTGGCTTGGGATCTAGTTGGCCACGTTTGTAAAGTGGCTGCGTGGTATAGTACAGATGGAACCTTTGTGAACGCAATTGAGCCCTGCGTGATCTGTATTGCTGACTTTTTGCACGTTTGGCATGATACTTCTGTTTCTTATCCATTTCAGCGAGGGCTTTTGCAGCTGGCGAGCCACCAGTTATTGGGCAACCTGCAGCTCTACACTTTCGGACTATTGAATTTGCGTGTCCGTTATTGACCAAGTGCACTGCGCTGTGATCCCTACAAGCTCCATTTCTTGAGAAGGTTTGTGTTCCTTTTGGGTTGGTTACAGAAAAGGCGTGATTCATAGATTCAGCTTTCTGAGTACTGGTACCATATTTAGTTTTGTCCATGGCTTCTTGGCAAAGTCTCTTGCTTAGTACTCTGAGAAGAGTCTGTTCGTCACAAGTTGACAATTTCAGTTTGCCACGGGCATTTACTGGCAGGTATGGAAATTTATATTTACCACCCCTACAAATTGGTGACCACTTTTTGCAAAGGTCGTGATTTCCCATGTAGCATTGAGCGATTGCACTTGCTGCATTTGCTGACATGGTTTTCATTTTGGAAGAGTCCCCACCACCGTTTTTGAGTATGGCAGCAGCCTCGGCCTGTGCCCTGTGGCTGACATCATCGGCAAATCGATCCTGCAGCTTTGTCTTTTCCTTTTTAGTTTGGCCTGGAAACATATCTGGACTGAATTTTGCATGACTTAGGGCTGCACAGAGGGATCGGTTTAAATGAGGGGGGTCTAATAAATGCTCGATTTCCATACCTGCAGTCTTACTTTGCATATGGGAGCTTACACCTTCTGCCAGACAACCGTCGGCATCGGTTGTCACTCTATCTACAAAAAGAGGTTCTGTACAGTTTAAAAGTTTTTGTGCACACTGAATGCCGCCTTCACGTTCGTCTCCCATGTTGTAGTTCGCTGGGCGAGTGGCTGTGCATTTCCCGGCATGCTTGTGATCCCCTGCTTTGGAACTGTCACATTTTTTGCATAGTTTGTTCTCATGGTGGTACATGATGACAAATTTGCTGGTTGTGACATTTTCACAGACAACATCTCTTGTCTGCGTTGCTGGGATGAAGGGTGTTTTCTTGCGACAGTTTCGAAGAGGATTGTTATATTGTCTGTCGGTCTCCACTGCAACTGGACTTTCTCGCTCGTAACCCTGCAGTTCATGAATGTCTTTCACGATTGTTCTCTTGTTGCACATGTCTCTTTCATTTTCTGCGGTGATGATTTCACCGCATTTGTTTGATGTGTTTTGCAGGGCACTCACCGAAGGAACAGTTGTGTCCATTGCTGACAAGAGCCTCCTTGCACCAGCTGTTGAAATTCCAGTGTTGTACAGGCCCACCGAGAGCGCCATGTTTGGAGCGGCGGTCCGTCGTCCTCGCCCCCTCTGTGGAATCTCCGTGAACAGTTTTCTCTTCTCGCTGCAAAACCCACACTTCTGGCAGGACATCATCTCGGACACGCCCAAACCTCGACGCTCCTCAGCATCTGGCATCAGCGTGGGGCGGCCATCGCAATCTGGATGCACCTGTTGGTGATCTAGAATAGCCTGGGCACCCAGGTCGACTGCAGAATGGATGTCGACAAACCGGTATGTCGCTCGGACCCCTCCTTCGGACTGATCTGCTGCTCCCTGGCACTTGACTTCTGCATTCGTCTTGTGTTGGAGGTTGTCAAGAGGAGAAGTCTCGGCAGCTTTGGGACGGAGCAGCATGACATCCCTTGTCGGCACAGCATTGGGCGTGGTACAAAAGAACCCCTGTTCATCTCTGGCAACAGCGAGTTTCATCTGCTCTTGTGTTGGCCTTATGTAGACTGTTGGTGAGTCCAGCTTCAGTTGACTGTCTTCTGGCATGCATTTTGCAGGTGACAAGTTATGGCCTTTCTGGAACCAACTTTTCTTCCTTTTGTAAACTGCACGTCCCAAGCGACCCATTTTGCAGAAATAGCTTGCACTGCAAGTTTGAGCAACTTTCTACTCTGTGTGACCATGTGGCACAGTGCATGTACTATTTAATACTCACTGTTGAACCCCAGCATGATGACCAAATCACATGGGAGTTTATTTCTTTTGTTATTTTATGGCAGGTTGGGGGGGGGGTGGGGGGGGGAGAGAGGGAAAGATTGGTCTCATGAAATCTTTGGGGACAGTAATTAACCAAGCTAGGACAATGGAGACTGCAGAGTGAAAAGGGCTTGGCCAAGGAGCCATTATAGGGGTCGTTTAATAAATCTTCAGCTGGGAGTTGCAGGCAATTAAATGGACAGCCACATGTGGGAATTAAAACATGTCATCAAAGGCCCATTGTGCACAGTTGTGGATTTTCCAAGAATGTTTAGTTGCTGAAATAAACTTTCACAAATATCCTGTAATCTTTAATATGTCAACAGTCACCTGTAAAATACAGAGAACCTTGTTCAATTCAACAATGTGTGTTTCAGCTGTGCTGAATATTACTTAGACACCCCCCCCCACTTTTTCACCTCCCTCCGCCCCTAAAGTGGAAAAAATCACATCAAAATGACCCCAGATGGACCCAAAAATAACATGCATGTGTAAATGAGGGAAAATTTCTCACAATTAGATGTGGAAAGGACAGAATTGAGTGCCCTCATGATGCCCAAGACATGCACAACAGTCGTGCTTTCCCATTGAAAAAACTGGGAAACACCATAGCCACACCCCTACACCTTAAGCCCTGTGGTTTCTCAGAGGAACAGTACTTTTCAAATTTTTTTGCAGAAAATTACTTCCCAGATAATTCTGCTTCCACTGATTGGACTCTCATGCCAAAATATGAAAGTTGCCTGCTATTAAAGGGTGCACCCTGGTAATTAGGCCCTAAATATGTCCGCCGAGCTCATTAATAAAAGTTATACACTCAAAATATTCTATATTAGAGAGTCCTGAGAGCCATGAAATTGAGGAATTGGAGAAATGTGGCACTGAACCCCTGGCCCGGACTCTGGGCGTCAAATTCTGAGTAATTTGGGTGCAGTTGGGTCCGAAAATGGCACTATTTGGCCGTTTTGCAGAGGGATGGTTTTTCAAAATGGCAACTTTTCTGGGCAGGGACATTTTCTTCATTTTAGGGGTGGTGTGCTTCTGGTGAAAATTTCTCAAAAATTCATTGGTCAACCCCCCGAAAATTGAAAGGAAAATGAAAGGGGACATGTCGATCATCGTATTTCTGTGCAGCCTGGACATCTGTGAGAGTTGTGAGTATTTTTAAGATTATTGCAAAGTGTGGGGATTTATCATTGCAGTCTATGGGAATTTATTTGTAGTGGTGCACCCTATAGATCTTGAAAATGGTGGCGGCCATGTTGTTCTGACTGGGATTTAAACATTTGCCTTCTGTAGCAGTTTCTCTCAACTAAGCTGAAATGGACATAATTAAGATGAAATAGACAGGAAAACAAATTCTTTGACACTCTGTACCTCTGATTTTGAGGTTTTTATTGCAAAAACACCACAATGGAGTAAGCATGTATGTACATGGCTGGACTGCTAGAAAATTGTAAACAAAACATGGTGAGTGTTTTACCTCAGTCACTGCTTGTTCTTTTCTGTCTTCTTTGGGCTATTCTTTTACAGTATTATTCAAATTGTACACAGAAGAGACATATTTTTTTATTCAGTCAGTTAAAAATCTCTCAAGTCTACTTTTGGATCGGTGGCGAATATCCTGTGTGGACTTGACTTAGTTTGGACAGCATGGACGATGTGTGGCTTGTCCAAGGTAAGAAGTTTGAAAACACAGCGCAAAATGGCCGAACTGGATTTATGGTGCAAACGAGTCAAGCTGATAATTGCCAAAAAAAGCAGACTGGAGTCGTGGAAAGGATGCCTTGTTTGGCATGGGTGTGTGAGAAGAATTGGAGAGCAGGAGAGGGTGACATATGGAATGATTTCTGTAAAAATGCCCGGCTCGAACAAACGCACTCTGAAGACTGTACACAGGGTGGCTTACATGGTACACACTGGAAATTTAAATCTGCCACGGCAGTGCGATGTAAGTCACCTGTGCCATAATTCATTGTGTGTCTGCTTCGGCCATCTTTCCCTGGAAACAAGAGCACAAAATAATGCCCGAAAAGTGTGCAAAAGACGGCATAGGTGCCAAGGGCACGGTGAGCTCAGGGACTGCATCATTTGAGTTTAAGCCTCTGAAAGGTATTTTTGCTGTTGACATGCCAAAAATTAGTCACTGTTGCAATACCTTACTTTTTTGGAAAACGTTTGCAGTAATTATGTTCACTTTGGATGAGGAGGCAGTCAGTGTTTGTGTCACACTTCAAATCATCATTTGGCTTGGGATCTAGTTGGCCACGTTTGTAAAGTGGCTGCGTGGTATAGTACAGATGGAACCTTTGTGAACGCAATTGAGCCCTGCGTGATCTGTATTGCTGACTTTTTGCACGTTTGGCATGATACTTCTGTTTCTTATCCATTTCAGCGAGGGCTTTTGCAGCTGGCGAGCCACCAGTTATTGGGCAACCTGCAGCTCTACACTTTCGGACTATTGAATTTGCGTGTCCGTTATTGACCAAGTGCACTGCGCTGTGATCCCTACAAGCTCCATTTCTTGAGAAGGTTTGTGTTCCTTTTGGGTTGGTTACAGAAAAGGCGTGATTCATAGATTCAGCTTTCTGAGTACTGGTACCATATTTAGTTTTGTCCATGGCTTCTTGGCAAAGTCTCTTGCTTAGTACTCTGAGAAGAGTCTGTTCGTCACAAGTTGACAATTTCAGTTTGCCACGGGCATTTACTGGCAGGTATGGAAATTTATATTTACCACCCCTACAAATTGGTGACCACTTTTTGCAAAGGTCGTGATTTCCCATGTAGCATTGAGCGATTGCACTTGCTGCATTTGCTGACATGGTTTTCATTTTGGAAGAGTCCCCACCACCGTTTTTGAGTATGGCAGCAGCCTCGGCCTGTGCCCTGTGGCTGACATCATCGGCAAATCGATCCTGCAGCTTTGTCTTTTCCTTTTTAGTTTGGCCTGGAAACATATCTGGACTGAATTTTGCATGACTTAGGGCTGCACAGAGGGATCGGTTTAAATGAGGGGGGTCTAATAAATGCTCGATTTCCATACCTGCAGTCTTACTTTGCATATGGGAGCTTACACCTTCTGCCAGACAACCGTCGGCATCGGTTGTCACTCTATCTACAAAAAGAGGTTCTGTACAGTTTAAAAGTTTTTGTGCACACTGAATGCCGCCTTCACGTTCGTCTCCCATGTTGTAGTTCGCTGGGCGAGTGGCTGTGCATTTCCCGGCATGCTTGTGATCCCCTGCTTTGGAACTGTCACATTTTTTGCATAGTTTGTTCTCATGGTGGTACATGATGACAAATTTGCTGGTTGTGACATTTTCACAGACAACATCTCTTGTCTGCGTTGCTGGGATGAAGGGTGTTTTCTTGCGACAGTTTCGAAGAGGATTGTTATATTGTCTGTCGGTCTCCACTGCAACTGGACTTTCTCGCTCGTAACCCTGCAGTTCATGAATGTCTTTCACGATTGTTCTCTTGTTGCACATGTCTCTTTCATTTTCTGCGGTGATGATTTCACCGCATTTGTTTGATGTGTTTTGCAGGGCACTCACCGAAGGAACAGTTGTGTCCATTGCTGACAAGAGCCTCCTTGCACCAGCTGTTGAAATTCCAGTGTTGTACAGGCCCACCGAGAGCGCCATGTTTGGAGCGGCGGTCCGTCGTCCTCGCCCCCTCTGTGGAATCTCCGTGAACAGTTTTCTCTTCTCGCTGCAAAACCCACACTTCTGGCAGGACATCATCTCGGACACGCCCAAACCTCGACGCTCCTCAGCATCTGGCATCAGCGTGGGGCGGCCATCGCAATCTGGATGCACCTGTTGGTGATCTAGAATAGCCTGGGCACCCAGGTCGACTGCAGAATGGATGTCGACAAACCGGTATGTCGCTCGGACCCCTCCTTCGGACTGATCTGCTGCTCCCTGGCACTTGACTTCTGCATTCGTCTTGTGTTGGAGGTTGTCAAGAGGAGAAGTCTCGGCAGCTTTGGGACGGAGCAGCATGACATCCCTTGTCGGCACAGCATTGGGCGTGGTACAAAAGAACCCCTGTTCATCTCTGGCAACAGCGAGTTTCATCTGCTCTTGTGTTGGCCTTATGTAGACTGTTGGTGAGTCCAGCTTCAGTTGACTGTCTTCTGGCATGCATTTTGCAGGTGACAAGTTATGGCCTTTCTGGAACCAACTTTTCTTCCTTTTGTAAACTGCACGTCCCAAGCGACCCATTTTGCAGAAATAGCTTGCACTGCAAGTTTGAGCAACTTTCTACTCTGTGTGACCATGTGGCACAGTGCATGTACTATTTAATACTCACTGTTGAACCCCAGCATGATGACCAAATCACATGGGAGTTTATTTCTTTTGTTATTTTATGGCAGGTTGGGGGGGGGTGGGGGGAGAGAGGGAAAGATTGGTCTCATGAAATCTTTGGGGACAGTAATTAACCAAGCTAGGACAATGGAGACTGCAGAGTGAAAAGGGCTTGGCCAAGGAGCCATTATAGGGGTCGTTTAATAAATCTTCAGCTGGGAGTTGCAGGCAATTAAATGGACAGCCACATGTGGGAATTAAAACATGTCATCAAAGGCCCATTGTGCACAGTTGTGGATTTTCCAAGAATGTTTAGTTGCTGAAATAAACTTTCACAAATATCCTGTAATCTTTAATATGTCAACAGTCACCTGTAAAATACAGAGAACCTTGTTCAATTCAACAATGTGTGTTTCAGCTGTGCTGAATATTACTTAGACACCCCCCCCCACTTTTTCACCTCCCTCCGCCCCTAAAGTGGAAAAAATCACATCAAAATGACCCCAGATGGACCCAAAAATAACATGCATGTGTAAATGAGGGAAAATTTCTCACAATTAGATGTGGAAAGGACAGAATTGAGTGCCCTCATGATGCCCAAGACATGCACAACAGTCGTGCTTTCCCATTGAAAAAACTGGGAAACACCATAGCCACACCCCTACACCTTAAGCCCTGTGGTTTCTCAGAGGAACAGTACTTTTCAAATTTTTTTGCAGAAAATTACTTCCCAGATAATTCTGCTTCCACTGATTGGACTCTCATGCCAAAATATGAAAGTTGCCTGCTATTAAAGGGTGCACCCTGGTAATTAGGCCCTAAATATGTCCGCCGAGCTCATTAATAAAAGTTATACACTCAAAATATTCTATATTAGAGAGTCCTGAGAGCCATGAAATTGAGGAATTGGAGAAATGTGGCACTGAACCCCTGGCCCGGACTCTGGGCGTCAAATTCTGAGTAATTTGGGTGCAGTTGGGTCCGAAAATGGCACTATTTGGCCGTTTTGCAGAGGGATGGTTTTTCAAAATGGCAACTTTTCTGGGCAGGGACATTTTCTTCATTTTAGGGGTGGTGTGCTTCTGGTGAAAATTTCTCAAAAATTCATTGGTCAACCCCCCGAAAATTGAAAGGAAAATGAAAGGGGACATGTCGATCATCGTATTTCTGTGCAGCCTGGACATCTGTGAGAGTTGTGAGTATTTTTAAGATTATTGCAAAGTGTGGGGATTTATCATTGCAGTCTATGGGAATTTATTTGTAGTGGTGCACCCTATAGATCTTGAAAATGGTGGCGGCCATGTTGTTCTGACTGGGATTTAAACATTTGCCTTCTGTAGCAGTTTCTCTCAACTAAGCTGAAATGGACATAATTAAGATGAAATAGACAGGAAAACAAATTCTTTGACACTCTGTACCTCTGATTTTGAGGTTTTTATTGCAAAAACACCACAATGGAGTAAGCATGTATGTACATGGCTGGACTGCTAGAAAATTGTAAACAAAACATGGTGAGTGTTTTACCTCAGTCACTGCTTGTTCTTTTCTGTCTTCTTTGGGCTATTCTTTTACAGTATTATTCAAATTGTACACAGAAGAGACATATTTTTTTATTCAGTCAGTTAAAAATCTCTCAAGTCTACTTTTGGATCGGTGGCGAATATCCTGTGTGGACTTGACTTAGTTTGGACAGCATGGACGATGTGTGGCTTGTCCAAGGTAAGAAGTTTGAAAACACAGCGCAAAATGGCCGAACTGGATTTATGGTGCAAACGAGTCAAGCTGATAATTGCCAAAAAAAGCAGACTGGAGTCGTGGAAAGGATGCCTTGTTTGGCATGGGTGTGTGAGAAGAATTGGAGAGCAGGAGAGGGTGACATATGGAATGATTTCTGTAAAAATGCCCGGCTCGAACAAACGCACTCTGAAGACTGTACACAGGGTGGCTTACATGGTACACACTGGAAATTTAAATCTGCCACGGCAGTGCGATGTAAGTCACCTGTGCCATAATTCATTGTGTGTCTGCTTCGGCCATCTTTCCCTGGAAACAAGAGCACAAAATAATGCCCGAAAAGTGTGCAAAAGACGGCATAGGTGCCAAGGGCACGGTGAGCTCAGGGACTGCATCATTTGAGTTTAAGCCTCTGAAAGGTATTTTTGCTGTTGACATGCCAAAAATTAGTCACTGTTGCAATACCTTACTTTTTTGGAAAACGTTTGCAGTAATTATGTTCACTTTGGATGAGGAGGCAGTCAGTGTTTGTGTCACACTTCAAATCATCATTTGGCTTGGGATCTAGTTGGCCACGTTTGTAAAGTGGCTGCGTGGTATAGTACAGATGGAACCTTTGTGAACGCAATTGAGCCCTGCGTGATCTGTATTGCTGACTTTTTGCACGTTTGGCATGATACTTCTGTTTCTTATCCATTTCAGCGAGGGCTTTTGCAGCTGGCGAGCCACCAGTTATTGGGCAACCTGCAGCTCTACACTTTCGGACTATTGAATTTGCGTGTCCGTTATTGACCAAGTGCACTGCGCTGTGATCCCTACAAGCTCCATTTCTTGAGAAGGTTTGTGTTCCTTTTGGGTTGGTTACAGAAAAGGCGTGATTCATAGATTCAGCTTTCTGAGTACTGGTACCATATTTAGTTTTGTCCATGGCTTCTTGGCAAAGTCTCTTGCTTAGTACTCTGAGAAGAGTCTGTTCGTCACAAGTTGACAATTTCAGTTTGCCACGGGCATTTACTGGCAGGTATGGAAATTTATATTTACCACCCCTACAAATTGGTGACCACTTTTTGCAAAGGTCGTGATTTCCCATGTAGCATTGAGCGATTGCACTTGCTGCATTTGCTGACATGGTTTTCATTTTGGAAGAGTCCCCACCACCGTTTTTGAGTATGGCAGCAGCCTCGGCCTGTGCCCTGTGGCTGACATCATCGGCAAATCGATCCTGCAGCTTTGTCTTTTCCTTTTTAGTTTGGCCTGGAAACATATCTGGACTGAATTTTGCATGACTTAGGGCTGCACAGAGGGATCGGTTTAAATGAGGGGGGTCTAATAAATGCTCGATTTCCATACCTGCAGTCTTACTTTGCATATGGGAGCTTACACCTTCTGCCAGACAACCGTCGGCATCGGTTGTCACTCTATCTACAAAAAGAGGTTCTGTACAGTTTAAAAGTTTTTGTGCACACTGAATGCCGCCTTCACGTTCGTCTCCCATGTTGTAGTTCGCTGGGCGAGTGGCTGTGCATTTCCCGGCATGCTTGTGATCCCCTGCTTTGGAACTGTCACATTTTTTGCATAGTTTGTTCTCATGGTGGTACATGATGACAAATTTGCTGGTTGTGACATTTTCACAGACAACATCTCTTGTCTGCGTTGCTGGGATGAAGGGTGTTTTCTTGCGACAGTTTCGAAGAGGATTGTTATATTGTCTGTCGGTCTCCACTGCAACTGGACTTTCTCGCTCGTAACCCTGCAGTTCATGAATGTCTTTCACGATTGTTCTCTTGTTGCACATGTCTCTTTCATTTTCTGCGGTGATGATTTCACCGCATTTGTTTGATGTGTTTTGCAGGGCACTCACCGAAGGAACAGTTGTGTCCATTGCTGACAAGAGCCTCCTTGCACCAGCTGTTGAAATTCCAGTGTTGTACAGGCCCACCGAGAGCGCCATGTTTGGAGCGGCGGTCCGTCGTCCTCGCCCCCTCTGTGGAATCTCCGTGAACAGTTTTCTCTTCTCGCTGCAAAACCCACACTTCTGGCAGGACATCATCTCGGACACGCCCAAACCTCGACGCTCCTCAGCATCTGGCATCAGCGTGGGGCGGCCATCGCAATCTGGATGCACCTGTTGGTGATCTAGAATAGCCTGGGCACCCAGGTCGACTGCAGAATGGATGTCGACAAACCGGTATGTCGCTCGGACCCCTCCTTCGGACTGATCTGCTGCTCCCTGGCACTTGACTTCTGCATTCGTCTTGTGTTGGAGGTTGTCAAGAGGAGAAGTCTCGGCAGCTTTGGGACGGAGCAGCATGACATCCCTTGTCGGCACAGCATTGGGCGTGGTACAAAAGAACCCCTGTTCATCTCTGGCAACAGCGAGTTTCATCTGCTCTTGTGTTGGCCTTATGTAGACTGTTGGTGAGTCCAGCTTCAGTTGACTGTCTTCTGGCATGCATTTTGCAGGTGACAAGTTATGGCCTTTCTGGAACCAACTTTTCTTCCTTTTGTAAACTGCACGTCCCAAGCGACCCATTTTGCAGAAATAGCTTGCACTGCAAGTTTGAGCAACTTTCTACTCTGTGTGACCATGTGGCACAGTGCATGTACTATTTAATACTCACTGTTGAACCCCAGCATGATGACCAAATCACATGGGAGTTTATTTCTTTTGTTATTTTATGGCAGGTTGGGGGGGTGGGGGGGGAGAGAGGGAAAGATTGGTCTCATGAAATCTTTGGGGACAGTAATTAACCAAGCTAGGACAATGGAGACTGCAGAGTGAAAAGGGCTTGGCCAAGGAGCCATTATAGGGGTCGTTTAATAAATCTTCAGCTGGGAGTTGCAGGCAATTAAATGGACAGCCACATGTGGGAATTAAAACATGTCATCAAAGGCCCATTGTGCACAGTTGTGGATTTTCCAAGAATGTTTAGTTGCTGAAATAAACTTTCACAAATATCCTGTAATCTTTAATATGTCAACAGTCACCTGTAAAATACAGAGAACCTTGTTCAATTCAACAATGTGTGTTTCAGCTGTGCTGAATATTACTTAGACACCCCCCCCCACTTTTTCACCTCCCTCCGCCCCTAAAGTGGAAAAAATCACATCAAAATGACCCCAGATGGACCCAAAAATAACATGCATGTGTAAATGAGGGAAAATTTCTCACAATTAGATGTGGAAAGGACAGAATTGAGTGCCCTCATGATGCCCAAGACATGCACAACAGTCGTGCTTTCCCATTGAAAAAACTGGGAAACACCATAGCCACACCCCTACACCTTAAGCCCTGTGGTTTCTCAGAGGAACAGTACTTTTCAAATTTTTTTGCAGAAAATTACTTCCCAGATAATTCTGCTTCCACTGATTGGACTCTCATGCCAAAATATGAAAGTTGCCTGCTATTAAAGGGTGCACCCTGGTAATTAGGCCCTAAATATGTCCGCCGAGCTCATTAATAAAAGTTATACACTCAAAATATTCTATATTAGAGAGTCCTGAGAGCCATGAAATTGAGGAATTGGAGAAATGTGGCACTGAACCCCTGGCCCGGACTCTGGGCGTCAAATTCTGAGTAATTTGGGTGCAGTTGGGTCCGAAAATGGCACTATTTGGCCGTTTTGCAGAGGGATGGTTTTTCAAAATGGCAACTTTTCTGGGCAGGGACATTTTCTTCATTTTAGGGGTGGTGTGCTTCTGGTGAAAATTTCTCAAAAATTCATTGGTCAACCCCCCGAAAATTGAAAGGAAAATGAAAGGGGACATGTCGATCATCGTATTTCTGTGCAGCCTGGACATCTGTGAGAGTTGTGAGTATTTTTAAGATTATTGCAAAGTGTGGGGATTTATCATTGCAGTCTATGGGAATTTATTTGTAGTGGTGCACCCCTAAGGCCAGACGGTGTATCTCAGAGATACATGAGAACTGTGTATATGATGAAGTTATGCCTTAGTTCTTGGACACATCATTGATATTTAACGACAACCCTACTTTTAAAGTGATCACGTTTAAAATTTAATGGACAGTCAGGTGACCTTCTTCAAAACCTGTTTGACAACTACCGCAGTACAAGCCTAACAATCATATTTCAAACAATTTGGACTTTTGTTTATGTCATCTTTGAAGGCCTAAGGAATTAGGCTACCTTTGGGAGCTTTTTACACGACATGGCAAGGGAGGGAATGTAATAGACCAAAATCGCCTTTTTTCCTCATTTTTCCCTTTGGGGGAGGCTACTGGGGGACGATCCCCGTTTCCCCCCTCCCCTTGGATCCGCCTTTGCTTCCAGCTGTCTTTATACACGTAAGGAAAACATGTCGACTCTTTTCACAAGTGAAATCTTGTTATACTCCATCTCAAACTTTAACAAACCTGAACATCGAACTTTTCTTCAAGGATAGGATAACATCATTATTTAATGTCTCATTGTAACGCCACCCGTTAAGGTTGCCCTGAAAAAAATAGTCTGACAATGGCGGCCCACCCAAACACTCGACGCTTTCTCATATTTAAAGAATTGGCGCTTGTAATTGAAGGAAAGGAGGTATTCTTTGGAGGCGTGCTCTCAAACACTGCGTAACACTGCAGCAGCTGGTCGATCCACTGATGAAACTTCATTGGTCTTGGCAAATCCGCCGGTCGCAGCCGATGTCGCTTGCGCATTTGGGCCGGGGTGCATGCCCAGGTCTAGCTGAGTGATGCAACAGAACGTGGCATATGATATAGGCCCAGTCAATTCTCTCTCGCACTGACATACAGGTTGGCAGTCCGCTGCAGCACCACCATATTTCGCTATTTTCCGCCCTCGGTTAAGACTGAGACTGGTACCCTTATCCGGGTACAAGGATTCTCCAGATTTTGCTGGCTGCAGATGAATCTCGACACGAATCACTGCAGAAATGCATCGATAATACCATTTCGTGAAACTCTCTCCACGATAGCTGAACACCAACTACAATCAATATCTGACAAGAGTTGCACAAATTAGATAAACATATTTCTTATGCGTCGACAGTTTCAAATCGTGTTTAGGAGTCAGGACGAATCCTGCCCCCCGGCAAGATAGCATTACCATCAGATCAGATGAATAGGGCACAAGACCTTATCTACCTAGTGGAAAGTAAGGGCAACAATGTAGGACAATACCTTAACGCCAGGAAAAACAAGATATGATGTGAAACACCAAGGATCATCATCATCCGTTGCTCTTCTTCGGGTGCGAAGGACTGTTCTACCGTTTGCAATGCTCTAATAGTACATCACAAATCCATCAAAATCATACAATCTTAAGCTGAGTCACAGTTGCCTCTTCAGTGAACTGCAATAAAACATTCCTTTGTCACTTTTCACCCGGTTGTCTTTTCAGGGAGACACAAATGTACAAAGAATTTAGATTAACTGGGATCGTAAAAACCGGTGTGTTTTTCTTATTTCCTGTACATGAATGCATGTGTGTAAGTCCGATAACTGTAGATTGTGTGTTTTGTTTTTACTTCTAGGTGCGTTTTACGAGATGATCGGGAATTACAATTTGGCTTTCGTCTCCCTTGGGGGCTTATCAACAGTCATCGCCATTGCCATTGTTGCAGAACGAACTTATGCAGTCTGGTCTAAATGAGTATACTACGACGCACTCACAGCGTTGATTTAGATCTTTTTGTATGTCAACTGTTTAATTATTTAATTATGTTATGGTGACATGTTATGGTGACAAGGCTTTGTCACAGAGAAATTGTCTAAAAGTGTCAGGACATTCTTGTCATTGACAATGACAATGTATTCATATTTGAGGGTGGAGCTAATGTATTCATTCATTCTCAGTAACGCTGTACTGTTTGCACATTCCATAATTCGGAAATGAATCGATCCGGCTGAGCATGTAGAATCTTTCACATGTTAATCTTAATCATGCAAGTTAGCTTTTGGTTAAGTTTTTCCTTATTAGCTGTGATGTGTTCCGATTGTGCTTTAAACATTACTGAATACCCTGAAGCTCACGTCACCAAAATAGCAACAAATTATTCAAGCAACTTATGAGCCTCAAGCTGAACCAAGAAAGGAGGCAATTTTCTTAACAACGAAGACTCCTTTGGTCGTCACTGGAGTTCGCTGGTTCACGAACGACTATGAAATGCCCGCGTTACTCTTGCATTGCTACCAACAAAATGAATACTCCCGACCAACATGGCTCCTTTCAACCGATAATGAGGTGCTTCTGCTCAAGGCTTATACTATTACATTGTGAATCTGTTCGGGTATCAACCCACATATAAACATTTTCTTATCGCTCTTGAATGAGATTTCATCCAAAAAAAATAT
The DNA here is from genome assembly GCF_054643075.1 of Acanthaster planci. Taxonomy (NCBI): domain Eukaryota; kingdom Metazoa; phylum Echinodermata; class Asteroidea; order Valvatida; family Acanthasteridae; genus Acanthaster; species Acanthaster planci. The sequence continues at coordinate 34,529,162 of NC_141777.1, forward strand.
GTAATACATTTTTAAGTTTAGAAATTGGCCTATAGAAAAACAAAATCCTGGTTAGCCTACTTACGGCGCTACGCAGAAATGCTTTTATAATATTATAATGGATTACTTTGTGATGTTTCATTAACATTTTTAAAGTTATCAATTTTACATTTCTGTCATAACAATCTCAGACATTAAATATGAATACATGTAATATCATCGAAAACTGTAACCACCAACTTTATCACATCTGTCTCGTATAATATAATGTTAATTTTGAAAATTTTGAACTGCACGAATTTCACATACTTGATGAAACATTAAATATGAGGCAATCACATTGTGTTACTTTTTATTGATCGTAATATTTTCTTCTCAAGTCTTTACTCTGTTTCAACACTTTTGATGTAGTAATGACTGGATGGTTCAAAAATTAGTATTTGAGGCTGTGATTTTTGAAAGGGAAATTATGCAACATATCAAAACAACAAGAGTGATACGTACATTTTGAACAAGAACTGGACCTAAAAAAAGTTTTCTGGACATCGTATTATATTGTGGTGTGTTAAAGATTTTGCCGTTCGAATTATTCTCTTTTGGACATCAGCAAAACCTCCTACAGTTCCACAGTAGTCAGCTCTAGATAGCAATGTTGCGAAGAAAGGCTGGGTTTATTGCCATGCCGATGTCACACGATCAGAAATAAAACCACTGAGAGTCGCGAGGTGCCAAATTACGGACACGCTCAGTGGTATCATTCGCAATGACATATTCATCACCACTGGAAAGAAGGATTTAAATTACAGGTGGCGTAAACAATGGTCCAAAATTAAATGTGGTATTATCGATAATTATTTGTACAATAAGGAGATATTGTATCATTGGACAGCAAGACGACTATGTGCACTATTTCGGGCAGCAGATTCAGATCTGAATATCTATGAGGGAATGAATTTGAAAGCAACCCAGGCAGGGCAGATCCCCACATTAACAAAGCCACTATCCATGGGGCCATCAGCAACTGACTAAAATCAACAAATCACTTGGCCAGCTGTCAAATATTTATAATCCACAAAATAGGTAGACCCTCTTGAAAACTTTGGCACCTGACGACTGCGGATGAAATCTTTGCCACAGTAAAGACTGTCGACTCACTTTACCATTTTTATTGAGTGCTGCGTTTGTCAAAATCCGTTCAGTGGGCTGGAAATCTATCAAGTATGCTGCATGAGGCGTCTCTCGGACACGACTTTATGAATGGTATCGTGGGTTGAATGATTTGTGAGGTCATCTTTCGTTCTGCTTGCTTTGTCACACTCATTCATCACGAGAAACTAAGAACGCCTCCGTATTGTGTTTGTTACTGCACAGGAGACGGCTGTAAGGATAACACTATGTCAGCGTAATCAAATGGCAGGTTGACAACTAAGGGCAATGCCTCAGACAGACAAAGGGGGACATGTACTACACTTTAAAAGTTGGGGGAGCGGTGATGTTTTATTGTGTGTACTTTTCTCTCTTTTTAGATTTATTGGAGGGGACAAAGTTCAAATATGGGTATGACTGGGTCTCAACTTATGACATTTTGTTGCATTATGAAGGAGTAGGATCTGCTGACGTTACAGAGGTAGTTTTCCCTTTACAACTGGCTGCTAACATGAGTTGGCCGTCGGTACAAAAATAAAAGAACAATTCGCCCAGTGTTAAAATATTACGCAGTTATCAGAACAGCAGATAATAAGACACCTACTACTAAATACTTCATGAAAATACAACACTATTTAATTAAAATTAATGAGATATATGCTCATTTTAACGAATTGAGGTAAAATCGGAAGCCAACCAAAAGGTAAGGAGGGGGAATCCCATCTCATTTTCCATGTGCCTAACCCCCTGGATCTGCGCTTGGTTGAGGCTGAAGATAACGAGCTTTCTATTAGGTGTATTTTTGATGGCGGTTCAAACTATCATCAAAGGTTGAAATGTATGGTATGGAAAACTCCCTTCCAGCTCGTCTCTTCGTCGTCGCTGAGGAAGCGCCCAAATGTTGGGGCCGCGGATTAACACGTGCCTCCTTTGTATCGTTTTGGTTGATAAAATGAAAGGGTTCTGTGAGCCTAGCACTAACATTCTTCTGGTTAAAAAGAGGCATATGCAAAACATATTAAAGAATTGTTTCTGAATACTTGGTCGCTCAGTGAATCTTTCCCATCCCATTCCACCCCGATATTCTGATGTAACATTTGCTGATTTACTGATGTAAAATAAATCTACACCCATGCACCACTGGAGAATTTTAATCCATTTGAGCACTGAACGGAAAATAACCCTGAGAAAAATTAGTAGACTGTATTAAAAGAGCACATCTGAGGAAAACATGTTTTCTCTGATTTTATCTGTTCAAATAAATGTGGAAGCATCCAAATCGAACGCAGCGTGATATGTCTTCAGAGCTCAACTATAACAAGCTTAAAAGTTTTTTTTCTGTTCATGCCTAGATAGTCAATGTAGACTGCGTCATTCGGAGAAAACAAGGGGAGCCCTGGCTTTGTGGTCGTAGTGAATAAACCCTTGTCCATGCCAAACAATGCAGATAGCCATTATATGGCGTTCGGTGCAAGTGCTTATCCACTACGAACACAGGGCGAAGGTTCCTGTTGTTTTCTGTTTTCTCCGAATGACGCAAGCTACTTTCAGAATTCGCGTCTTGGCATGAACAGAAAAACTTTTAAGCTTGTTATAATTGAGCTCTGAAGACAAATGACACTAAGTTTGATTTGGATGCTTCCATATTAATTTGAACAGATAATCAAAGAAAACATGTTTTACTTTAATAGAGGAGCTCTTTTAAAAAACGGCAATCTTCAAGTGGTCCCTGGCACTCGTATTGCTTCCACCATACGCACTTAATTACACATAAGGAGGCCATGGCCTCTTTGATTATGTGTAATTAATAATTTGTTCGAGCTGTTTCAAGGGTGGAAGTTCAATGTGACTTGGCTGCAAATGTACCAATAATAAGATGGAGCATGCAATTGCGTCGGGGAGATGTTTTTGTCCTGAGTTTTGCCTGTGACTGATGTATTTCTCACTGGAAATTCTGCGAGAACACTGTACGCACTAGCGCACTGTCATGAATTGAAGCAAGTTACCAAAGGAAACAAAATTTACAACAGCAAATGGTCAATTGTACAGCAGAAGTAGCTGAAACATTTAGATCTCTGTCGTAGATGACATACATTTGCTCATAAAGTTGCACATTCGCATTCTTGCACTAAAATAAAAAGCGCCAAAATGCCCTTCAAATCAGCATAATAAAATTGAGATTATATCTGTCAGATGAACGGAGTATTTACAAGAACTACATTGAGAAGATGCAGCGCATGAGCCTTTTAAACGTCTGCCAAAGACCAAAGACTCAAATCTGACATTTCATCACACACAAACATTTGTTTGAAGTCTCTACTACAATACTGTTAGATAGTTTAAGGACAGCTGGACCTAAAATCATGAAACATTACTACTACGTACTTAACAGATGTTTTACATTTAGAAACACCAAACACTAATTGAAAAGATTTGGCGAGGCACCAATAAAATTAAAATAGATGAATATCCACACATCGCGCTCATTTATTAATCATGAATTCCTCGGAAATTCTGTCCGTTTGTTCGTGAAATTGTTGGGGGAGTCAAGCAATATTCTCACTGGGTCCATTAGTCCCACTGCCTGGGTTCAATTCCTCCGGTTGTTCCTGATATTCCCCGTTGGAGTATGATAGTGCGAGGGACACTCGTCCATCGGCCGCTGTGGTGTTTTGCAAGGCCTGCAGGACAGATAGTCCAAGCTCTTCCACGGGAGCTAACCGTTTCCTGGACTCGTTTTCAGTATCCACTACGAGAACAATGAATCGGTAGATCTGCATGATCACCAATAGAAGGTTCTTCACCTGGATATGCAAAGAGGATAAAAAGTGAAAGTTGTACGCAAGCTCAAAGAAAATGCACTAGGTCTTATCAAAAATGAAGACTGCTTAGCGCTCGGTTTTGAAGAAAGGGGACCCTATGCTTTTTTAAATTTCAAACGATCGCAGAGAGTCGAAAGTTACACGTCAGGACCCTAGAGTATTTATTTTCTGATGGGTTAGTTTACTTTCATTCGTTTTGTTTTTCAACACATTTTCCTGTGTCAAAGCTTTTGAAAATCCAGCCTGGCAGCCTCGAGCCAAACGGAAAGTGGACATAGTTTTGCCATTTGTTTCACGAGATGGTGTTTGTAGCTATGATTATTACAAGGGCTTTCGGTTGTTTTTAGACGAAGCGCAAAAGGAAATCAGCGAAAAAAATCAAAGCTGTCATTTCATTACATCAAGAATATAACTGTATATGAATACGCCAGATGTGTTCACGATGCAGTCAGGTGAATCATGACGTATCTTAATGATTGCAATGGTTTACTTTGCAAACGTTTTAGGCCCACAAAAAGCATGTGCAGTAGTTTGCTCATAAAGTTACCACACTTTCCAAGATGGTTAGGGTGACTACAGAGAAGAGAATATTTGTGGTGACTCAGTACGCTCGTACCCAAAAATTATTCAAAGAAAGGTATCCTGACCATGGTCCTTCAGCCAACCATTTAGATATTATGTACTGATACACCTGACTGCATTGTGAACACATCTGGCCTATTCATTACAAACATTTCAATGGAGAGAGGGAGAATTGAATAGGATTTATGCTGGCGTTTCAACTGAAACTTGGTCCCAAACCCTCTTTGTCTCATCAAAAAAGAATGACTGTTCAGCCATTCATGGCCATGTGTGAACAAGTGACATATTATCGTTGGGAAAAGGGAATCTGTAACTTTAAGGTGCCACTGGGTATTTTGGTGTAAAACTAACACATTTTTAAAAAATCAACATAAATTTATTGCGTTTTTTCGTTTTTTTTTATGATTACTGCACCGACCTTCAGCTGTAGTTTGATGAAGAACACTTCAGAAAACTTTTCTTGGATGTTGAAACCCGCTATAGGTCACGCGACTTACTGGGTGTAATCGGTCTTTAATTAATTAACCTTCCTTACATAATGTACTCTTGTGAGCACAAGATTGGGCAGAGTTTGTCCAGCCACTCACCGCGAAGAAAATGAGAATGTTATCGGTGATTTGGTACTCGATGATGACATAGGTACGGATAACCAGGTATGGACCGTCTTGGAGTATCACATCTGTCAACAGTGCCCAGATCTCGGACCCACACAGGTAGGAGGCACAGTTGACTGGCGGCCCGTCGAGAGCACGGTCTATCACCTTGCTTATCAGAAGCCTAGATCGCTGTGTAGCCACGGCCTGGCCAAACGAGAACTGCAGCAGTGACCAGGACCAGACGGCCAAGATGGCGATGAAGATAAGCCGCTCGCATGCGATCTCCGGTTGACGCAGGGTCTCAGTGGAGAACTCCAGCATGTCGGCAGCCATGCCAACGTAGACGAGGAGAAGTTGGGATAGCTCATTCCTGGTCATACCACCTTTAGGCAACAACCATCGGCCCAAGATCAGTACGATCATGAAGGACTGCTGAAACAGCGCCGAGAACGTCTGCCCAAAGTTGTACCGATCCTGCCAACGGGAAACGGTTCAATGGTAACAGGGCAAAAACTGCAAAACTGTGGTTTGAAATGAAATGTGCACACTGAATTGGAAACTGCACTAGGATTGTGCTCTTCTGGGCAATGAACGTTAAAAGGCGACGCCCACGAGTGTAACCATCGTTTCCCATAGGCCTACTGCTTGGCCAACATTTAAAAGTACAGACATCCACAAAAATCAACAATGTGATAGGATACTGTTTTCGAGCATCTAAAATGAAAAACTATCGTAGTCTTCTTGATTATGTATGCGACTGAGTTGTTAGATCGACGCACGAAATCCTTTCGAGACACCCGGAAAACTTTGTCAGATGTGGGTTGGATACATGGGCGTTGCTTGCGGGGTGCACGGGGGCGCTTTCCCCCTCCCCAAATTGAAATGTAAAAAAGGAAATGTAGAAAGGGGAGAAAGCAACAGAAAATATGGATAAATAGATAACGGAGATGGAAATTCGTTTAAAAAACCCTCAAAATTGGCCCCCTCCCGCTGTTAATTGTTTATTACTACTGTACTTAGCTGATGAGTACCAGTACTCTGCCTCTTCCTAGAAATGCCCTTCCCAGAAAAACAGTGGTTATATCCCTACCCCGCCATCCCAATCCCCCTCCCCTTTTTCCTGACGACACCATGGGTGTATGCATATAGCCTCAGAATCATTATTGTGGAGTAACAAGGAATATCAGCATGGGTCTACCTACCAGCTGTTCCTGGGTCACGCCTCTCACTTCATCATCGAAGACGTGTTTACAAGACGAATCGATCTCCTCCAGAATGATGAATCGACTCGGACAACTTCCGCTGCCCGTCACGTTGAGGGCCACTCGGAAGTCTAGCAGGTCGAGCTCCGTGATCCAAATCACGGGTACGACCATGACGAGGTATATCACCACGACTGGGACAAACCTTGGTGAGATTCAAGGTCGGACATTGTTTGTTATCGAGAGGCTGTGGTGTCATGTCATGCCGTCAAACCGGTCAGTGGCGTATGTGAGTCTTGGGTCCCGGGGGAAACAAAGTGGGAATTTCTTAACGACTGTCCAAATTTTTCATCCATAAAAGAAACTCTACCAAAAGACAGGTGGCTTAGGCCCCCTGTTGCTTCTAAAATACTGGAGCATTCAGATCTTTAAAATGGCAACAGCATACCCCCCGCCAACTGAGACCGATTTGTTCCTGGATTATAACTTGGGGGGTGCAACAAATGACATTTGATGACCATATTACTTCTTTCAGATACGCCTTTTCGATCTGTTTGAAATTGAAGGTAATTCCCCTGCGCTTTCCACCTCTGTTCTAAGAAATTTGCTTCGTGTCCCTGGTTCAAAAATCCTAAAATTGTCAGGAAAGAATCAATTCGAAGGATCTGACCTGCAAACAATATTTCATTCAAAAGAGTAACCACACCCACATCTATTTTAAAGTCATGAAGCATAACGCTTACTCGCAGCATACAGAATTAAAATGTGCGTCAAATTATCAATGCGCACGTTTACATGTCCTTAGAATTGTCCGCCAACTCTAAATATCTCTTCTGGGGTGACGAAGTAAATTGATTAAACCTAAAAACGAGTATCATATTTTGCTGTCTGTCTACTTTTGGATATCTGTCAGCGAATGTAAAAAAGTGTATATGATGAAAACACCAGACGTAATCACGTAATTATAAATAGGAAAATGCTTTCATATCCGGGAAAGACGTCTTACCATCTCCATTCGCCCTTCTCGTTATATCGTACCGTTGTGCCCAATTCAAACACGAAGAGCAATACACCAAGGGCCACGACGAGAAAGAGTGGTTGCTGGGTGTAATACACGAGAATGACGGCCCCACCTAGGCCGTGGAATAAGAAGGCCGCTCGCACCAAGCTCGCCTCAACAAACTTGCGAAGAATCATGACTGGAACTTCTGACTACAGTTGGCGACAGTGTTCATGAGTCTGGCTGCTGAAAAGTTTCACAACAGTGACTGACGACTTTTTCTGTGTAAATGCTTATTATGCAGTGAGAGAACACTGGTATTTGTGACGCATTATTCTGGGCTGCAGTCGAATAAACACGGTACTGCATTCCAGGTCGATCCCCATGGCTATGCATATCCGCTTCCTTGAAATTACAGTAATAACAACCAACTTGGGTTACCGTGACAATCGATGATAGTCCACTTTTCACATAGCGTCAGTGTTGCGATGTCAAACGAGTCTGCACGCGATGAACAGAGAATTATGCAGTAATGCCTGAACACTTTCACGTTATGCTCATTGTGTTAGTTGACCCGCAAATCGAAATCTTTTGTGTACATTTTCGGAGAAGTGGACCTGACAGTGTGTGTAAAGACCGGAATAGGTTTGACCATTTCGTGCCAGATTCATTGGGTATATAATCCAGGATATATACCCTTGGCGAACTGAACCGATTCCGCGGCTTTTTTTTTTTACCATGAGTGCGCTCTGGTGGGCACCGGTACAAAAGCAAATGAATAATTCACTTGTTCAGGTATCAAAACACCAAATAATAAACGCCACTAACACAGCCCTCCTGAAGAGTGACAGGTCAAATGCACAACACAGGGCAAACTCTGACACCAACAAAGGCTGATATTTCAACAATCCTTGGCCATCCGAAGAAAAGTAGGCAATGTGAGAGCTTATGTTGTAAACAGCACATAGCAACCCTTCTCTTGCAATGCCACACCAATTTTTTGTTGGCAAATAATATAGTTGTCACAATAATTTAACAGGTTCACTTAAAAAGTAATTAAAACACTAAGCAAACTAGACAATGCTTCAAAATCTTAACTTGACAATAACGCCATGGTCAACCCCACTATTAGGGCAAAAATGCATTTTAAGGCAATAACTGATAGTAACCGACGGTGAACTTTCAGCAACTTTGGGTCCTAGGCAATGGTTTTAAAATTAAACAATAGACAGCTTTCTTCGAGGGTAGCTGTTGCTTTCTTAAAGCACTGCCATGGTTGTACCGTCGGCTATTTGAGTGGGCAGAAAACATTTTTGTATTTTTTTTCGAAAATAGAGACCATTCCCGCGGGAAAGTTTTTTTGTTATCCCCCGTTTCAGGTTTTTGATTTCTTGTTTCGTGTTGCCTGGGAGTCAGCTGTGCGTCAAAGTTTTCATGAAATGATGCGCAAAGGCACGGCGCCACTTCAGTGCTAGCGGATACTCATCAGCGCTTGTGCTTTGTACAACTTGACAAATATCGTAGTGGAAATAACACCTGGAACATATTTTGAACTCGTGTCTTTATATTTTAATGCTCTCTCGTTTCATGGTGTTCAGGCCTGTATCTTTGGAAACATGTTGCATGCGTGGATCACCTGTGATCAGCGTTCAGGACCCTGAACACAAGCATGACAGGTTTCAAATTCAGTTATTTTAAAGAGAACGTTGTTGTTTGTGTTTATGAATTAATCGTTGTTAGAATCACACATGGACAATTCTATTCCGGCTATGTTATTTCCGACAAAAATTCCAAAATCTGAATTTAAAAATGCTTGAGAAAACATGTTGTTGGTTACCATAGTGCATTGAAACGGCTGTTACGATATGTAAGTTTGATCAATGTAGCTAACCCAAGTTTACAATAGCGGCGGGTGCTCAACTCTTAATGAATGACGCGGTAACCGACAGGTAGGGGAATGCGAGCATTGATCCATCGAAGAAATCACAGAAGTGCGAATATGCAGCGTGCTGGAGGTCAGTGGTTGTCTCTCGTTCAACGAGTTAGAAGAACAAGGGGGGGATGCAAAGAACTATGTGACACTGAATCCATTGACCGCCATGGAAGCCACTCAGTCAAACGTATTCGTCCAATTGAGGGGTTTAATAGTAGGGTACCAGATCTTGGAATACACTGCAGTGCACAGTAGTTCTCCCCGCTCAAACAAGTAGCTTTTTCTTCCCTACCACTGCATTGTGGGCGACAAAAGTTTGTAGAAGGTTCAAAGGCAAACAGACAACAATGTTTGTCTCAAAATGTTCATTTGCCCTCGCAATGTTAAAGAGAGAGGCAATTTTAATTAATATAAAATGGAAGTATTCATTGTGTACAGTTTTTGAGAGCTGCATGAAAGTTTTCAGTTTAATTATTTGCTTTTTGCTGTTGGTCAGCTATGGTTTGCCAACAACGTTGGGAGAGGAAAAACATCAACAGAATATGCGTCAAAAGATAACGCGCGTAATTCGTTTGATTGGACTACACAGCCACATGTGACTTTCTGCGCCACTACCACTCTCTCAGCTTTTACCCTTCTGTCAAATTCGAGGGCTACACTGGGATGGGTGGAGTTAGGAAAAGACGACTTGGGTTCCCCGTTCGTCTACTGCTCATGTCCAATCACTTCTTATTATGAGCATTTCATTGAAATTAAACTGGCCGCCCTCCACGAGGACAACATCCACGTTTTACACTCAGGAAAAAATACCGGTAGAAGATTTCTTATTAAACATTTTATAGAAGCGATTCGAGCTCATATCACACAAGAATCGTTTCCAGAAGCCGACTTTACAGACATAAGAAGATTTAGAAACAAATTTTCAAATCTTTAGACAATGAAAGAGAAACTCTGCTTTCAAAAATTGAGAATTACGAGGGTCGCGGCTCTGGATTGGTTTTAGATTCGATATAAGCCTTTAATATAAGCGTTACTATTTATTGGCCGTTTTAGAGAAAATTCTTGCATTATTTTACCCGAATTACTCGAAAAATAAAAAAATCGTTAACATTCAAAATGAGCTGCCTCAAACATTTACACTCCCGAAATTGACGAGAGAATGGAAGCTTATCCAAAGTACCAAGTTCGTACAAAAAGGACAACGTACAACACTGATGATCAATTAAATTTAATTAAAGATATTGATTGTCCTGCAGATCAAGTGGATAAAATAAAAAATGAAAGCGACTTGAGAAATGGTGTCTTTAGCTACAACTCGAAGGACAAAGTTTTCCCGCTTTGTGTAAAAACAACAATCAGGGAGCGAACCCATACGTTACTTTTATGGAGAGCGCTTGTGGTAACACCACGAGGATAGATCTCTTTTTGGAAGAGGTATGGTCCTGATAACCGATGAGTAAGTACTCGACGATTCGACCAACCTACCCCGTCCCCACCTCCAACCAACCCCACCCAGTCTACCACCAGTCCGGTACACCAGGAATCTTTATCAAGCGCCAGTGCATCAACATCTGCTACCTCGCATCACCGACCCCGCAGCCAAGCATCCGTCTCACGCCTCAGTGCTCCGTGGACGCAAGCTAATTCCCGCTCAGCCCTTATACGCCAGCACTCCACCAACACTCCACTCATGAGAACAACCAGGGCACACTAGTCGAAACGTCGAGTACACAATTAATGTAAACATACCTCCTCCAAAAAAAAGATCTATCCACAGGGTGTTACCACCAGAACTCTCTTTCATTTGGTTTCAAACATGCTACAAAGACACCAGATCAAAGACTTCTATGTTGAAGTATTTGTTGTTTTAAAATAGTCCTTTAGGACTGATTCACAGATTGTCTATGAAAATTAGTTAAAACCATTAAAACATCATCATATAAGTATCACAGCACAACGATTATATTACTTTTGTCTCGACATAATAAAGTTATGCCATAAAATAAAAGTTCTACTGTATTTTCTTTGCTTTAAAATTGCAAAATAGAGTATATTTATGTTTCAAAAGTTGGACGGATTTCAATAATAATCTTTACAGCAATCACTAACACTAAGTCCGAAATCACATATAAGTTGGCATAACTATAAGTACGATATTAACTATTCTTCCCCAAGCTAAAGTACACATCAGGGTCACGTCAAGTTCACAAACCAACAAAACACAACCCTCCAACCTTTGGACTTATACTGCCGCATTAGTAGTTCTAGACAGCTTTTGAAATTCAAAACGCCACATCCTCTACACACCAGTCTCTTTCTAAACACTACCGTTTAGCAATGAGCGTCTGAACGCACAGCACTTAGCATCATCCTTCACCACTCTGTCACACTACGCCGGTGTTAGCATGTGCTGCTTGAACCTCAACTCCCACTTTCGCCATAATGTCAACTCCCCTCAGGCAGAGTCTCAACAATCGCAACGTAAGGCTGATGCCATTGTCTGAACCCTTTGCAAATACACCCCTTGTTGGGTGCAGTTTACTGTGTCGTTCCCAAAACTGATTTGGAAATGCACGCTTGCTTTGACAATCAAAATATCTAGAATTCAATTTCACCTCGCTGCAAAACAATCTGCGTGCCTGTAGTGCTGAAATAAAAGCAAAATCAAACATTGCTCAACATTTCTCTTTCATTCCACATTATGGCATTACTGACCTTCGAAAACCACCCGAAATAATCCACTTAAAAATCCCCTATTGTGCATGTGGGTAAACTTGCCAAAAGCTTTACCTATACAAAGCTTAACCATGAACCACTTACAGGTAACCCAGTAAGATGCCCGTTCTTGATATTCACAGCCCACTTCACTCTTTTGTTAACACTCTGGTACCAGCCTCGTTCCCAAGGGCTCTTCATCTACTGATTCTATAATGTAACCATTACCAGCGCCCTGCAGCGGGTGGTGAGTTTGCATGTCACTGCCTGAAATTTTGCAGACATGTCATTAATTAAAGGTCTAAATCCACAGAGAAAGAAGCTGTTGTTTTCAGTTTTTGAGCTGGAACTTTGAAAAGACATCACATTTAAACCTTTCCCCAAAGATTGCCGCCGTTTTTTTCACCACCTCACAAATTTCAAGAGGTAGGGGTGGATTCTGGCAATCCCCCCATTCGACACTTTTTTCTGGTATTGCTGCAGTAACAATTTTTTTCACGAGCTGAGCCTTTCAGAGCTTTACAGCAACTCTTTGTGATCATTATCACATCAATGTTCTGCAAAGTGAACATACTGTT